>NC_137900.1:40885854-41414075 GCF_963455335.1 Martes martes | reverse complement strand
TGGTTCCTTGAAATTCCTTACAATTCTAGAATCTTATAGGAGACTTAAGAAACCTAGTCTTCCTCATCCTGCTCATCCATTTATCCATCCGGACAGTACCAATTGGGATAACTATCTTAAACACCTCAGACACCAATCACATTGTTTTCTTTCTTTCTTTTTTTTTTTTTTTTTTTTGTACTCATAAGTTTTCAAGTCTATATGAAGGGCTGTGCCAAAATAGAGTTAATGCCCTAGTGATTAATGCTATCCATGTACTAAATTAGGTTGCCAAATTTAATGATTATTATTTTCAATTATAAATAAATTATTATTTTCAATATGGTATAGAACCATATATCAATACAGTATGCATACAATACTATACTACAATGTTACAATTTTTTTTTCCTTTTAAGTTCTTCCTTTCCACTCTGAAACTTCAAAATCTCATTTCAGAGCAGGAAAAGAGGATGACAAAACCTTAAATATGTATGTTCTTTGTTAACTTATCAGAGAAGAAAAACAACTTTTTTTCTCTTTTTATTTTTATGTTCTGCTGGCACTCCTGAGAACAATGTTTCCTGAGACTGATACCTAAAGACAGAACGGGTCCTGCAACCAAGAAATTTTGCTATCCCACCTCTAAGCAGACAGAAAGTCTTTTTTTTTTTTTTTTTTTTGGTCAGGAGTCACAATAACACACTGGAGAAAAGTATTTTAGTTTTTTTTTTTTTTTTAAGATTTTATTTATTTATTTGACAGACAGAGATCACAAGTAGGCAGAGAGAGAAGAGGAAGCAGGCTCCCTGCTGAGCAGAGAGCCCGATGTGGGGCTCAGTCCCAGGACCCTGGGATCATGACCTGAGCTGAAAGCAGAGGCTTTAACCCACTGAGCCACCCAGGTGCCCCATTTTTTTTTTTTTTAAACCATGAACCTACATTCCATGTGACTGGGTTTGGCAGGTGGGATGCAGAGGAGGGACTGAGGTTCTATGTTCCAGTCCAAAAATGAAATGTTGCTAGTGCAATCCAAACACAAAAAATTAGAAATAGGCCTAAAGTGTACTTTAATTCACACATTTAACAAATGGAGTTTCTAAATAATTGGCTGGGCATTAGCGAAATACAAGCATTGATTATTCAGAGCCTCTGTTCACATGTTGATTATTGTGGGGGTGGGGATGACAGTGAACAATAGTATTAACCAAGTTATACTTGGTTATGTAGACTAAAGTTAGGAAAGTGACAAATAAAGTGATATATATAGAATTTTGTCAAGCCTTTCACCCTTGGAAATCTTTAGCCCCAGAGATTTACAAGTATTTTTTATAGCTTTATTTTAAATAATAGTGCTTTTTGTTACAGAAAAATTTTTGTGAATGCACAATATTTAGTCTACCATTAAATCATTTAGTTTTATAGCGTACCTAAAATCACTGATCTAAGTGATTAATTATGTTCTACTTGGTAGCTCCCTGTGTATTATTTCCTTACAATTTTATCATCAGAATTTTAAATGGTAGAAGACTAGAGTATGGTTTCAGGTTCTTGCCTGTGGTTCCTGTGAAATCTTAAAAGGGTCTTTGTAATCAATTAGTCCTCATCCTTTACTGCATTCTGGGCAAGGACTAATTTGCTCTCTCAAGACCTATGTGAACATCTATCTGAGTGTTAATATATTCTACCCACCTGTTTCTGGCAAGAAGCATAAAATTCCTGTAAGCTCATACAAAGAGACTGCGGAATTCTTTGCAAGTATATCTGAAAGGAGCTGTCAATTCCATTACCTTCTTTTTTTTAATTTAATTAATATTTTTTAATTTCTTTTCAGTGTACCAGAATCCATTACCTTCTTAACGCGGAGTTGCCCATAATTAACATCAGCCACTATGACCCAAATCCTGAGGAGTCAGCTCGTTACTAATTCACCTTACTCTGCAGAGAGGATGTTCCAGAATTTGAAGTGGCCAGTTCTTACATGGGCACTAATCATTCTGGGTATTATTTCTGTGCAGAGATGACTAATGCCAAATTTAGAAACTCAGATATGCAAGATAAGGTATTTTACTATTGCCATGTCCCTTCTTCTATGAAATAGATTAAAAGGAAGAAAAAAAATGAGTAGCAGGAAAAATTCTAGTCTCATCGTTTCCTAAAAGCATCAAAGAATTAAGTCATTAATCAAATGGAAGGACACAAAAAAATCAATGTTTAATAAGTCCCTACTATTTAGCAGGCAGAATCCCAACTAGTTTACATATATTAAATTCATTATGTGCTTAAAGACACATAGCTGGTAAAAGGAAGATCTGTGATACCTTGAATTCAGCTTTACCTTATTCCAAAGCCCATACTCTTTGATTTTCAGTTTTCAAAAAAGTTCTATCTACCTATAATTTTTCTTATCAAAATACAATATATACTTTGTGTAGAGAAACTGGATAAAGTCAAAGATCTTGACAGAGAAAGAGAAAAAGCCAACCATACCCTACCATTATATGATACCACTGTTAACACTGTAGGGTCTTTTATTTCAGCCTTTCGTTCTGTATGTGAATATATCCATAAACATTTTCTCTCTTTCATAAATATTTTTGCAATATAATTTTAAAGCTACATAAAGTTCTATCATTTGCATATAAATAACCTGCCATTATTTGTCATTCAGATTATTCCAGTTTTCTCAGTCATACATAAAGCCAAATATATAAAATTAAATTATATTTTTATACAAATTCTTTATTGGTTCCTTGGGGTAGATTTCTATATTTAACCTAATTATTACTGGCAACAGAACTGCTATGCCAAGAAGAATCTTTTTTCTTCTTCTTCTTTTAAGATGGCATCAAGCTTACCTCTCTAAAGTTTCCTTCAACCTCACCAATGCTCTGCACTGCTGTTCTTTTTTCATTTTGCAAGGAAGGCAAGAAAGTCATTTATTTTAGCCACATACATACAAACCTATGAGAAATCCACTGGCCTATTGTACTTCATACCTGATGGAGCTTTCATCTTTTAAATTATAAATCCATGGCTTGTAGGCACACATGCTGGAGCATCTCTCCCCACGGTGAATGATTATAGAGTGTGTCTTTTGATGAACAACTAGAATTGCCAATTAACAAATATAAATGAGTAGATGTGCCTGAAAACAAAATGGTCAGTCTTGGGATCCAGTGAAGGATGCACCACTGAGGAAATTTAAGTGAAGAATGCATGATCAACTAGCTAGGAAGACATTTGGTATTGGTATAGATGGACTCTGAAGTTTCTTTCCATCCTAGGATTCTGTGATGCTCTTTTCTATTTCTAGAGATTACTGACTTTGTCTCTACCTCACCAACAGCCATCTTTTTATACAAGTAGAGTGACTCTGACTTCCGTCTTTGCCAGCAATCTGTTCAAAGTAACAGCACTGTAAATTGTGCTTTGAAGCAGTATGCATATCATATATATTGTATATATACATCATATATAATACATATATATACACATATATGTATATATACATGTTTATATATCAATGCTATATCTAGAAAACTAGCAGCAACATGAGCTCCTAAGTCTCAATTTTAAAATTATACATACATATACCTTTCCAAACTTATGTCTATAATTATAGCTAAAGGCATAAAAGAAACTATAGGTATGCTCACATATGTTCAGAAATTTTGGGGGATATATAAAATATTATTCATAGTAGTTATCTTTAGGGAGTGAAAATTGGCAAAAGAGAGGTAGATCTCTGAATTTAGCAGCTTGAAAGTTGTACTTCATCACCACGAGGAGAGAAATTTCCTTCTCAACTTTGATCTCAAGCTTTGTTTAGTTGACACTAAAACAACAATGATGTAGACAAGTTTTGCAACAGAAAAAAATCAGGGAACGTGTTTGAATAACAGCCTGTGCCAGAAATCAGTGTTGTAACAGACATAGCTCACTGTTTGGGATGTTGGCATTAAAACATTTTTATGAATTTATTAATGGTGGGTATTAATACAACAATAATTTTATTCTGCTCATCAAATACATGGAAAGTCAAAGACTTAATTCGAGTCCGCTTCAGGTGCTCTAATTTAAAATACAAAGGAAAAAAATCCATAATTTTAATTACGAGTAGATAATGCTAATAATTTTTTAGTTTGCACATAAACAAGCCATATTATCTAGGAAAAAAATTTTAATTAAAATTTATTCTACGAAAGCAATGCTATGCTGATGGTAGAGGGGTAGAGACATGCCTGTGAAGGTGCTGTGTCACCTAGAACTCCAAAATGAAGGAAATGATTATCCTCTGAAAATCTGAAATCAATCATAAGACATCAGAGGTCAGGTTGAGAACTCACCCCTAAAAACAGTCCAATATAATTATACCCTGATTGAAAGGATTAACATTTTGAATAATAAAATGTATCAGAATATAGGCTGAACTGCAATGGCCATGCTGGTTGACCCAACCAAAGCCGTTAAAAGAGGGCGCCGTCCCAAAGCTGCCAAATGAAGTGCGGGGTCCAGCAGAGCCAGGACACACTCAAATTCTCATCTCGGTCCTGCCCTGATTCCTTGTTTCCCCCAATATTCTAGCTTCCTACTGCATGGACTCGCAGAGAAGGGTTTATTTCTCTGAGATATATTATAGTTTTTGTTTTATACATCACTTTCTTGTAAGAGTTGACTTGAACGATATTGAATATTTCTTTAATTGAAAGCTCAAATGTTCTGATTATGTCTAATCTCTAGGAACAGAAGCTGTTTTGTTGTCACGAGCATTCCAAAATCTGAAAAAGAAAATCTACGATGTTTTTGAGCCATGAAGGCTGAAGGCACACTCAATCTGTGAGATGCCATTCTGCCTTCCCCGTGTGGCATGGGTCACCTTGTACCATGTTAGCCTTTTGGTCTAACTTTTAGAATTTTTATTTATTTATCATTATCAGGAAAAAACCCTTCAATTAGAAGATTATGTTAAAGTGGCAATGTGACTGAGGAGGAGCACATTCCAATTTGAAGACTCAGTAATTTCTCAAAACGAAGAATGGTCTGATTAAGTCCGATTTCTACAAACAGAATTTACTTTCCAAAAGAACTGTTTAAAGTTGGACAGTCTCTTATTATGAAAAGTGAAATAATCACCTTTTCTTCTTAATTAGTAACTGATTAGGCTGCATATAGTAGATGTACAGAATAAGATAAAAATTGACGAGGTAAACATTTCTCAAGGTATATCAAGAGTCTGTTTATATGACCCAACATCTTGTAGTGCCTACGTCATAAGCTGGTGAAGAGGGAGAAAGAAATAATACATGAAAATGGTTCAGAATACTAACTGGCATACTGTAGACATTCAATAATTGTCAGGTATAAAATAAAATAAAATACTATTTTGTAAAATAAAATACTATTATGTAAAATAAGGAAATTGAAATCCAAACGTGCCAAATTTGCATAAATGTGTATGTGCCATATATAAGCCAGCAAAGATGCTGCAAAGATACAGCAAAAGACCTGACAGGATTCACACCAAACTGTCAGCAAATGATTCCTTTGAGGTATGGAGTAATATGGAGCAGGTGAGATGTCAGGGGTAGATGAAGGGGGACTTTTGTTTTTCTTTGTATAATAGGTCTACATTTCTGGAAGTTTTATAGTGAGAAATCATATGTTTAACTTCTAAAAAGAAAATAATGTTTTTAAAGGAATACCAAAAGATCCATTGGTAGGTGTGATGAAATTACTGTAAAAATCTTCATTCATAATAACTGGGCATGTTCCGTGGTATGTCCATATAGGATAGTTTGGGGGTGAATTGGATCCAACATATATAGCCAGGCTCAGGGAAGTTGTTTGAATGAATGTTTGGGAAACCACTTATAGCGACTTAGTCAAATTATCTAACCCCTATAAGCTATAGTGTTCTTATCTGTAAAATGAAGAGAATAATAGCTATGTATAAAAATCTAGCTCAGTGTTTAATCGCTTTAAAATGAGTTATTCAGATTTTATTTTTAATGCTTAGGCTGAGATATTTGAAACATATGTTTGAAAATTTAACCTTTTTTGTGAATTCTATAAATACAATTTACATTGGGCTCAATTTGGATCAATGTGTTTCAACCACATAATCCGGGAAGTCCCAGCCTAGTGCTGTACAACTGATATCACTACTGAAAAACAGAATAATAGAGCTCCTGTTAGAAGAACAGCAACTTGAAGGTGTTGTTCAAATGGATACAAGATGGTGTCAGATTCCCAGTATCCTAGTTCTATGAGTTATCTAAGATCCAAGCTTATCCAGAACAGAATTTCTCAGGGAACAAAATGCTACCAGTTGCAAGCCTGTAAAACTCGGGATCATGAACACTATCGAGCTCCACTACTGCATTCTCAGCCTTCAACTGATCTGGGCAGAGAATCGTTCACCAGCAGCTTTTGTGGAGTGGGAAGAAATATTTATGAAGATCCTGAAGACAGTGGCAAAAAACAAAGGGTACAGTTGCTGGGGACCAAGTGATTTTGGATATGTTCATCTACATCTTTTCTTTTTTTTTTAAAGATTTTATTTATTTATTTGACAGACAGAGATCACAAGTAGGCAGAGAGGCAGGCAGAGAGAGAGGGGGAAGCAGGTTTCCTACTGAGCAGAAAGCCCGATGCAGGGCTCGATCCCAGGAACCTGAGCCGAAGGCAGAGGCTTTAACCCACTGAACCACCCAGGCTCCCCTGTTCATTCACATCTTAAGTGTTCCTAAGACAGAGATTGTCTTTAGATCCTTTTCCTCCCCAAAATAGTAAATAAATATACAATTTAACATGTTTAACATTTTGAAAATCTGGAAGAGCAGATACATACATTTAATCTTGGGTGTCAATATGTGCATCAAGATATTCTAAAGTGTGAGAAGTAATCGTACAATCATGATCTAGAGCTCAGATTTGACTTCAACCTTGCTCATCCCCCTTACTGTGTAGGTAGTTTGAGCATTAATGATAGTCTGCAATGCTTTATCTATAAAAGAGATATTACAATTATATTTAGTTAAGAGTATTATAAGGTTTTGGGGCGCCTGGGTGGCTCAGTGGGTTAAAGCCTCTGCCTTCGGCTCAGGTCATGGTCTCAGGGTCCTGGGATCGAGCCCCGCATCGGGCTCTCTGCTCAGCAGGGAGCCTGCTTCCCCCTCTCTCTCTGCCTGCCTCTCTGCCTACTTGTGATCTCTCTCTCTCTCTGTCAAATAAATAAATAAAATCTTTAAAAAAAAAGAGTATTATAAGGTTTTAGTGGGATAATGCATATATAGTGTTTAACTAACATAGCGTTTTTCCCATAGAAAGCTTTCATTGTAAGAAGCCTCAGTTTGCAGACTTTTTAGGCTCAACCAAAAATTTGGTTCCACAGATCTTTAATCTAGGCTCCTATACACTGCAGAATGCTCAGCTCATAGAATCTGCTTCATAAATGCGAAATCTAAAATCTAAATCAAGATTTCCAGTTGTAATGAAGCTAGGCAAAGCCCATGATTTTTTTTTTTTTTTTAACCTTTGTATAGAAACATGGTCTCTGTGGAACAGGTAATGGCATGGGAGGTGCCATGATAATCAAGTAGAGGAAATGCTTAAACTTGAGTCAGCCCCCAAACCACACTGCCCATCTGTGGCTAATTGTCATAATACCTCTTATTGACATAATACCTCTTATTGCCATTGTCCTTACTATTTCTGAATGCCCACGTAATAGTTGATTTTCTTAGATAATTTCACTGAACTTCTACAATGCCTTAATAGAGTTGCTTTTATCCCTATATTAACAAGAAAGCTGAGTCCTACAGTGGTTATATAATGTCCTCAATGCCAGACAGTGGGGAGTGAAGAAAGAGGGACACTGAAAGCCAGGTAGGTCTCCTGTCAGGGAAGGTGGGCTAAGAGTCTCCACAGGGAGGGGGTACAGGGACTTGGCAACCTGCTGGGCCCTGATGGATTGTATCTTGACTTGCTCTAGACTTGACTGGGATCTCTCCATGTAGCTTCAAACCCATGAAGGCTCCACCAGACCAGAAGCCTGCCCCTTGAGTAGTGACGAATAACATTTAAAGAAGAACAAAAGGAATATCCTTCCAAGAAAAACAACAAAAAAGTAACACGTTTTCAGGGACCCCCGAGACTCTAGCCATAAATCCCAGTTTCAGAGTTAGTATTAGAAAACAAACAAACAAAACACCCTAAAGTCTTAACATGTGACAAATCTGTTTAAATATAAAGTTATTAACTACAAAATAAAAGGTTAAACGTATGGTTTTTTTGTGCTGCCATGGAAATGAACATAATCAGTCTTAAAAAATCTCATAAGATTTGTGGTCTCTCAAGGTCAGGCAGCATGGTTGTGCAACTTGACTGGAATGGGAGAGAATTCTTTTTGGTGAGGAAGTGTTCTTCAAGTATGTACCAATAATTCAACATACATTCCTAGGTACAGGACGGGAGTCCATCAGGTTTTGGAAATGTCACTGATTTTAAGTTAGGTATAAACTCTCTGAATTGTGTCTCTGTTCCTAGCAAAATGACATTACTACCTTTGTGTGTACTACTGCCGATTCTTGAGTCCCTGTGTAAGGAAACCTGTTTCAACAAGATTTTTGTCAGATTTAATAAGCATAAATGTGTGTAATAACAAAAGAAACCATTATTAGGAGTCGGTTTCCTCATCTCCTTGATGTCTTTATCCCTAATATTAAGCCCATCATTATCAGCACTTTTAAGTCCTTGTCTAGGACGCTGTCAAAAATTTCCTCAGCTATACCTGTTCGTCTCACCACTGGGACATCTGATCTTTGCTATGTTATTGTGGACCTGCTGACATGTTAGTTCGTAATCTTTCTTTGGCCAAATTATATTCCCATTTTCCCTTTTCCACTATCTCGTGAACTTATCAAGGAAGGTACTTTCTACTTTACAGTTTCTCAATTATATACCTAAGGGTTTTTCTTAGATTTTTGTCTAACTAAAAAAAAAAAAAAATCGGTAAATGATAAAACAGCAAAAATATTACTGAAACTATCTAGTTATGAAAAAAACAATTGAATTATAGAACAAGTGATAGAAATCTCCTAGCCTATTCTAAAGTATATCCAAAACAATTGTGAAGTTAATTTAATGAAATTATTTTTTGAGGGAACTTAAAATAACTTTTATTTTTATTACAAAGTCAGCAAGCCATTTCATATAGGGGCAAAATATAGAAAAGATCAGTAAAAGAAAGAACCAAAAACCAAGTACAAATCTACCACTCATAAAAACTGTGGCATTCTGATTTATGTTCTGCTAGTATTATATACATATTCGTCTGAGGGAATATGTGTTTGTATCTCGTCCTGGGAATTGGCTAGAAAACTTTTTTAAAGCGAGAGTTGAGGAACTGGGTGGAATATTTGAATGTTTTAATAAGTAAGTAAGAAAGGATGAGTAACTAGCTTGAGATTGTTTATTCTATTAGATATATTACACAGCTGCTGTGCAAACAATTGCCAAAAACATGGAAATCAGAACATAGTATTCCATAGTAGTTTTCATAATGGCACTGTATTACCTAAAGATTAGTAATCTGACATTATACAGAACTGACTGGAACCAGAATGTGGCATCAACAGGTAGTGTATACTTCCTGTGAAACTACTCTTTGACATTTTCAACAGTGATTGTCCGGGAAGGCAAACTAGAGAAGGTGCATTAGACCCCTCAATTCCTGATTTTGATTCCTTAGGGACTGCCTCTGTCTTAGGCAAATTTGAAATTTCTTTCAAAGAAAAATTCATGAAAAGAATTTTCACAGATATACTGATATAACAATAAAACTTTTTGAATATTTTGTAAAAGAGCAATGTAAAATTATTACTAAACAGTAAAACCCAGGTTTTGACAGAGATTATTTACATTTATCAGAAAAAATATTTTGGATATCATGAGATATTTAGAAAACTTAGAGTAGGATTTCACAAGCAATGCTGAAAGTCTTATTCTTAAGAACATTTGTAAAAGGAACCTTTGCATAGATGAAAACTATTGGGAACATGGAATAAAAAGACTGACTTTTTTTTTTAACTTTTTTTTAAAATTTATTTATTTGACAGAGATCACAAGTAGGCAGAGAGAGAGGAGGGAGCAGGCTCCCTGCTGAGCAGAGAGCCTGATGTGGGGCTAGATCCCAGGACCCTGGGATCATGACCTGAGCCGAAGGCAGAGGCTTTAACCCACTGAGCCACCCAGGTTCCCCAAAAGACTGACTTTTTTAAGTAGTCATTTTGTAGTATATTACCAAGGTCTGGAGATAGGTCTGGCACATAGCAGGCATGCAATAAATCACTGATTATTGAATTAACCTCTATCTAAAACAAACCCCTTGGATGCATCCTGAGGACTTCTTTTCTTCGTCCATTAGTACTCTAGGGGGTTCTGAGCTGTCACAGATCTATATGCAGACTGGAATGAGGGGGAAAGTACAGTACATGAAGTCAGGTAAGAGTTCAAGTTGTGATTTTGTTCACTAGTTAGCTGTGTGACCTTGGCCTGCTAAGCCACAATGATCTCATTTGCAAAACGTGGATGAAAATACTTCCTCTTTCCCACTTTGACTTTAGACTCGAATGATGACAATTATTAAGACACTCTGAACAGAAAAGTAGTGAACACATATTGGACAGACTTTGCACAAGAGGCCTGACATCTCTTTCCAATTTCATTATAAATTTCCTATGTATATCTCTGCATTTGTTTATCATATCATCAAATTTCCTTATGTCTAAATTCAAAACAAAAATGCTTACATACTGGGAAAATCTGCCTCCTCCCCAAACATTCTGATCATTACCTTAAATTGGCCTCCTGTACCAAATGCATGCCTGCAAATTTTCTTTTCTAGTATTTTCCCTCCCACAAACTTTACTGTATATGGTGCTATTTATGCTGTTAATACGGGGGTCTGGCAACAGGAGCTGTTTCTCCCCCCTCTTCAATCTCTTTCAAGTTGCCTTTTTTACAACTGCATCTCTCAGACCTCTAAGAGCAGTGATTGTAACATCACAAATAAGAGTGAAGGGAATTCTTCATGAACATATAAATGGAGATGAGAGACAATGATGAAATCATGTGTATGTAAATTAGTCAGTGTTAAGACTGTCTCCCAGCAGGTCTATGCAATGTTGTGTCAACGATATACACATCCATCTCACAGGAAAAGAAGGGAGGCTTAATTCCTGCAAGTCTCTAGAAAGGTTTGTGCCTGGCTCAGGTGTTTCTTGGGAAGGAGTTCCGAGGGCAGGCCCAAAGCTTGGGAATGCCAGACAATCTAGAAGAATAATCTGTGGACAACTAAGAGAAATAAACATGAAATGTGGGGTCATGCATAATACAGAGGAGGCTAACTCAGTGCCCACAGCACAGGGCAGAAAAGAACACAAAAATCACAATGAAGTCATATTCCACTTTGGTTCTCTAACTTCTCTACATGGGGATCTGAGGAGGAGACAGAAGAACTGCATCTGTTCAGTGTTTATAAGAAAACTGCCAAGTCTACATAAAAACAAATCTGTTGCTTCCCAGTTACGCTGAAGCTGGGGGTTTTAGCACCTAAAAGAGTTGGGTAAAATGGGGTAAATGGGTCTCACTGGCAGGGAAATATACCTGTCTCAATTTCTTCTCTAAAGTCCCATGGCTAATGTTCTTACTTTCTTCCTGGAGACCTTCAGTGAAGCACAAAGTTGTAACACATAACATCTGTACTGGCATAAATTCTCCTGTAGCTACTGATGCTTCACATAGAAGATATAACAAACAGTCAATTTAGCAGTTTGCTGCTGCTATTGTTGGGGTTTCTGTTTGCTGTTTAAAAATGTATTTATTAATATACCTTAATCACACACAGCAAGACCTGACTGAGGGAGACAGAGTTTTATTACGTCTATGATATTTTCATTATGAAAAACAGATAAGTCTGGAAAGTGTCCTTAGTTGAAAATAACCAGATTCCCTCCCCCTCCCCCCATGGAGTTCTTCAACGCACTTGGCTTGATGTACTACAAATAATAAAAGGCAAATGAGTGCAAGAGATTTGAAAGCCTTAAACAGACAAACTCCTTGCCTTTTTAATTTTGTTATTTTCAGCACCTGTAGTAAATGCTTAATAAGTACATTTTTGAATAACTTATAACCCATGTGCATTTAGACAGTGAAACATGAATACAATAATAAAATAATTTGCATTATACATGGTGCATGAATACACACACAAATGCACATGTGCGTACACGTATATAGACCTACACACATAGAGATGTGCGTGTGTGTGTGTGTGTGTAATTTGCTTTCAACATCTGAACATTCCAAGTAGGAAGAAAATAGATCCTTGAGATAGAAAACCAAAGTCCTTAGGTAGACCAACTTTAAAGATCTTGAGATAGGTTTCTTTTCTTAGAGTGATATCCTGGGACCCTGATGTAGATAACACTAAAAATTCTGAACACAGGACATGATCTCTGAAGACTGGCTTTTTACACTTACATATGCTAAGATTACTTTATGCTGTGGAATTTACTATCTCCTGAGTGTTCCAAATGCAGAGGAACTAGGGAAAGACCTCTGGTTATTTCTTTTTAGTGCAAAGCCCTAGTAGACAGAATCCTTTATGTAGAAAATCCTTGCTGTCCTCTGGGTTGACTGAGACCACTGTTGCAACTTTCCTCCACCCCAGGCCAGTGGAAAATGCTGTTGCTTTGTGGTTAGTTTCTTCAAAGGATTTAGGAAGGAATTATTTCCTCCCACCAGTTCATTGTACAAATAAACTGAGGTTCACAGAGGCCAAGTGACTTGCCCCAGAACTCATGGCCAGTAAATAAGTTTTTCCGTTTAAGTACATCCGGAATAACCAGGAGTCTCAGACCCCGTATTAGTCTCATTGTCCCACTCTTAAGGTAATGTTTACCAGCGACACAGAAAACAATTGCAGATTGAGGACTGAGGGGGGAAGGGTAGGAAGTGGTCATTAGCAAATCCCTGGGCCCGGGGATCACCTGCTCGCTGGGATCACAAGAGTGAAACAAGCTATTCCTAAGGCCGAGTGGGCCATTGTTTTCAGAACCAGCTGTGGAGAATCAGCTTAACAGTGGCCTTGGAACAGCTGCGGCTGCGGCACCAATGGGCGGGGGCGGTAGTGGTGGAAGAGTGAGCTAGGAAGGATCCTTGGCAGAGACCCGGCCTCGCCACCCCTTGGCAGACCAGGAAGTATTTCTGCTTAAGTGCAAAGGACCGAGCCACCTTTTGAACCGAAAGTGTGAACGGCACACAGCAGGCCCCAGATGAGCTTGGTGACTGCAAACCCTCGGTGGGCAGGCTGCCCGGAAGGCAGCTAAATGGTCAGAGTCTGAAGCACCGAGTCGGCGCTATCGAAAGTACACAGAGCAAAACAGGCTCTGCTGTCTTGGCAAACCCTGACCGAGCAAAGTCCGGGGTAAACAAGCCTCCAGACGCGCGCCCCCGGCGCGCTTCCCTACTCCGTATTTCCCACGCGCCCTGCACTCAGCTCTGCAGCCTCAGCCGCCCTCTCTCTGCGGGCCCATCTGCCCATCGCCCCACCTTTCGGCCGGGCCCTCATTCCCACAGCTGGCGCACCACACTCACCATCTCTTGCCTGAGGAAGTGCATCTTGGTTTCCAGCCTCTCCAGGGCGCTGCAGTGGCTACGACGGGGGGAGCCAGAGGTTGGAGAGGACGAAGAGGAGGACGACAAGGAGGGAGGGAAGCTGCAGCTGCTGTTGCTACTACTGCAGCCGCCGCCGCCGCCGCCGCTCCCCCCGCAGGGGTCCCCGTCCCTTTCCAGGGGAACCGGCTCCTCCCCACGGAGCGAGCGCACTAGGCTCTCGGGTACTTTGCGCCCCAGCTTCAGCTCTATGTCTCTGAGGTCTGGCAGCGGGCCGTCTTCCATGACTTTTCAAGAACGAGGATAATGGTAATGAAACGCAGCGGATGAGAGGCAGCAGCCGCCTCCAAGGCTGCGGCGAAATGAGCGGACCCCTCCCGGCGCCTGGGTCTCTATCCTCGGCGGATGGAGTGCACCGTCCGCTCCATAACCGCTTTGCGCTGTTCTCAACCCTGAAATCCGCACAGGTCGAAGCGGGTCGCAGCCGCAGTTTCCTGGGGGCAATGGCTCCTCCGACACTTACTAAGATTTTAGAGATCGCTTCATCCTCTTCCTTTTTGGCTACCCCACCGCCAAACTGAGTTAATTGATATTGCAGAGAGGAGAAAATCCAAGTGTTATAAACCAAAAGAAAGGAGGGGGAAATGAAGTCTATTTTGGCTTTATGGGGGGAAAATTCACATTATAAAACTGTCCGTTCACATCTCTGCATCATTCACTGATTGCCCATCTGGTACCACGCGACACAAAGTAATGATGTGGCCACACTCCAGGGTCGTTTCATTTTCCAGCCATATGTCTCCAAGCTTTCGGAATATCCTGGATTGTCAGAAATAATCCCTGGTCAGTGATAGAGGAGGTCGGTCGTGTGCATGGACGCATAAAAGAGATGGTTAGTTTAGCAGGAGTTGCACGGCTTCCTTGTTGTAGCAGAAATGCCCTTCTTTTCATTTAGGCAGTTTGATCCAAGTCATTGTGTTCCTCCGAGCCTGGAAACTTTAAACTCCGCTGGCAGGTGGACCAAACCAGGGCCAACCCTTGTACCGTATTTCACAGGAAATAAGAGCAGCAGCAATTTTCCCACCGGGTTGCCAGCAGCTGTTTCAGGAACTGCTTTAGTTGGAGGTACCTAATACTGGTGTTAGGAGTCTCAGTTTTCCTGGCGAAATTGTCCGATGATAGCCACAACCTTTAAAACAGTTAACAAAAGTCGGAAGAAGAAGATTGACTTTAAAGGTAGTCTCATTCCCCACCGCCTATCTTCCTATAGAGCAGAAGTCTAGACTTAGAAGCCTTTCCTACTTTTACACTAGTGAAAAATGAAACTATTTCACCAAAAGTTCAGTAGGAATGTACAGAATGAATTCTTACCAAATGTTGCAGTAATTCGCTGCAAGAAGTGAAGAATTATATAGCCAGAACAATTTATATGACTGAGGTAGGAGTGGATTATAAAGGGGGGAAATTGCTGAGCTACTTTTAATTATGGAAAAAAAAATTGAATGGAGCTAGCTGGTAAAAAAGTTGTCTTTGATAATTTGTCAATATATTTTTAACTATTTAGAGGATCGTTAAAGCATAAAATCTATTTCTGAGATACTTCTACCAAGTAAGTTACTAGGAGCTACATGGATTATAGATTATAGATTTAACTCAACATTGAGTTTGTGTTAATAATCTTCAAGAAGAGGATATTGTTTTCAATTCAGTAAACTCTAATTTTGGAGTTCCATTGGAATGTTTGAAAATATGGGCTCCTCTATTTTAGGCAAATAAATATTTGTGTTCTTGATATTCATGGGCTCCATTTCTCATACATCACTCAGCTTTTATGCCCAGCACATAGACAGATACATCTCAGAGTCTATTCTTAGTATAGCCTCATCTAGGAATTATAAGAATAGGGAACATAGGCCTTCAGAATGAAATAGTTCATGTCCGGGAGAAAATTGCTAAAGTTCCATTATCAACATGCCAGAAATTTGTGTATTATTTCTCATTCTTAGAACTCAATGAAGAAAACAGTTGTAAATGAAGTGGGCCATTTTAAAGTTGAAAGAACCATTTATAGAATCAAAGGAGAATAATGTTAAATCTCCACTCACTGATAAAACATCCTTTGTCTTAAATTTGGAAAACCACAAACTCATTGGATAAGAATTGCTCTGTGGCACAAAATCATGGAAGGCTTGCGTTTCAGTCAAGAGCAGGTCGTGTGTATGTGTGTGTGTGTGTGTGTGTGTGTGTGTGTTAAACCCTTACAAAGTTCAGCACAGGGCTGGCTGAGAAGGTGAGCTCACAAACACAAGAGTGTATTGTCAAATTAGTAGTATCAATATCCAAAAAGGGAATACCTATTTTGCTGTGAGTCACAGACAGTACAATTAGTACTTGATACAGAAGTTGATGAATCAACAATGTAAGTTTTTTTTGTTGTTGTTTTTTGTTTGTTTTTGTTTTGTTTTGTTTTTCATGTTGAATGTCTTCAGAGAAAACTCCCCGGAAAAGAAAAATACGGCCCAAATGCGTTAGAGTCAGCTTACATGGCTTCTTAGATTCAAGATAACCTAGCATGCCCTTAAGGATCTGGGTGGTCAGCTCTTTGTTCTCAGTAGCTCCAAGACAGGAGGGTAGGAGAAAAATTGAAAACATTAATTTGGAGAGTTAGAGCCAGATACTGGAGGAACTAGAAGAACTGAAACTTTGGTAAGGACTGACAAACTATGACAGTCAGCAAGATCCAGTTCACAGATAGATTAAAAACCCTCAAAGATGAAGAACACGGCCAGAATCTGATAACTCACAAAGGTATGCTAGAGTTTTCTTGTGATTTATAAAACATAAATAGTTTCCTTAGTCACCCTGTTTTTTTGATTCTTGCTTACAAAATAAATCTGGTCTCAATAAGAAAAAGACCTGTATGTAAAATTAACACTTTGTGCCAGTGCAATATAAAACAAATGCAAAAATTTTAAGAAAAGCTGTTATGCTGAGCCTTTCAAAATTTCTCAATGACTTATGTCATTTTAAAGTAGAGACATTTGGGGACACCTGTGTGGCTCCGTTGGTTAAGCTTCTGCCTTCGACTCAGGTCATGATCTCAGGGTCTTGGGATTGAGCCTGCCTACCTCCCCACCCCCTCGGCCTTCTCATGGTATTTCTCTCTCTCCCTCAAATAAATAAATTAATTAAATATTTTTAACAAGTAAAGTAGAGACATTTTGAATGCCAAAATGTTAAATTTCTTATAGATTGTCTTAACTGTGTCATAAATGCTTTATATGGTCTTGTCTCAGGACATTCCTTACCCAAAATGTTAAAAAAAATAAGAGTCTTATTTTGTTTTTTTTAGCTTTGGGTCCTGAGAATACTTCTCTTATCATTAAAAAAAAAAAAGTGTGAGAGGTTTAACCACTTGCTAACCTTGTATGTTAGCCTTTTATGTTAATTACACATCTTGATTTGGGAAATTTGCTGTCAAGAACTTGCAGTAGTGGGTCTAAGATGGGGGTCTGGGGAGAGGGGGAGGTCATCACAAATAAGAAAGAGGAAGAACAGAGACAAATAGGGAAAAAATCTTCTGGATAACCTTTTCCCGTTTCCCCAGGTCTCATTCTTAACAGCATTTGCTCCCTGCTCCTACCCTTCTTGTCCATCTCCAATCACCTCCTGTTTCCCCAAGGCTAACATATCGAAAAGTACAATTATAAAAATAGTTCTTATATTATTTGCTTGTGCTCTACATTTTTAGATCCAGACCACTTTATTACTGTGAACTGGATTTGCCCTTTATTTTCTACTTAGAATGCCTAAGAGATCTAAGAGTGAGTGTTAAAAGATGGAGAGTAAGAGACTGATTTTCCTTCCCAGCTGGACTGTGTTCACAGAAAAGGAAAGAGAGCCTCTTACTTATCATTACAAAACAAAACAAAACAAGAAAGAAACATAGTGGCTAATTATACAGGAACATTGCTGGACTCAGATGACAGGTTTGAAAAGAATGCTTCGGCCGCAGAAACAGAACGACGTGGCGCACGACTTCACACATTCCACCCTTCGAGCGCTTCCTGGTATGAGACACGGTACTTTCAGCAAAAGTAGACTCAGCAAGACTCTGTATGGTGTGAGTCATGCCACTCCTTAATCTGCTGCTGGCATTGTGGTTAAAAGAAGAAAAGCCTTCCACCTTCTCTCTGGCCCTGTTTGAAAGTTTGCAGCATTCCCAAGTCCGACTGGCAGAGGGTTCAAGCACGAAGGCAGAGTCTCTCACCTGAGACTCCACTTCCCACAGTGCAGGATAATAGCAAGCCGCTCACAGCCTCAAATTACGCTTAAGAATTTTAGGAAGTAACTATTTCATGGCTCTCAGATTCTTTGAATTTGTGTTTTAAATGTGTAGAGCTGCTGCTCCTATAAATGTTTGTGTTCAGCTGATGAACCGCTTGAAAAGGAAGATGTCATCACAAAACTAAAGAATGTTGATCCTGTCCATACAGAGTGGAATTATAGATCTGCTAAAGCTGTGAAGACTTTACCCTGCTTTTTTAGAGTCATTTGATTCACCTATAATTTTGTAGCGGGGTTGGGTCTGTTTTACTAAATAAAATCATCTAGTTTGTTACCAACCTGAGCAACTTTTACATGGGTACGCTGTGTATATTGCCCTATCTATCATCTATCTATCACCCATCCATCCATCTGTCTATCTATCCATCTATCTATCTATCATCATTTATCCATCTATCATCCAAATGTCTCTCCCTGAGGAGTACAGATACTTTAACTACTACTCTGATTGAAATCTAATTAATATTTATAATCACGGCTAAACACTTCCCTGGGAGATTTAGTAGACAATACTAAAAGTAGGTCACCAGCATTTAAGTCTGCCTTATCCCCTCTTCACAATCCCTGTCAAATCTCTCTGTCTTCATTATTTGTAATAGAGTCCTTTATTTGCTTTATCGCTTTTCTGAATTCCTACTGAAAGGTGCAGAGCAGGGCCCAGAAAAACACTCTCTTAGGTGAAGCCAACCTTGCTCAGTTCCCCTGTAGCCATTCCAGTTTTGCTTATCAAATGGACTTACAGGCTATTTCAGTGGTGTGCTGGTGAATGTTTGCAACTGGCTCTTGAAAACATAAAAGTAACTTCTCTGTAGCTTTTGATGGTTTTCCTGGTGTAAATTATCCCACTATGCCTGCTCTCAAGCTTCCAGTATGAGTTGGGAAAGGATGGGCGCTAGAACGACATTATAATAGTATTTCCACCATATAGATACACTAGACATAAGTAGCCTCAAGAGCACAGAGTGCAGTAAAATGTAGTCAAACAACTAGGAAGTGATGCATTTTGATAATTTATTGCCTTTGTTTTAGCATAAGTTGCCTAATTTAAAATGTATATAGTGTAATTTTAAAAATAATGACTGTGTCTAGCAATCAACTTGCAAAATTCCTAAAAATTAAACAATCTGCTCCTGCAAGCTGGTAGGGGATGCTTCCAGTGCATGTCTGGTTCACAAAATCCGGGAGGATGATCATTAATGACAGTGAAGAAAGGAAACACAAAATTCAAAGTCAGGAAAAGCACTGCAGTTTAGAGTCTGCAGGTTGGGCAAAGTGATGCCTGGGGAAATGAGTTCCAAAGTCGGAAGGAGGAAGATTACGGAACCCATGAAAGTGTGTGTGGTCATTTCCTGGGGGCCGCCATAACAAAATACCAACTGAGTAACTTAATACAACAGAACTGCAGTTCTGGAGAGGAGAGGTCTAAAATCAAGATGTTGACAGGGCCATGCTCTCTCTAAAGCCTTAGGGCAGTATCCTAACTTATCCCTTCCAGCTTTTGTTGCCCGAGTATCCCTTGGTTTGTGGCAGCATAGTTCCAACCTCTGCCCGCATCCTCACATGGATGTCTTCGCTCTGGGTCTGAGTCCAGATATTCCTCTTCTCCTAAGGGCAGTAGTCATGTTATGGTAAGGGCCCACCCTACTCCAATCTATCCTAACTCCATTCCCAAACGAAGTCATATTCTGACAGAGCGAAGAGTTTGAATTTCAACACATTGTCTGCACAGGGACAATCCAACTCATAACTCTATGGACTGGTGTTTGGTCTTGGGGATCATTTCAGACATGAGTCTGTGAATAACAGAACTGGCGTCTTCTTTTTGGTTGTTATTCCTTTTATATTTGGCAGTGAGCTATCGAGGCAGCCTTAAAGGCTTAAAGCCACAAGGATGAAATAGACAACAGACTGTCTCAATCAGGCAACATGTATTAAAAATGAAAGCCTAGTTTATGCCTTCATTAATAATCACCTGTGAGTTAGATTATGATAGCTGTTAGCTTTTTAAAAGTACGTTTTTATAGGCTAGAAAACTTTGATCACAGAAACACCCTTATCCTGCAATCCAGTGGCATAGTCATGAACATAATTCATATAATCAATCTTTGATATCTTTCACCAAATATCCTGATGATTTCTAAAATTGAATTTGTGGGGGGCTCTAACAATACATGGTATAAACATTAAGATAAACATGAAAAGCACAAAGGAATATGCTATTTCTGTCTTGGTTTAGAGGTAATCTTATGAGTTTGCTTTGTAGAAGACTTGATAGATTTTATTTGAAGTATTAGTTTTTAGGCAGCATGGAAACCAAGCATATTGAACTATAACCCCAGCAAGGGTAGAGGAAAGCAAGTTGAAGACACACAGGGAAGATAATTCTTAAGAAGGTTAGAGAGAACTATGATTTTCCACAAGTGTTTTGACCTGTAGATGTAGCATATGCTGTAGGATTCCCACCTGAATATCATGGCTTTGTGATCAGTGCCCATTTCTGGTGATATCTTATGAGTAGCTCCTTTCCTGTCCATATTTTAGGTTTCTAGTTTCTCCTTATTCTTGGTGTTACAGGTGTAGAAGGAAAGGTTGAATTACCTTTCAGAAGCCTTGGAAGGCAGAGAACAAGGAATGAAAGTTTTTATATATATTTTTTTAATTTTAAAAAGAATCACAAAGATTCTATGTAAAGGCACACATGAATTACTTAGCATTATTTGGGCATTAAAACTCAAGAACTGCCCATATTAGAATTGCAGATCTGAGTCTTACAACTTAAGAGCATTACTGTACAGTTGAAAGTTAGCCTTCTTAAGCTACTAACTGGTGTTGCTGCATTGGGGAGAGACAATGAAAGAGAGAGGCTGAAGATGTGATTTTCTTTCAGGAGTAAGTATGATTCCATGAGAATACTTTTGTGACCATAATGAGACATATTGAGTATGTTCACCTTATATAAAAGATAAATACTATAATGATGTCCTCAAAATATTAAGGCAGATAGTTACTGATTATTATATCCATTTGATGAATCAACAAGATCCCTTTGAATCAGAAAAACACTTTTAAATCGGAACAACGCAAATCACAGTGATGAAATAAACTAGGGAAACTCGGAAAACGCTGGCTACAAGGGGAGCTATTATGTATTAAGCATTATTTTATGACAGACTTCTTTACATGTTTTATATCATTGAATCCTCATAACAGCCCAGAGAAACAAATGTTTCCAATCCTACTATCATAGGATTAATTTGTAACTCCCAGGGGTGAAGCTGCTTGCCTAATGCTCCACTGGCATCAAGTAGGAAAGCTGAGATTTGCCAGTTATATACATATATACACACATATATCTATTCATATAGTTTTATATGAATAGATATATGTGTGTATATATGTATAAGTGTGTGTATATATATATATATAGAGAGAGAGAGAGAGAGAGAGAGAGTTATATTTTGCCCGTAAAGTCCTGTTGTTTCCTACCTACAGATGGGCTATTAAGGGTTTTCACTGCAGAACATACATTTTTGATAAGCCAACACTGAGTTACTGCTTCTGAAGTTTGGGGAAATTCAATTGCAAATGAAGTAGTGATAAAAAATAAAACTTTTTTTTTTAAAGAAGATATATGCATTCATAGGGGATTCACTTACAATAAATCATTAATGGATGTTAGGATAGTTGAGAAGTCTAGTCCCATTCTCTGCCTTTGGTTTCCTGTGAGTTATCATGATCTCCCTGCCAGCATGGGGGCCAATACTTGAGACCGATTCTGGCCCCTGGTGGAGCGCCGATCTGAAAAGGAGTAGAAATTAATTCTTTGGTTTACAAGGTGATGGCCCTAAAAAACATAGTGGAAATGGGGGAGCAAAGCAATCATGAAAGGGTGCTGTATAAAGCTTATGCAATAATCAGGTCTGGTCAGAAAGGTTTATGACCTTTTGGTCAGTGAGACAGTTCCTTGCCAGTGCCAAGGACATGGCAAATTCACAGGGGAAAGAAAGCCCGACGCACTCCACCATTCCAGAAGATAAAAAGCAGCTGGGCTGAGACTGCAATTGCTCAACCTGGTCTCTCTTTTTCTGATTTTCCTATACCCAAGCACATGTGAGAGCTAGTTTTGTGGTAGCTCACCCACAGTTCCATAATGACCTTTGGCTCTGGTACTTCAAACATTTCAGTGTGTGTTTTAAGAACATTGCTAATTCTATTTAAATTTCATCATGTTCTATGAGAAACCCTTCATGTTTGTTTTGAGTTTGTGAGTCGATGCTGGCTCTGAGGGGTCAGTTGAAGAGACGTGATCCTAAATATCTGTGAGGTGATTGCATACCCAAACAGTGGTCACCCTGCTACATCAGCAACCAATTTCATTGGGCAGCCATGTGGAAATTTGGAGCAGAAACACCTCTTATTCTCATTCTCATTTTCTTGGTCCATTTTGGTTTTGTGCTAGTGATAATTTTGGGGACTAGTGGGATCCTGAAAAGATGAATTCTGATCATTTATATGCAGGTTGTTACAACTTCTTTGCAAGAAATATAGAAAGCAAAGTGTTCATTGACTAACTTACCTCAAATTTCAAAGGTTAAAGTGAGTTTAATATACTGTTAGAATACCTGTGAATTGGTAACGTTTTGGAGAGCCGTTGATGATGTTTTAAGATTAGGCATACATTAGACTCAGCAATTCATTTTCCAGGAATTTATCTCTAGAAAGGTAATCAGCAATATATAGAGAGATTTATTTATAATTATGTTTAATGCAAAATCCAAAGAGAAAACGACCAAGCAAGCAAAAGCTGCTCCATATAAGTCTGGCGATAAGGAATTAGTTAAATAAATTATGTTAGCCGTGCTTGGACAACTCCACAAACAATAAAGAGAGGTGATAGAAGAAGACTTAATGGAGAGGGTAATATTGCCAAGATATTGTTAACTGAAAAAAAATAAGCTAAAAAATGCAGGTTTCTGCAACATATGTATGTGTATATACACATATATGTATATACTTACACATACATATACGTGTGTGTGTATTTATATGTATATACACACATATATATACTAGTTATAAAATATATGTGTATAATTATCAAATGATGAAATTCCAAATTCTGTGGAATGAAATTGTGAGGGGTTTTAATTTAATGTCTATACATTTCTATTAACCTTAATTAATTATAAAATAACTCAGAATATTGCTTTTAAAATTTATTTTCAGTGCTTTCCATTTTATTCCTAACTGCTCATGCAAACTATTTATAATAAGTAGGGTCTTTTTAACCCTAAAGAAAGAAGTTAAGAATATCTTTGAAGGGGAATCCTGGGTGTTTTAAGAAGTAAAAATGTCATTTACTGAGTATGTCTATATCTTCATTATAGGGATTTTCTAAGGAGCCTTTGTGAATACTAAATATTAAAACCCTAACTCTATACAATGCCCATAATATTATCATTCTCTGGCTACCTTGTGGTAGGTTTGTGTTATTCTTCCCCCATAATGAAGTATGTGGCACATATAATTTTGGAATAACTCCTTTAAGTAGAGAGCAAAGACTAACTCTAGAGACGGGGCGGAATTATGGCCTGATGCAACGTGAAATAAAATAGTCAAAGCAAACTACATGTGACCTTTATGAAAAGAGTTCTCTATATTTTTCGTAAACAAGCTAGCAAAATTATCTTCCACAGCACTACCACTGAACTTTTTTTTTTTTTGACCTTTACTTTTCAATTTCAAATATATTAATTAGAAAAGAATTCAATACATGAATATTCAGGGACACTTTAGCCTGATTTGTGTTATGCCATGTTAGATGGCAAATAACTGGGTAGGGATATTGAGATAAAAATATAGTATTATGGGAAAGGATCAAAGCCACAGCGAGAGTGTAGGGACTCTGTTGAAAGCCTTGTGTAGGGAGAGATAGATGAGTCTCTGAGTATGTGTATCTGGGTGTGCGGGTGGGAGACAAGATTTAGAGGTGACGAATCATTAAATACAACTGCAGGTACTACCTTATTTTCCGTGTGGCCAACCGTGAATATACATGTCTTACACATAAAAAGCTTGCCAAAAAATCCCTTGGTGACTAAATCTTGATATCGCACTTTGTATAAAGGATTTTTTAACCCACAAGAAAATTGCATTGAGCCCTAACTCAGTGAACTTATATCCCTTGTTAATATTCATTTCTTAAGCATTATAAGAACAGCTTAAACTGGATTATTTTTGGTCCTACCACAGAGTTAATGCATTTCTTCAGCATGCCATCAACCCCAGACAGATTTTTTTCAGGCATTTGGGTCAGAGATTCAGTAAAAGAATAGTTTAGTTGATATATAACCTGGCATTACATCATTCTGAATTGTGTATGAATAGGGATTATAAAAAAAGGTTTGCTAGTTTGCTGGAATGTAGCCTCAGTTTTATAGAACTTAAGTTTCCTGGTGTAATAAAATATCTTTGCTTTGTATTATAGTACCATTCCTAATTATATAAGCGTACTTTGTTTAAAACAGTGTATAAAGGCCAAACCATATTTGGCTAAGAAGCCTGACGCTGCACATTATTTAAACAAGCATTTTTATATATAGCTATAGAAATAAGAAAAAGAAGACACAGAAAAAGATTAGATAAAGTCATATTTCACACTTTTGTTCCATTTCCTTCTGTCCAACCCCAAGGCTCCTTCCTACCTTACCCTTCAGTTCTCCAATTAACTTTCCAATGAGTTTCCCATGAACATTTGTTTCCAGTTCCACTCAGAATTATATTTTATTTGGTTCTGCTTCTATTTCAATGGCAAAGGAACACTATATGGAAATCTCAGGCTGTAAGTATTAATTTTAAGAATCCTTCCTCTGTTCCCTTTTGCTGTCGCTCTTCCAACTTTTTGCTGTCACTTTTTCCCCTCATTTTTGTCCCATTTCTCCTTCTTGACCTTTCTTTGCTGCTTCCCTTCCTCCTTTTTCTCTCTTACCTTCTTTTCCTCCAGTCTCTCTCTCTCTCTCTCTCTCTTTTTGTTTTAGAAGTGAGTGGTGTCCTTGTGCTGACTAAAGTAGATTTAATGCTGCTTCCTTTTAATAACGTTAGCTCGCACTCACCGAGGACTTCCTCTGCATGTCATCGCATCTTCACAACTCTGGGAGGTGGGTCCTCTCGTCATGCTCATATTACAATTTGTGGCTTAGCTAACTTCAGCAATTTTCCCATGGCCACACCGCTAGGAGTTGTGTTTTATCTCAAAATAAACATTCTTCTGTCTGACCCCAAAGTCCAGATGCTTAATCATTATCGAATGTTTTCTTCCCCTACTCCCCAATTAAATTCCCCCGTGATCAGGTCCTGTCCTTCTACTTGGCTCTAGCTCTTTTCAGATCTGCTGTAATCCAGAGAGCCTTACAGCCTTGTCACTCGGCATCACTTTCTGCCTCTTCTACCTATTCAGAGTCTTGTTCTTGTGTTTACTGAAGCTTTTAGAACAAATCAGTTAAATCGATCCTTTTTCTTTTATTTTTTATCATTTTATTATTTATAGTAAGGAAAATACTGACTCTTGGTTGACAAAAGAAAGCTCAACAAATCCTAGGATTTATTTTTTGGAAAATAAATCCTGTGTTCTCTTCAATTTTGTTATCTTCCAACCATCTGAAAGTGGACATGGGTAATCTTCCCCCAGTCTTCTGTAAGAGCTTAAAAAGAGCAGATAAACCACCTCTATATAGATCAGGTAAAAATGTATAACTCTACCTCTGATCTGCAATTTATAACTTAAGATTTAACAATCACCAAAATTCTAACAACCACCATTTTCTTTTATCCTCACAATGTGGTGGTAATTATGCCAGGAGTTTATGTGTCCTTTTAGTATTTTAGGAAACATAAGTACCTAAAGATGTTAAGTGACTTAATGAAAATAATAATTCAACATCTTAAGTACCTCCCTATGCTCTGAATAGAAACTTGAGTTTTGCTTATCTTCAATATAAGGTTCTTTTTATGACCTCTTGCTACATAAACTCACCATGTTTAAAATTAAATTTGACATTTTCCTCGAACTAGTCACTCTCTGTACTTCCTTATTTTAATTTATGGCACCACAACTTGTAAGGTCAACCTATCTCACTAGTTAGAAGTTTGGGAATATTTACTATGCCTCTATCTTTTTCACTTCTAAGTTCAGTTAATCATCAAACTCCACTGAGTTTTTCTTTTAATAAAAATATTTTCTATTTTGGTCATACTGCTATATTGTTCAGATTCATCATTCCATGTTTACATTATCACAATTGAATCTAAACTGATTTCCCTTCTTTATGTTTCCTTTCTCATCTGCCTTGCATGATATTCTAAGTAGTTTTCCTAAAAGTGCTTTTCATCATCTTAAGAACCAGAAATGGCTCCATTGCCTCCAGTCCTAATTCTAAACTATTTATTCTAACTTTTCACACAATGACCTCCACAGCATGAAAAATATTTTTCTAATTCAACATCATGTCCAGTGCCATCATAAAGCAAATTTCTTGTTCCAGTTAGAATGGCTTCCACATATTCTCACACACATACACACACTCACACACTGCCAATTTCAACCACTCTGCCTCTGCTGAGAATGTCTTTCTTGTCGAGAATTCCCTACTTTTTTTTTTATATATATCTGAGTATATTTTTTAATACCTAGAGCCTCCCCTCCTTCCTTTCAATTCACCTTCCCTTTCTACTTTCCTTCATCAAACATTGCTATTTCTGTGCTAAGTATCATGCTAGGACAAAAACAAGGGACACCTGTGAAAAAGACATAATCCTTGTGCTTAAGGAACTCATAGTCATGTGGATCTAGAATGTCTGCCATGTAACTTCATACAAGTGTTGCCCTGTGGTTGCTCCATTCTGTGAATTCACACTCCACTAACAATTGTCATCATTGTAATGATAATCAGGAAACCAAATCAGTAGTACCCCCATTGTGCAAAACAAAGTATCTGGCTTTGAAAATCTAAGAGAGTCATATATGATTCCAGATCGTTCCTGATCACTTACCTTTTATTTGGGAAAGCAGGTGATATACTAAAAATTTTGAAATTCAAACTTATACATAATAATTGACAAAATGTGACTCAAATTAAAAGTGATCAAAGGATGAGATGATGGGCTAGAAAATTCGGGAAGGGGTGTTTGGGTGGCTCAGTTGGTTGGGTGTCTGTCTTCAGTTTGGGTCATGATCCTGGGGTTCTGGGATGCAGCCCCACATTGTTGGACTCCCTGCCCAGTGGGGAGTCTGCTCTCCCTCTTTCTCTGCTCCTTCCCCAGTTGTGCTCACTCTCTCTCTCTCTCTGTCAAGTAAATAAATAAAAACTTTTTTAAAAAGTTTTTTTCTAATAAAAAAAAAAAGAAAGAAAATCCAGGAAAGACTTCACAGAATAAATGGAGCTTCAGTTTGTTCTTTTTTGAAAAAAAAAAAAAAAAAAATACAATGAACAATAGTGGCTGGGTGGAAGCAGGATGTTTCATATCATTTGATTCTGTATTGTCTTCCAGGGCATTCTGATTCCCTTATGTCTGTGAATTCTGACTCACCACCTTCCTGGTAGGTTCCTCCAGGGTGGGGTTGGGCCTTGTGTTTGTTTTTATCTCCTACAGCATATAGAATGACTTGAGCAATAAAGGATTGAAAGTAGATTGTGTATAAACATTGTACTATACAGGCAATAATATTGTGAAATTAAGTTTATCACCACGGAGTTACTGATTCTTTTTACAACTTACCCAAGTTGTACAATTTAGAGTGTGCAGTTGGGACAACCAATGAGTAAGTGAATAAAATAACCTATTAACTATCTTTTGGCAATGTTAGAAGAATTCTCAGTGTGGCCTAGGATCAAAACACTCACATCTTCCTTTTCCATTAAGATTCTTATGGATATGTCTTATGTATATTATGTCTTATGCATATTCTTATGCATATGTCTGTGAAAGAAGATGATTATTTGCTTTTTAAGTACATCTATCAGCTTTCAAAATTATTCACTGATTTTTTTTTCTTTGCCTTCTCATATATACACGCAGACTTAGTAGAGGCTGGCAACAACAGCGCTATTCTTAGTTGTACTGTTTGCCTTCATTAAATATTTCTTAGGCAAAGATGTTCCTGAAATGCTATTGTCTGAGCAATGCTCATGACACAGTAAAAGGAAGAGAAAGGTCTTAATTTGAATAGGATTTCAGAGTAACTGTGTTTTAACCTAGGCTCTCTTGTTTTTAAACTGTGGATTTGTTACAAAAGTTTAACATTTCTGAATCCAATTTTGATTATTCACAAAATCAAGCTAATAATACCTAACGTTATAGGATTGTTTGGAGGGTTAAATTGATTTTATTTAATGATCTTGTTTAAGAAAGGTGACTTCTTATGTCATTTCAGAATGTTTTTTTTCTCCATGAAAGAAAAGGTAAATAACACATCAAACCCGCACTGTCCCCCACTGAAACTAGGAATTTTGTGGTAATTAATTTAAAA
The DNA here is from genome assembly GCF_963455335.1 of Martes martes. Lineage (NCBI taxonomy): Eukaryota > Metazoa > Chordata > Mammalia > Carnivora > Mustelidae > Martes > Martes martes. Next base: position 41,385,544 of record NC_137900.1, on the reverse strand, counting down.
AAATAGGGACGCCTGGGTGGCTCAGTTGGTTAAGCGGCTGCCTTCGGCTCAGGTCATGATCCCAGCGTCCTGGAATCGAGTCCCATATCAGGCTCCTTGCTCCGCAGGGAGCCTGCTTCTCCCTCTGCCACTCTGTCTGCCTGTGCTCACTCTCTCTCTCTCTCTGACAAACAAACAAACAAACAAACAAACACGGTCTTACCATTGCAGTTTTTCCACAAGGTAAAGGGACAATGAGAAGAACTTCTGGGTTCTCTTTGAGTGAGGTTTGGGAAGTGGCTCACCCAGAACATGACTCATTTGCTCCGGTCTTATTTCTATATGTTTAGAAACACATAGAATGAACGAAACTTCTTTAAATGGGCAAAGTACACAGTATGAGTCCCATAGAGCTGAAAACATGATATAAGGTAGAAGAGCAAACACTTAAAATTGAAGACAGTTGCCAAAGGTTCTCAGAAACCATGGCATGGGCTCTGTTGTCATAGTAATCAAGCCACTGTTTGTGTTTTGTTTGATTTCAGTCACACAAACCACCATCTACTATGCTATGAGTTTCCGTGTGTGTGTGTAAGACAGAGAGAAAGAATAGTGTATTAAGCATTGTATTTCTGCCATTTGTGACACTGTGTCAGGGAGAATCTGTCCCATTCCACTACACAGGATTGGGGAATTAAACAAATAGAATAAAAATGAAAGTTTTCTACTATCATGCTTTAATTCATACCTTGTTTTGTTTCAAGTCCTATAGAGAGTGTTTGATAGGTAAAATAGAGGATATAAAAAGGAAAAAAAAAAAGACAATCACCTGTATTTAGGAAAATGGGTTTATGGGTATGATTTTTTTCTTCCTCAGTCAGCCATCTTTGCTCTTTATACTGTTAGTAATTTTATCTATTATTCATATCTTTACTAAAAATATACTGAGTGCTGACCTAGAGAGCAATAGGTAGAAAAGTTGGCATCTAAGTATCTTTGCAAAGAAAAAGATTGTTAAGTCCTGAAGAAATACAAGCTGTGGAGATGTATGTAAAACTAGTGTGCCGTGGGTCTGAGTGGCTCAGTTGGTCAAGCATCCGATTCTTGATTTCAGCTCAGGTGATGATCTCAGGTCTGCACTCAGTGTGGAGCCTGCTTAAGATTCTCTCTCCTTCTCTCTCTACCCGCCTCCCCCACCCCCACCCCGGGCTCATACTCTCTCCATCTCTCCTTTGAAGAGATAGAAAGATAGATAGGTAGGTAGATTAAACAAATAAATAAATAAATAGTGTCCAATTTGCAACTACTCAGAAAGGTCATGCTTCAGAAAGGATGACTGGTGTGGGAGGTTATTTGCTTCCAGAATTTGTGTCAAAAGTATCATTGTATCTATTTAGGGCTGGAAAATAGTTTCCCAGTAGATTTTTATTGAACCTTTAATAAACATAATTCTGAACTAGCTTTCAAAACACATCGACAAAAATAAAAAATGCTCTTAGCCTTGATTTCTATACGTAGGGCATATGCGTATTTTTTAAAGACTTAGATTTTAATGACATTTCTGCCATGAGGCTCTTCCTTACATGATTGCTATTGGCTTATGATAATTTACTAGGTGCCAGACATTTACATTCCTTATCTCAATTGTTTTTCAAATAGTTATTATAATACCATTTAACAAATGAGAAGAGCACATCCCAGAGAGATAAAGTAACTTGTGCAAGGTTACCTAGCATCACCCAGTACTGTTAGAATCCAAAACCATCTCAAATATGGCACCAATGGTTCCCCCAAATACCAGTTTTATGGGTAGGTCATATTGCTTAAAGGGTAAGGCTGATTGTATATATTTGCTTACATATTTTTTCTGCTTATATACATGTAGTGCCTTAGGCCACAATGTATTCCACTCTTCATTACTCCACAGAATACAAAACAAAATAAATACATGAAAATTGTGTGTATGCATGTATGTGTGTGTATGAATAGTGGAAAGAGAGGCAGAAATAGTACCCAAAATTATCCTATGCTAATCCTGTGATAGAAATGAAGAAAAAATAAAGGAGTTTTAAAAAGTGGTGTTAAAAAAAAAGTTTTAGGTAAATGCAGTTTAAAGCCTAATTCTGTGGAAGGTAGTTGGAATTTATGACATAAATGAATTTACCATGTATTCCTCGCAGGAACAGGAAAAATGATTTAACAAACTCTTCCAGTGCCTTTTTAGATAAGAATCAACATTTGTGCATTTTATGATGGAAATTATATGATGCAATGGCACTCATGAATTTGAGGATTTATGAAAGTTACAGAATATATTCCTCTCAAGTGACAAGAGTCCACTAAAATGTTTCCCAAAATATGCTATGCAGTATACTAGCTCACAATATTAATGGGGATTATGTGAAAAGAAGAGTTTAGTGGTCTAATCAATTTGGAGAAAATTTTCCCCAAAATAGTCAGATTTCTTAACTGCAGAGCTGCTCAGAGCCTTTTATATGGTTAAATACATTTTAAATTTCCAATGGGGATATAGTTTATAGCTTTTCCTAAACTTATATAGCCATGGGCTCCCTTTTTCTTAGAAACCTTTGTGAAATACTTTTCTAAGGTTTACATAAAAATGTATGACACTCATATGTAATCAGTTATAATGGCTGTCTATGGGTGAAATGGATCTTTTCTGTGTGCTTGTAAGATTAATATGACTGAAGAATAGGAAATGTTTTACAAATCACTGCTTATCATTATTACATGATCATTACACACAGTTTGTAAAGAGTTTCTGCATATTTAGTCTGAGTAGGTAAATCAGAGATGAATTTTAAGGAAATGTAATAAATCTTTTTTTTGGTAATATATCTTTTGTCACTGATTTCTCTGATTTTACAAGCAGTTTGAAGCTTAAAATATGTGAGCAACAAAATGTACTAATTATGTCTGTCACACACTCATATAGACTCCCTCCCCAATTAAGAAAGACAAAATTCTGTCTCACTTTCAATCCTTTATATTAGCAGAAGGGATTTTCTTAGGGGTGCCTCTGCTTCATACTAGTCCTTCCTTTCAAGTGTCAGCATGCTAGAGAATCTAGAATTAAGGTAAAGGAGCGACCTGTTTTGACAAGCTTATTTAAATGTGAATGTTCCCTGAAGGAGTATGACGTTAGCAGTTCAGTATGATTTCATTTATCCTAATGACCCTCCACCCTCACCCACTTATGCAAGCCCTAGAATCTGAGAATTCTAGTCAGTTAAATAGCTTGAACTAAGTGCTGAAGAGGACAGGAAGAGGAACCGCAAGCAGAGGCAGAGTGAGGCAGGCAACTGAAGACATATCTTCTGCTTAAACACTGATTTAGGACCAGACCAGTTCTAGTATTCAGATGGTAGTTTCTTCAATTATAATGTGCACAAAAAATAACATAGCTCACTGTTTATAAAAAGGCGAAAGGCTAACCAGTTGGCTGTTTAAGTCATTTTCCTCTGATGAAATTGATTGAGAAAGCAAGATCAAAGCATTGTCTTACGACAATAATCACTATAGATTATAGATTACAGATAGATAGGTAATAGATAAAGAATAGTCACTGGGCCAGGAGAGAAATGCCTTGTCTGGTCTGGACATTTCTTTTTTTTTTTTTTTTTTTAAGATTTTATTTATTTATTTGACATACAGAGATCACAAATAGGCAGAGAGACAGGCAGAGAGAGAGGCAGAGAGAGAGAAGAAAGCAGCCTCCCTGCTGAGCAGAGAGCCCGATGTGGGACTCGATCCCAGGACCCTGGGATCATGACCTGAGCTGAAGGCAGAGGCTTAACCCACTGAGCCACCCAGGTGCCCCTGGTCTGGACATTTCTACAGTGAGAAATGGAAAGAGGAAACATTTAATAAATCCCTAAGAGGCAGTGAGGGTGGAATTGAGTGAGAGACCATGAAGCACAGATGTAGGAGTTTGGGTGACTGTCTAACAGCTTCAGGAGAACTAAAGTTGAGCAAAGAACAAGGATGGTTAGTTTGATGTTTTGCTAGTTTGGTGGATTAAATTTCAAGAAATAAGCAAAGAAGTTAGGAGGATTAGTGAAAGTAAGTGTCAGAGGACTTGCTACAGGTCCTAGTTTGGAAAAAGAAGACTGAAAATGGGTAAAGTACCAGAACCATAGAATCAGAGATTTTCAAGTCTTCCAGAAGAGAAACTGAGAGCCTAGGAAGACAACTTGTCAAAAGCTTCACGGACAGTTGGATCCAGGAAAAAAAAAGTCTCTGAGTTCCTGCCTCCATTCTATATTGCCTCTGATAGAAGATTCTTAATACACTTTGAATCCCTGTTGACACAAAGTTGATGACTTTAAGGGAACAGTCATCTGGAAAAAAAAAAAAAAAAAGAGGAAAGAAAGAGAGAAAGAAAATGATGTAACACACACATGCACACACGTGTGTGTGTTACATCATTTTTGTGTAAAAAAAAAAAATCCCAACATTTCATCAGATTCATAGGCTCTGAAACTTAACAGTGACTCTTTTAATCATTCCAAGAACCAGGTCTTTACAACTGACTCAGTCATGGGAAGTATGCAATAGAGCAGGGGAACTCAAGCCTTGACTTTCTAGCCAGAAGACCAGAAAGGCGTGCCTATGAGCAGGAGAGTGGTGGAGAGACTGAATGGAGGAGACAGCCTTTGAAATCAATCCCACAGGGCTGCCTGGATGGCTCAGTGGGTTAAGCCTGTGTCTTTGGCTCAGATCATGATCTCAGGGTCCTGGGATCAAGCCCTTCATCAGGCTCTCTTCTCCTCAGGGAGTCTGCTTCCTGCTTTCTCTCTCTGCCTGACTTTCTGCCTACTTGTGATCTCTGTCTGTCAAATAAATACATAAAATCTTAAAAAAAAACAAAAGAAGAAGAAGAAAAGAAAAGAAAACAATCCCATAAAACGCATATGAACTCTTGGGCTCAATCCTAAACAAGGCATAGATTTGATGTCAAACAGCATGCCAGATACTTTGAGAACTAAACTTACAGGGTAGACAACAGCCTAGTCCCAGAGTAGCCTCTGGGTGATGGTGTCAGAGGAAAAGTGTAGATGGCACAGTAAAGGCTTTGGATGATGAACTGATGTTGGAAGTGTAGTCCACAGAATGTGAGTCAAAATATGCAAAGAATCCAGCTGGCCTACTAAAACAACAGCAGAAACAACTGCAACAAATCAATGTTCTCCAGTGGATTTAAGCAGAAAAGTAAAAGGATGGAGAAAGATGCAATTCAAACACCAATGGGGGTGGGGAAGCTGGAGGGGGTATATTATATCAGACGAAAAGGGCTTCAGAACAAGGAAAAGTACCAAGAATAAAGAGGGGTATGATGTAATGATAAAAGGGTCAATTCACCAAGAAGACCTAACAGTTCTAAATGTGTTTGGACTTAATAAAATTTAAGGATACATGAAGCAAAGACTGATAGAACTGAAACAAGAAATAGGCAAATCCACAATGGCTGTGAAGATTTCAATACTTCTCTCAGTGTTTGATGAAAAAAGTTAACAGTAAATCAGCAAGAATAAAAAAACTGAACAACATAGTCATCCAGTTGGATCTACTCGGTATTCATAGGATGTTCTACCCAACATTAGAATACACATTCTTTTTTAAGTGTCCATGTAACAGTCATCAAGATAGACCAAGGTCCGTATCATAAAATAAACCTTAACAAATGTTCAAGGATTGAATTCATACAAGGTATATTCTCTGACAACAATACGATTAAACTAGAGATCAATAACAGAAAATCTGGAAAATCCCCAAATAAAAACATTCTTATAAATAATTCATGAGATCAAAGACAAAGGCTTAATGGGAATTAAAAAATGTGTTGGCCTAAACTAAGATGTAAATATAATAGGTGAAAATGTATGGAATGAAGCTATATTAAGTACTCTAAAGGAAATTTATAGCATTAAATGCTTATATTAAAAAAGAAGGGGTGCCTGGGTGGCTCAGGGGGTTAAAGCCTCTGCTTTCGGCTCAGGTCATGATGCTGGGGTCCTGGGATCAAGCCCCGCAACGGGTTTTCTGCTCGGTGGGGAATCTGCTTCCCCTTCTCTCTCTGTCTGCCTCTCTGCCTACTTGTGATCTCTGTCAAATAAATAAATAAAATTTAAAAAAAATACTTAAAAAAAAACTTTAAGAAGAAAAGTCTTTAGTTAACAATTTAAAATGGGAAAACTTAAAAAACTAGAAAAAACTTAAAAAACTTAAAAAACTAGAAAATCAGAGGACGCCTGGGTGGCTCAGTTGGTTGGGCAACTGCCTTTGCCTCAGGTCATGATCACGGAGTCCCAGATTGAGTTCCTCATTGGGCTCCCAGCTCCAAGGCGAGTCTGCTTCTCCCTCTGACCTTCTCCCCTCTCATGCTCTCTCTCACTGTCTCTCTCTCAAATAAATAAATAAAATCTTTTAAAACAAAGCTAGAAAATGAGAGCAGTATTAGTCCAAAGAAATCATAAAGAAATAAATAATAAGGGTAAGGTCAGAAGTAAATAAAGAGAAAACAAAAAACAAAAAATAGAGAGGAAAATCAATGGAATCAAAAGCTATTTCTTATAAAGGGTTAAGAAAGTTGTAAACCTCCATCTGAAATGACTCAGTAAGTAAGAAAAGACACAAAATTATCACTATCAGCAACAAAAAGAGGAATGTTATTACAGGCATTAAAATGGTAATAAGGAAATACCAAGAACATACATTCAACAATGAGGATCAAGTGGGTCAATTCCTTGAAAGCCTGAAAACACTAAATTCACCAACAAAGTAGATAACGTGAATAAATCTATGTCTATTAGAGAAATTGAATTTATAGTATAATATTTTCCAAAAAGGAAATCTCCAGTCCCAGATGGTTTTAGAGGTGAATTCTACCAAACTTTTGCAGAAAGAATAACACCAATTCTACAACAACATTTTCCAGGAAATTCAGGAAGAGAAAGTACTTGCCTACTTATTTTATGAGGGCAGTTTATCCTGACACCCAGAGGCAGTAGTACAAGAAAAGAAAACTAGAGACCAATTTCCCTCAAGAACATAGCCACAAAAATCCTTTACACAGTATTAGCAATTCAAATTTAGCACATATAAAAAGAATAGTAGGTAACAACCAAGTGAGCTTTATCCTGGGATGTAAGACTAATTAAACATTTGAAAAACATTTTATGTAGTTAATCATATTAATAGACTAAAAAGGTAAACTAGATATTTATAACTATTCATCATACAGAAACATCATTTGACAAAATTTAACATGTATTCATGAAAAAAAAAACTGAGGAAACTGGGAAAAGAAGGGAACTTTTTTTTTTTTTTCAAGATTATTTATTTATTTGAGAGAAAGAGAGAGAGCGAGAGCAAGGGGAAGGGCAGAGAGGGAGAGAGAAGCAGTCTCACTGCTGAGCAGGGAGACCAATGCAGGGCTCTATCCCAGGACCCTTAGATCATGACCTGAGCCAAAGGCAAATTCTTAACCTACTGAGCCAGTCAGGTGTCCCTGGAACTTCTTTCTTTAAAAAAAAAAATAAAAAAAAATATTTACCTATTTTAGAGAGAGATAGAGCATGCTCCCTAGCGGAAGAAGGGCAGAGGGAGAAGGAGAAAGAGAATCCAAAGCAGATGCCCCATGGGCACAGAGTTGGATACAGGGCTCAATCTCAGGACTCCAAGATAATGACCTGATCCAAAATCCAAAATTTAGTGTCACCTGAGTGACACTAAACTCAATGAGCCACCCAGGTGCCCCAGAAGGGAACTTCTTTAAGCTGATAAAGGGCATCTATAAAACAAACAAACAAACAAAAAACCCAAAATAACAACAACAACAACAACAAACCCTTAGCTAACTTCATGATGAAAGGCCACATTACTTTGATATTGAACAAGGCAGGATGTCCACCCTTTCCCTGGCTATTTAGCATGGTCCCAGAAGTCTTAGCCAGTGCATTAGGACAAGAAACAAAGAAAGCAAGAGAAAGGAAGGAAGAAAGGAAGGGAGGGAGGGAGGAAGGAAGAAAGGAAAGAAGAAAGAAAGGCGTGTAGGAAGGGAAAATTAAAATAGTTCCTCTTCTCATGATGGTCTACATAGAAACCCAAAGAATCCACAATAAAACTCCTGGAACTAATAAGTGAATTTAACAAGTCTTATTATACAGTGTCAACATTAAAAAAAAAAAAATCAATCAGGGATGCTTGGGTGGCTCAGAGGGTTAAAGCCTCTGCCTTTGGCTCAGGTCATGATCTCAGGGTCCTGGGATGGAGTCCCGAGTCGGGCTTTTTGCTCAGCGGGGAGCCTGCTTCCTCCTCTCTCTCTCTGCCTGCCTCTCTGCCTACTTGCGATCTCTATCTGTCAAATAAATAAATAAAATCCTAAATAATCAATCATATTTCTTTATGCTGTCAATGAATAATTGACAATTACAATTAAAAAGTACATTTTGTAGTAGTTCCAAGTAGGAAAATACTCAAGGATAAATCTAACAAAACATGCAGAACCTATATGCCCAAAACTACAAAACACTGATTTTTAAAAAGAAAAAAAGAACACCCAAATAAATAGAGAGACGTTTATGGCTCATGGATAGAATATTCAATGTAGTTAAATACCAATTCTTCCCAGACTGATTTACAGTTTTAATGCAATACAAATCAAAAACCAACATGATTTTTCATACCTTTAGGTAAACTAAATCTAAAATGTACACTTTTGTAATTTTTGTTCTGAGAAGCCAGCTGTCACCTAGGTTGTAAGGCTACCTGAGTTTACCATGTGTGGTTAGAGAGTGATGGTGACCAGACCCTAGAAGTTAACGTCTGTCCTAGCCTAGGTTTGGACATTTGAGTAAGGGAGTTATCTTGCATATTTCAGTCCAAAGACTCCATTAGGACCCTAAGCTTATGTCCCAAATGGAGCCATCATCCCAGTCATCACTAACTATTCAGACCACCCAGGTAAAACTCCAGATATCAATGAGCTCCATTAGTCCATTACTAACTTGACAGAGAAATAGAAATTTCTTTTCAATTTTATAACAAACATTTGTTGAATAATGATTATATGCCAGGTACTATGTGTTTTGTATCATTATTTCCATTAAGCCATATAACCCTACGTAGTAATCACTATTATCACTGCATTATGGTTTTATAGATGAGGAAACAGAGATGCAGATAGACTATATGTTTTCCTCAAGATTACCACTTCTTTGGTAGACTGAATTACTTTTGCTGAAACTATTCCAAATTCTCTTCCTAATTGAAGATTAGCATTCTATTCTGATAAACTCAGGAGTGGCCATTAGTAATGTGGGTAATATTCAGAGGAAGAAGCTTCAAGAACTAGGGTGTGGTTTGAAATGTCTCTTTTCCCTTTGTCTCAATGATTGGCAATATTCCATATAGAGGTTATTTTATTAACCTGATTCCCAGAATGATGACAACATGAAATAGGGCCGTGGCCAATCCATAATGGGCCTTATAATGTGAGTGAGACCACTGCAATTTTCAAGATCACTATTAATCCAGTCTATTCTCACTGGTACTTTCACACAGCTACTAATTAGCAGAATTGGGACTCTACTTACTTACTAGTTTTCTTTCCAGAATCTCAAATAACATCTAGAAGAAATTTAATTTAGAAAACAGTAGGCTACGCCTAATAAAGTTTTTTGAGATGATATACCTCAAATGTCCTAGTACAATCATTATTTCAATCTCTGTATAAAAGGAGACTTCAACATATACACTAGGTGAAATTACAGACATTTTATTCTTTCAAGGGAGTTGTTTTCCTCCATTATATGATATAGGAAGAATGTTAAATTCTAAAGCAAATGATTAGGCTGTGAGATCTTGTAAACGAACATAAAATAATAATAAATATAAAATAAAATGTAGATATACTTCTGCATAGGTGGAGGAGATTTGAAATTTAAACTACATCATAAATTCAAATTCTATCATTCAGAAAATCTATTGTGTTTTACCTTCCTGAGGTACAAAGAAAGACTATAATTATGCTTTCTAGAGCCTCATATTAAGGAGTCTGTGTGTAGGGAGGAGAGAAAAACATGGGATGAATAATTAGAGGAATACATATAACCAATGTAATGCCTTTATGACCAATGTGCCATGGAAACGTTCAAGAGGGGATATTAAACACCTCTGAGGAGATTGAGTACAGCTTCCTCTGAGATGGGTAGTTTCTCAGACATCAGGAGAAGAGCATTGTGGGTAAGGATCATAGCATATGCAGATCTGTGGAAGTGAGAAAAGCCTGGGCTTTTCTGGGAATAGGTATTTCAGAATTGTTGAGGACAGAGTATCTGTCAAGGAATGGTAGGAGAGGAGCCACAGACCACATCTAGTAAGCCACACTAAAGGAATTGCCATATGAATCAAAGCTAACTAATCATATTCCTGGATCTCCGAATCATCTGAATGTTACAAAGTTTCCTTATTCTGTGTAATAAGCAGTCTTTGTCAATGAGAAGGAAATGCAAGCTTGGGTCAGACTCACCCAGTCTATTATGACTGGCTTTTGCTGTGGAGGATAAGACAGGTTTTATAGTATCGATACAAAGTAAAAAGTGCTTACTCTACATTTGTCTTAAAAAATAAATAAGTGCAAGGGTGCCTGGGACTTTCCATCTCAGTTCAAGTCTTGATCTCATGGTTGTGATTTTAAGCTCACTTTCGGCTCCATGCTGGGCACAGAGACTACTTTAAAAATAAATTAAAATAAATATATATAATATATGTTTTATATGAATATATATTTATATAAAACATATATATATAAATATATATATGTATCTTAAAGAAGTAAGCAATACATAGCAAGAAGGTAATTGATTGCTCAGGGAAGGATGCAATTTTTTCAATAAATTGTAACAAAAAGTAAGCAATACATAGCAAGAAGTAAGCAATACATAGCAAGAAGGTAATTGGTTGCTCAGGGAAGGAAATTTTTTCAATAAATTGTAACAAAAAACTGGATATCCATTTTTTTAAAAGAACCTTGATCTTTGCCTTACTCCATACCCCCAAATAAATTCATAATCTAAAGCTAAAACTATAGAACTTTTGTAGGAAAACACAGAGGAATCTTTTTGATTTTGTAGTAAGCCAAGGGTTTTTTTTGTCATAGAAAACAATAACCAGAAAAGAAAAAACAAGATAAATTAGACTTTGTTGAAACGTAAAACTTCTGGTTATTAGCAGACATCACTAGAAAAATAGTCACAGGTTTGGAAACAAGTATCTGTAAGACATATATCTGACAAAGGACTGGTGTTAAAAATATATAAAGAATTCTTACAACTCAATAATAAAAACACAACTCAATTTAAAAATAGGCAAAACATTTAAACAGATGCTTTGTGAAAAGAAGTTACAAGAATGGTAATGAACACAGGAAAAAATAACTTCATTTGTCACCAGTGAAATTCAAACTACAACAACAATGAAATACAATTGTGCACTCACTAATGAGTTCTAGAATTTTTTAAACAGATAAACCAAATGTTGGTAAGAAAGTGGAGCAACTGGAGCTCTTACTGGTTGAAAGAAAAAATGGTACAACTAATTTGGAAAAACTTCTGGAAGTTACTAATAAGTCTAAACGTGAACCTACTTTATGACTCTGTGATTCTACTTTTAGATATGTACCCAAAGAGAATAAAAATATATACCCGCAAAAAGATGTGTTAAAAAAAAAAAAGAATATTCATAGCAGTTTTATTCAGAATAGCAAAAACTGGAAGAGTTCAGGTATCCATCAACGCAAGATTGGGTAAACAAATAATGGTACATCCATACATTGGAATACTATTCATCAATGAAAAGGAATGAAATGCTGATACACACAACAAAGTGGATGAATTTCAAAAACACTTAGCTGAGTTAAAATGCACACAAAAAAGTATGTGCTATATAAATTCATTCTTTTAGATTCATTTTTTAAAGATTTTATTCATTTATTTGATTAACAGAGAGAGAGAAACAGCAAGAGAGGGAACACAAGCAGGTGGAGCGAGAGAGGGAGAAGCAGGCTTCCTGCTGAGCAGGGAGCCTGATGTAGGGCTCGATCCCAGGACCACAAAATCATGACCTGAGCTGAAGGCAGATGCTTAATGACTAAGTCACCCAGGTGCCCCTATAAATTCATTTCTATTAAGTTCTAGAATGGAAGAAATCAGAACACTGATTGACTCTGGGGAAATGGAAATAGATTATATGGGAAGAAATATGAGAAATACTTCTGGGATTCTGGTAATATCTATTTTAACAGGTTTTGGCTTCCATAGATACAAAAATTTGTCAAAATTCAGTGAATGCACACTTAAGAATTGCACATTACACATATCATTATTTTTTACAAGTGAAAAAACCCAAACATCAATCCTATTAAATGATATGCAAGCCAAAGTACGTGTGGTGGAAAGTATACTATTGACAGCTTACTTTGAAATGCATCCAAAATTAAGATGAATTAAAGGATGGATAGAGGGATGAATAAGTGGATAGATATAAGACACCTTCGCTAAAATATTACTGATACAATTTAGGTGGTGGATGATGTATAGGTGTTCACTGTAAATTTTTTCAATTTTGTTGTATATTGGACATTTTCACAATAAAAATGTAGAAAATATTACTTCTAACATTTTTCCAGCATATGGTAGGCTGAAAATACTATTAGTCTCACAGTTCTTAGGCAGACAGCCCTAGAGCCATATACACCCACTTACCCTTCTTTCCATTAAAGCAGAAATGAAGTCACAGGGTGGGTGGATACCCACACAGGGTGGATAATAGGCAGCCTCTTGTCACTCCACATTCCAGCATGCAGCCTCAGGGCTTAGGACTGACAGTTAAGCAAAACACAAGTTCCCACTGGGAACACACACTTCAAGTGGAAGGACAAGAATCAGGCCAGTATGGACAGCTAACAAACCGTGGGAAGAAGGTTTTCACTAAAGACTAAAATAGCCAAGTTAATATAAATGTTATATATCTATTAGAATGCTTTCAACCTGAAAAAAGAAAAGATACTGTGTCAAATTATCCTTTAGCATCTAGTATATCCTACTCATTCTCTTGCTTATTTCTCAAGTAATAGATTACGCAGACACATTTGTAGAAAACTGTCAGTATAATTCATGTACTGTCCCTTATCCCACTTATTTCCTCATTCATAATCTCCATGTCTCAGAAGAATTATCTGCTATACAGTTATGCAAGCCAGAAAACTTGGAGTTAACTTCCAGCTGCCCAATTTCCCTTACCCTAAGTATTCAACCCACTGTTGTCTCGGTAATTCTAAATATTCTCCCATTCTTCCATCTCTTTCTATCTACTGTCTTTGCCTTTGTTCCAGCCCAACATCGTCTTGTCCCTGGACCATTGCACAAGTCTTTTTACTTGTCTTTTCATTGTTTCTCTCCCCATTCCAATCTGTTACCTATATAACAGGAGAAGTGATTTTTCTCACAATGTAGCTGCATTATGTCTCTACCTTGCTTAAAATCTTTCATTATTTTCTCCTTGCGCTTAGCCGTAATCTATGCTCTTTAGATGAACTGGAAGAGTCTCCAGCATACATCTAACTTCGCTGAACCCATGCCACCCACTTGTAACATTACCAAGTCCAGCATTCCTTTCAGGCTTTCACAGGCCATGCTCTCTGGAATGCTCTCTCCCCAGCTCTGTGTGCCTAGCTTTTTTGTTCTAACACTTTATGTTACCTCCTTCTAATGAATAAGATCTAGCTTCTATTTATGGATGCTCAAGTTTCTCTCTTCATACTCTATTTCAGTAGTTTCCCAAATATTTTGGGAGTTATTTCTGGAGTTATTGTAAGGGATCTAAGAATCTTTATATAAACTAAGAATTGCTTTTACATTCAACCGGTTCTGTTTTGTGTCTGTAGATGCTGTTTTTCAAGAGTATGTAGATGGTGTTATGACCAATAAAATAAAAATTCCTTTAAGTATATTCCTGGATTTCTAGTAGAATTTGATTTTTTTTAATGAGTCTATAATCAAAATAAAAATACCATCACATGGGATTCATAGTGTTATCTTTAACAAAAGAGCTGCCCAACCATAGAAAGTTTTAAACCACTGTCCATATTGTTGCAAATTAATTAAAACTTAATTCAGTCTTATGATATATTTTACTTTTCTACTGAGTAGGATTAAATTTTCTGTATTTAGTATTGGAAAGTTAGAAATTAAAGGAATCCTTGACGTACTTGGGTTCAATACCTTTATATTGTAGAAAAGGAAACGGTAAGTGAGAGGTTTAAAATATTTATCTAATCACACAGATAGTAGCGGAGTAGAACTAAGACTGAGGTCTTGTCTTGTGGTCCAATGCTCTTTACATCTCCCTCAGCTGCTTTGAAATGCGGTGGGGATTTCTGAGCCAAGTGTCAAAAGAGAGGTTAGTCCATTCATTCGTTTTCTCATTCCTTCCTGCTCTCTCTTTAATTGATCCAGACTATAATCTCACTGTATCAAGTGTTTATTTTTTACTAGTAGTTAAAGAAATATTTAACCAGCTGCATATTAACATGAAAATGACCACAGAAGAAAAATGGTTGCTAAGCAAAAGTAGTGTAATTCCCTACAAATAATCAAGTAATTGTACTGAGAGCTATAAAACATGCACATAATCATGTATCACCACTAAAACGTCCTTTCTACTCATATTTTTCTCATAGCCTCCTAGAGCAGCATAAAACTAGTTCCTTCATGCCAATGCCAACACACTTAAAGCTTGACTTGTAATAAAGCTTAGATCCCAGATGTTCCTATTGGCTATCCTGTTACACAACAGATTTAATATTATAGTTGGACATTAAATGCTTTCATAGATTTCTGATGCAGTCAAATTGATGTCACTTTTAAATGGGGGCATTGAAATCCTAAAACTCAGATGGACCAGTACTCAGCCTGCTAGATTTAAATCTACTATGAAGATATGGGTTTCATTGAGGTAGAGTTTCTAAACCCATGGAGAAAAATATAAAACACTTTCCATTTGAATTTATTTTCACACCAAGTTTGTCTCCTAAGGACCACTAGACACCACATTTAGATAACTAGTGTATCTCTGGGCTGTAATATAATCATCCTACTTTTCCTCCACTATTCTCAAATGAATGCTTGTAAGATTCATTTGGGAGCCTTGCAAAAAGTAGATTCCTGGGAAGCACTCTCAGAAACTGATTCAGGAGAACTGAACTGGTTGAGAGCCAATACTTTATATTTTTAGCAAGCACCCGCAAGTGATTCTGATGAAGGTTTCTGTGGACCACACTTGGAGGAAACATTGCAAGCCCAGCAATAAAGGTCATGTGGCACACAGCAGTGCCTCATCCAGGTGCCTGTAAGGCCAGGGTGGCCAGAGACAGGGCAGTGACCTGGGGCAAGCACAGCTTTCCAGCAAGTTGGGATTGGTTCAGAATATTCTCCCTGTGTTAACCATAATTTTAAAAAGACCTACAGCAGTTCTGAAATAAAAGTGCTCTCTCCTTTGTTCACAGACTTTATGAGAAGATGAACCAGAAAATTACTACCCGATAAGACAATGACATTATCCCCAAACTGGTTCATAGCATTCCACATTCAGCCCATATCTGAATATCAGGCAGAGCTGCAGTCTTTTTTTTTTTTTTTTTTTTAATGAAACAAATAGTTCAAGAATACTTAAAAAAAAGATTTTATTTATTTATTTGAGAGAGAAAATGAATGAGAGAATGAGTGAGAGAGAGAATGAGTGAAAGTGGGGGGAGGGGCAGAGGGAGAGGGAGAAGCAGACTCTCCACTGAGCAGGGAGCCCAGGGTCCTGGGATCATGACCTGAGCTGAAGGCAGATGCTTAGCCAACTGAGTCACCCACAGTGGTGCCCTGAGAGTACTTGCAAACATTCTTATTTAAAGAGTCTTATTGAAAACTGAGGCTACATATAAGATGACCTTATTATTACTATTTTTTTTTTTTTTTTAAAGAGGAAGGTGGGGAGGGGAAGGGCAGAAGGAGAGAGATAGACACAGGGCTTGATCTCAAAACATTGAGATCATGACCTGAGCCAAAATCAAGGGTCAGACACTTAGCTGACTGAGCCACTCAGGTGTCCAGAGATGATTTTATTCTTTTGTTAAGAGCTTGGAAAAGCCCTATTGCAAAGATGTAAAAATGAGCAGCAAGTGCCACTTACCTGTGTGTAATTGCATGGTTAAGATTCCTAAAGGAACTTTAGGGGGAAGAGAGGCTAGATTTACTTAAAAATGAGCTCGTTAATGGAGACTAATACATTTCATCCTAATAATAATGATGATAATAATAATAATATAATGAAACCAGTTATAGTATTTACATTATCAGAATTATAGAACTGATTTACCCTGGCCACACATTTCCTTCAAAATCCCATCAAGCTTTATGGCTTCAATTGAACTCTACTAAAGAGGCTTTGTATCTTTAGACTCAAAAATTCCTATTATCCTAAATTACCACACATTTTCTGCATTGACATGGTTGTGTAAAGTCTCTAAATAGGGTGATAGGATCTCATTTTACTAGAGCCAAACAGATGAACTAGATTTCATTGGGTAGTAGATTTGGGGTCCAACTTTGAGGCTGAGGGAAAAAAAAAAAAAAAAACAACACTTTGCAAGATAGATCCACACTCAGTGTCCTTATGGACAAAAGACAACTCTCCCTTCTGTAATATCTCATTTAATCTCACAGATGCCACACTTTCAGCCCACATTACTATGTGTGTTACACTTCGTTTACTGAATTGTAGTTATTCACATGCTGTGTCATATTGAGTACTTGTGTTCCTTGAAGTAAAATTCTGCAACAGGAGTCTTATACTCAGGGAAATAATAAAGTAAATTCATGTATAGATTTTTCTTAACTTTGGATTTTTCTCCTATGAGTTTTTCAGACCTTTAATGTCTGCTACTACACATCCGTTGAGAGGTTGCAACTCATTTAGAGTGAAGCAATGCATTTGCTTATTTTAACCACATATGAATGTTTTGTGGAGTATTGCTAAAATATCCATCATTTCCAGCTGCTCTGCCACCTGAATGAGTGAAACCACAGGCGTGCAGAATTAGGCTGCAAATATATAAGACTGTGCCTGAATCATAAGGTGATGCCCGTCTAGGAAAGTATTGGGGGCTCACCTTCAAAATGAGGTCCTTGTTGGGACAATCACCTGGGAGAAATGGAATGGTTTATTCAGATAGGAAAACAGATGTGAGATGGAAAGCTCTAATGGGAGTTCTAAGGGAATCTCTAATCCTCAGTCTTAACCGGGGAGGTGCCAAGATGTCTAGAAGAAAGCTTCTTGGGGGGCGCCTGGGTGGCTCAGAGGGTTAAGCCTCTGCCTTCGGCTCAGGTCATGATCCCAGGGTCCTGGGATCAAGCCCCGCATGGGGCTCTCTGCTCAGCGGGGAGCCTGCTTCCTCCTCTCTCTCTGCCTGCCTCTCTGCCTACTTGTGATCTTTGTCTGTCAAATAAATAAATAAAATCTTTAAAAAAAAAAAAAAGAAAGAAAGCTTCTTGGGAGGTGAGTGTCTAATTTTGTTCCTTTAATAAGGAGACTGGGAAGTCAGATCAGCTCCTGTGATTCTAAAGTTCCAGAACTGCACAGAGCTTGTCTCTACACTTTGGAGCTACAGATGTACTTTCATCAAATCAAAGTTCAACCTCATGACCAGACCACCTACCTAAAGGTTAACAAAGATCCAGAGTAGCCTCACACCCACATGCGCACACACACAAAAAGGCAACTTGGATTAATTTAGTTTAACAGAATAAATGTAGAAGGGATATGTTAATTTTTTCAAAGAAACCATTAATATTTCATCAAAATTATATGATTATTTATATATAATTTATGATCATTTATTCTTATGTTGATGGATTAAAAGTTATTTACTATGGTGTTTATAGCTTTTTTGATGCATGGTTCATTTATTAAAAAGTTAAATAGTCATGAATGAAATGACAAAGGAAAAGATTTACATCTGGTGATTAAATGTGCAAGCTTGGGAATGTGACGAAAATATTGGTGCAATTAAATTTTAAATAATCTTATATTTTCCATCCCTGCTTCATTGTCTTTGTTGCCTACAGGTATCATATGTAAGGCATTTCAAATTACTTCTGAGTGTAAGCAGATGGAGTTGGGAAGGAAGAACAATGGTCTTTGTCCCATTGCCCATATTTAGTGCTATTGAATGTGTGAGCTTTTGTGTATAGCATTATATCCTGTTGCTCCTGTCCTCCTGTGCCAAAGGCTCTGCTTTTTAAATTAGCATTGGTTCTCAATAACTGCCTTCAGGAAATCCCCCCAATGTATTTTTGTAACTTCCTGCATCCTGAGTGCAATTTTACTTAGGATATCTTGAGAAAAGAAGAATCCTTAGGACTTCTTCTTATCCTGTCCCAACCCAGATAGGTTTGGCTATTAAAATGACCCCATAAAAGCATAACAGCGTAAGATTGTGGTTAAATATGTAGCTAGTAATAGTATGCAGCCATTTTATTTTCACAGTCACTATGAATCTATCAGTATTACCCTTAAGTCTTGTTTGTAAACTGATCAGATATGTCCATTTATTTTTTAAGGATATTCAAAGGTACTCAGAAAAGGTTTTCCAAAGCAATGTTATTTTATTGTTCAAGCAACTGCAGTGATGCACATGCAAAATTCTTGTCCAAAGTTCGAAGAAAATGGACTTTATGATAGCATGAGGCTACAAAATTTCCATTTGGCTTTCCCAATAGTAAGAGAAAGGTCATGTAGAGTGCTTGTGATGGTGGCTGGATTATACATCTTTCTGCATGCTTATAAATGTCTGAACATAAGAAATATGGTAGGTTGTTTGTCACTGAAGATCACACCCACAGCCATATTTAAGAGTAATTATATACTTACGGGATCCTTATTGAAGGACTAGCCATAGGCAGCCATGTTGGTACCATGAGACCCAAGCTAGAGCTGAGATCTGACCCAAGAAAAACAAATCCAAAGGAACCTATGATATACTGAGCCAGTTATTTTCACCCTTTCAGGATTTGAACTAGAAACTGATGAAATCATTTGGCAGCTGGGGACAGGAATTAACACAGAAAGATGAAGAGAGTGATTCCATGATATAGAGTCAAATGTGAGAAATAATGGGAAGCCAAAATTATGAGGTCACTCAAGCTCAGAGTAAGCAGAAACTAGATAGAGGAGAAAAGCTCCATTGAGAAGAAGAGGAGAATATGAATTAGAAAAAGCAGGGCACTCGCATAAGAAAAATAGAGGGAAATCTGCAATCCCTGAAGTTGCCCAGATCATTGATCACTTGACTGGTTCATGTCCATTCCTAGTAATATTAGTTTCCTGTACCTGCTGTAAGAAGTGACCACAAACTCGGTGGCTTAAAACCAAAGAAGCTTATTATCTCACAGTGAAGGAGACCAGAAGTCAGAGGTCGTCAGCAGGGTCATGCTCCTTCTAAAGGCTCTGGGGAAGAATCCATTCCATGCCTCTTTCATCTTCTGGTGGTTGTAGACATCACCCCAATTTCTGCCTCCAATTTCACATCGCTGTCTCTTCTGTGTGTGTTTAATCTCCTTCTGCCTGTCTTATAGGGACCCTTGTAATGGCATTTAGACCACCCAGATGATCCAGGAAAGTCTCCTCACCTTAAAATCCCTAACTTATTATATCCATAAAAAACTTTTTTTTCCCCCAAATGAAACGACTTTCACATATTCTTGGGATAAGTATATAGACATAATTTGGGAACAATTCTTAGCTCACTATATTATCCATTTGACTCTACAATAAAGTTCATTTCTCTGAGTCTGGCTCTGATACAGTAGATCTTCAGAAATAATAACATGAAATAAAATGTACAGAAAGGACATGAAGTATATAAAATAAAATAAATATCCAAAGTAAAAATATATCTAAAAGAAAAAAATATGAAATGAAATATATAAAATAAAGATAGATAAAAGAGAAACTTGGGTTTCACCTAGTACCCCACAAGTAGAACCACATTCTCCCTCTCAAGTTTGAAGATAAAGGTTGGGGTATAAAGTGGATAGGGAAGGAAAGAGGATCATGTCTCATCTCAAAAAAGAAACCATGAAAGAGTTCAGAAAATATCTATGGCAATTCCAATGTAGTCCCTGAATATTTTTGTTCATAGAGCCTCCAGGAGAGAAGGAGTCAGAAGTCTCTTGCACTAAATTCATAAAATGACCACTGCTTTGTTATCAATATTTTTTAAAATCATTCATTCAATAAATATTAATTCTGTGGGTTTCCAGTTTCCCCACAAGCCCCAGGTTGCAAACTTAGAAAACTAAGTCCTTTCCTTCAAGTAGTTTACAGGCTGGTAGGGAAGAAATACATACAAACAATAGCAATGATTTCTGCCACACACACCAGGCAGTGAGAGCACAGAGAGAGGATAGCTTGAGAGCTTCATGGTATTATGGAAGAATTAGCTGTTGGAATGACTTTGGGAGGAGGTGAACAGCAGGGACTGGAGAACATTTAAGGAATATTGGTAAAGATTCCCTGCCTAAGAAATTATCTTTTGCAGTTATCACCTGATGCTTAAATTTCACATAGATTTTTTTGGGGGCTTACAGCTTATGCAACTTGGTAAATCCCTTTATCAGGTCTTTACATGATCGCATGTAAAGGAGCTGATAAAGAATAAATGAACTTATTGGGATCTGCTTGTGTGTGTGTGTGTGTGTGTGTGTGCGCGCGCGCGCGCGCGCGCGCGCGCATGCGTGCTGAGGGATTACTGGAAAGGGAGAAGAAAAAAAAATATATTTTACATTGAATATGTTCCTGGCACTCTGCTTGGAATATTGTATTATCTTAATTTATTATCTTGACAGTCCTGTGAGTTGCATATTTTTACTTTCTTGCCTCAATTTCATGGATAAAGCAAGTGAGACTCATGAAAAGAATTAACTTGCCCAAGGTCACACAACTAATAAATGGCAGATATTTTAACTTCATTCTGTCAGAACAGGATACTTCAGTCTCATGGAATAGATTGTGCAAGGTACAGAGGCATGAAAGAATGTGGTCTTGTTCGGGAATTATACATAGTTCAATGTGCTTGAGTAAACATATAAATGAGAAGTTACAGGATATGAGGAAGAAAAGGCAGACAAAAGTTAGCTCCAAGTGACTTTTCACCAACTGAGGATTATGGAATTAGATCTAGTTTTCCTCCAACCCCATGAATATTTAGTAGGAACTTGTCCCAAACAGGTCAGCATGCAATCTGGTAGCAAATCTCATTGTTTCTTCTACTTCCCATGTGTAGCCTATTGTAGTCTACTGACACCATCCTACTTTAGAATTTTATGACTTCTTGTCTGGACAATTACAGCTTTCTACCTGTCTCTCTCCACCAGCTTCATTTACTTTTCAGTTCTTCCTCAACAATACTGCAGGTTAAAGCTTCAAAAGCATTGCCATTCCCTGTCGTAGAAGAAGTTGTGTGTGTGTGTATGTGTGTGTGCATAATACTTTATTTTTTAGAGCAGTTTTAAATTCATAGCAAAACTGAACAGAAAGTAGACAAGAGTTTCCCATATACCCATCATCACCACACATAGGTAATTTTCCCCATTATCAAACTACTAGTGGTACATTTGTTACAACTGGACCTCCATTGACACATCATTCTCTTAGGTCCATAGTTTCATTAGGGTTCATGCTTGGTGTTGTACTCAGTGTCTATGGGTTTTGAGAAGCATGTAATAATCCCATATCCACCATTATACCATCATACTTAGTATTTTCACAGATCTAAAAATCCTCTGTGCTCTGCCTAGTCATTCCTCCCTACCCACAAAACCTCTGGCAACCATTAATCTTTTTTATTGTCTCTGTACATTCACCTTTTCCAGAATGTCATATAGTCCGAATCATAAACAGTATGTAGTCTTTTCAGATTGGCTTCCTTCACTTAGTAAGATGCATTTAAGTTTCCTCCGTGTTTCTACATCTCATTTCTTTTTAGTTGAATAGTATTTGATCGTCTGCATATATCACAGTTTATTTAGCCATTCACTTATTGAAAGATATCTTGGTTGCTTTCAAATTTTGGTGTTTATAAAAAATCTGACATAAATATCAATATACAGATTCATTTGTGTAAATGCCAAGGAGCACAACTGCTGGATTGTATGGTAAGAGTATATTTATATTTAGTTTAGTAAGAAACCCCCAGACTGTCTTCCAAAATGGCTGTACCATTTTGCATTCCTGTCAACAATGAATGTGAGTTCCTGTTGCTACACATCCTTGTTAGCATTTAATGTCAGTGCTTTGGATTTGGCCATTCTATTAGGTATATAGTGGATTTTGTTTTAATTTTCAGTTCCCTAATGACCTGGTGTTGAACATCTTTTCATGTGCTTACTTGCCATCTGTATATATGCTTTGGTAAGATGTCTGTTAAGGCCATTTTTCCATTTTTTCAATCAGGTTGCTTGTTGTTTTAAGAGTTCTTTGTATATTTTGGATAACAGTCCTTTATCCGATGTGTCTCTTGCAAATATTTCCTCCCAGTTTATGTCTTGTCTTCTCATTCTCCTACATTGATTAATTAACTAGTTAATTAATGTTATTTGTCCTTTAAGCCCTTTCAAAACCTTTTTAAGAAAAAAATAGCATGTCAAAAAAAAAAGCACAAATTCCTCATTCTTACATTTTAAGAAAATTTATAGTTCAGCCCAGCCTAAGTTTCTAATCTATTCAAGTATTAGCCACTTTTGTGTAAGCCAAATAACCCTCCCTTTCTATTACGCAGACACTGATGGAAGGAGTATAAATTGGTTTTCAATTCTAGTTAACCACTTGGCATTGCATAAAAAACACAAACCAAAAACAAACAAACAAACCCCAAAAACCCACATTCAGAAATATCTCCTTTGCTCTACCCTTTCCTTTTCTTGGAATGAATTCTAAGGACATAGTTTTTATACCCAACCACCTTTTCACCTCTCTTTCATTTTCTAAAAGTGTTTGTTGCATTGTTATTTATTGTAGTGAAGATCATTGGTTACTTATCTATCTATTTTCCCCTTCTCAACAATTTTTTATTTGCATTCCATTATCCACCTCAGCTGTATGGCTTCAGGGCTAATACTCTCCTACTCCAGTCCTGACACTGAGCCTTGCTGGTCTTAGGATAAATCCAATGTCTATCTCCAGTGATTATTTCAGAAACACTGCGCTATACTAACCTATCAATGGCTTTCCGCCCACCATGAGAAATGGTTCACAAATGGGTAAATGAGACATAATAGGACACTTGGTGGGGGCATTAAAAGAGATGGTTTCTGTTCTTCTGATGGTTGCTGTGCTTTGATGTCAGGCTCAGAACTGCTGCTGTCATTTCTTCACCAGCCAAAGGACTAAGTAGACCCTTTGAGAAGACCAGGGCCAAAAGGATCTCAGAGAAATGGAGCTTTAGTTCTGATTGAACCACAGCTGAAATAGTGTCCTGCCTCTGGATTTTAACCAATTATGTAACCTTTAATAACCCACCTAGTGTGGTTTTAGCTATTTAAATTGGATCTCCTCTTTTGATTGAATAGATCAAACCGAGACTTGCCTTACACATATTTGTAAATTCATATTGCTATATGACCAGTAGGCTTGCAATTCATTACTTGTTGAATGAACCAATGAGCAAATAAATGAAATCTTTGCCACATATTATAAATTCTTTAATTGGAAAAACATTTTTCTAGTTGCTTTGATTAGTCAACTGAAGAAAGCATGTTAGAAAACCACATTCATAGACAAATAAGAAAATTGCACCATGGATCATAATTATTGAACATGCCTTGTATCATTGTTGAATTTCAACAAAGTGGTTGGTCTTTAAA
Source organism: Martes martes (assembly GCF_963455335.1). NCBI lineage: Eukaryota > Metazoa > Chordata > Mammalia > Carnivora > Mustelidae > Martes > Martes martes. Next base: position 41,361,575 of record NC_137900.1, on the reverse strand, counting down.
AATGATATATGAGATCTGATCTTGTATTGTACTAATTAATATTATTTGCTTACAAAGGTTTTGATGAATTCACTTTTGTTCTTTTATCGGTAGAAATGTATTTGCCACTTGTAAAATAAGATAGTGATAGAAATGTTGACAGTTTCAGCATAGCACCATCACTTTTGCAGAATGTCGTTATTTCTGTCAAGCTGTGACAGTGAACTTGTGGAAAGAATCTTAGCAGAGGCCAGTTTCAACTTCTATATTTAATTTTGTGAAGGAAGGCAGTATAGTATCATTTTAGGTTCTCTTACAACATCTCTTATAATTGTAGTTGTTTTAAGTTGGAGGAAAAAAAAAGAGAGCAAGTGAAATAATTTTTGGTTGTGGAGAAAAGTTTATAAAGTAATTGCTAGTTATGACATTTTCTGTGAACACTCATAGCTGCCAGAAGATAGCTTAGAACTTGAAACATATTCTTCAAGTTTCTTAAATATATTAAATTAAACTTAATAATGTATGTGGAAGGACAAGAAAGATTTAGATGTATGTGTAAGATCTGTAAAGTTGAGGTTGCCATTTTTTGGTAGATTTTATTTATTTATTTTGAGAGAGAGAGATAGAGAGAGAGAGAGAGAATGGGGGGAGGGGCAGAGGCAGAGAGAGAGAGAATGAGAGACTCTCAGATTCCCCGCTGAATGTGAAGCCTGATGGAGGAGGGGGGGTAGCTCCATCTCATGATCCCAAGATATTATCTGAGCTGAAATCACGCTTAACTGCCTGAGCCACCCAGGCACCCCTGAGACTGCTCTTATAAGAAAGGTCCCTTATTTAGAGAGTTCCTTTTCCTTGATCAGTCCATAACCCAGCAGCCTTCTGGCAGAATGACATGGGAGAGAAACAGCATCCACAGTTAGAGAAACTGACTGATAAAGTCAGTTTTGTCTTGGTCTCAGTCTTTGGATATTTATAATTTAGAGATACGGACTTGGATCTGAATACAAGTTCTGCTACTTGATGTTACATAGCTTCTCTGAGCTTCATTTTATCTGTAAAATGTCAATAAATATCTTAAAAATATGAACTTCACTGCATGGTTAGGAGTATTTAAAGTCACGGAGTGAGCATACCCCAAACAGCCTTCCCCCTGCCCTCCAGGTTTTGGACCCTTTATGCATCCTCAACTTTCACCTTTTCAAAGCTTGGTTAAGGCAGAAGGGATCTGATAAGATCACTCATATTTAGATGCAAATATTTGATAAGACTTCAAGAGTCATCTGCCCTTGGATGTGTTTACCAGGGAGGGGGGTCAAAGGTTTTAAGTCCAAAGAATGAATCTTAACTATGGAATTTTAGGAATTAACTATCTATTGAGGGAATATTCACTCAGATATTCACTTCCCCATGCTTTTGTGTTCCAATCATGATGATGGTAGGCAGTCTGTTATGCTTAGACTAACCAACAGCCAAGTGTGCACTTGCAACAAAGGATATTAAAAATATTATTTAAAATAACATTAGATATTAATATTAAAATATTTAATAGTTTTAAAATTAATTTCCTTTTTTTTTTTTTTTTTTTTTTTGGAAAATACCAGGTTTCTTCTGTTCCTTCTATGGCTGCCTGATATTTAAGAGATAAGGGCCTAAACTTTGTCAAGGAAGGACAGAACTCCCAAATAAAATATTACCGGTAACAATGACATTGTTATCACACTCAAGGAGGGAAAGCACCAGCACAGGAATTAAGGCAGCATCTGTAGGATGGAATTTGCCATGTAAATACACAGACTAGGCAAAAGGGCTTTGCTCCCTTAAAGGGAAAGGACACCTTGCAGATGAGAGAGGTTACAAAATCTACATAAAGTTTTATTTTTAAACCCCATTGAAAGATCCTAAACATTATTTTTGAATCCAGAACTATTAGTGGGTTGACGCACTGACCTGAAAGTGAGGTTTGGATCCTGATTTGGGACTAATGGATAGAACTTTGGGCAAACAGAGCTCTTGCCACATCCTACACTTCTTCCACTCTTGCTCCGGTTTTAGGATTAGACTAGGAGCTAAAGTCAATCCCCTTAACAATCAAATGAGGCAGAGAGTTCCTTGAGGTCCATTTTACCGCTGAGAAAAATGAGGCTGAGATGACTACACATCCAAAAAGTAGTTAAGATAGACCCCAGCCCAGGCAATCTGCTGAAACCAAAAAGCACTTTGACTCTTTCAACTTGTTAGATTGATTAAACTAGGAGGCTTGCTGGAGCTCTGGGGCTGCGGTGGTCCCTATACCATATTTATCTATGCCGGTAAATGCCTCAAGGTTGTGAAATCAAAGCACTAAGGACAACCCATCATTCACAGCCAACTAGGCTTTAAACTGTAGCCAATCAAATAATTTCCTTTCTTTGCTTCCATACTTTGTTGATGTAAGTCCTTTCCCTGGTTCCTGTCTGCAGAGTGCTCCTAACCACTTCGGGTCTGGCACTCCCTGATTACAACAGAGTTTTGGTCAAACTCTTAACATTTTTAATACACTTCAGCTTATCTCTGAACAAACATTAAAGCCACATGAAATTTATAACTTTCCTGATCCTTCTAACTTCCTCTAATAATAATCATTACCACCTCCCCTGTTTATTCACTGGGCCAACACTTTAAATGTCTTATAGGTTGTGCAGCATTTAAGCTTTTAATCATAATTTAAAGTTTTTGGCCATTTTCTATACTTGAATCCATAAATCCCAGAGGGTTAAAGTTGTACTTAGCAAAGGCTCTTTGCTTATAAGCCCCAGCCCCAAGATCAAAAAGGAGATACCAGAATTGACAGTCTGTATTTCGTGTTGATAGAAGTGGGCAGCAGTGAGAAGAGTTCCACTCTCCATATGCACATACACGTGCGGGGATAGATACAAATACACTGAACCCCATCCCCGCACTTCCTGTTTTTGTGACCTGGTCTCTATTGAAAATAAAATAGCGCCACCTGGTGGACGTTAGAGGACATGAGCACAGTCCCTTTGATTTCACTTTACTTGATTTTGCTCATTTTAATACATAGCTACTTTCATCTACCCTGCACTAGGTAATTTGTGGAGTATCTGGTCATAAAAATAAGGAAGACATAGTTCTGTTCTCAAAGAATACGTAGTAGGATTGCAAGGCTGCGAGCCTGGAAACGGCCAAGGATATGCCTCGGACAAATTGCAGCACCCAGTAAGACTAGCCAAGTGCCCAAAGAATAGCACGAATGATAGCGCAGAAGGGAGAAAAGCAAGTGGTTTGTTGTTTTGGGGAAAAGCAAGAGGTTTGCTGTTTTGGGGAAAAGCAAGAGGTTTGTAGTCCTGGAACTGAAAATTGGGGAGGAGGACGAGACAATAGATGAGCCTGGTTGCAGAAGGCACCCGAAGGAGATGGTACTTCACTGTTTTAGATGGGGGCAGGGAGACAGTTAAGATTTAGTAAAGCAGTGTTTTAGTAGGAGGGAGGAGAGATTTGAGAAGGGGAAGGAAACTGGTTACCGAAACCTCAGGTCCTATCAAGGAGGGAGAGGCTGGGCGGAAGGAAATTATAGGAAGGAGGTGTTGTATCAGACTCCCATTCACAAAGAACCTCAAATACAGATTTTTGATACCATCTTGAAATAAAATTATGCATTCAGACTCAGGTAAACACTGACAGTTTTTTTTTTTTTTTTAAAGATTTTAATTATTTATTTGACAGATAGAGAACACAAGCTGGGGGGAGCAGAGGGAAAGGGAGAAGCAGATTCCCCACTGAGCAGGGAGCCCAACCTGGGACTCATTCCAGGACCCTGAGATCATGACCTGATGCTTAACTGACTGAGTCCCCCAGGCGCCCCAACACTGATAGATTTGAAAGACAAATTATGAAGAAATTTCAAACTTGTGTTCCAATATTAGTCGTATTTCCTGTAATATAGTCTGTATTTTTAATAAGTCCTATTAATTCCTCCCAAATAGCACTATTTCCTTGTATTGAGAGCATTCTTCAATCTAAGAATTTAACATATGCTTTATGTTTTATAACGGATTTGGCCTATTAACATTATGAAAGTATCACAAAATGAAAACATCTCTAAGGCCTTTCTTAAGTATCAGAAAAATTTCAGGTAGGCAGTGGTAAAAGAAAGGGAAATAAAAAATATTTTGGAGGATGAATGAACAGATATGGTGTAGATTAGTTATAAAGATGGGGTAGCCAATTAGCAGATGGAGGAGAAAAGAGGAATCCAAGGTTCTCAGTGACTCGTGGGTGGTGACACTTTTACCTGAGGCAAAGGCTAAAGGAGAAGCGATCATTTTAGTGTAGGGAAATGAAATAGTTCCATTTTGGATACATAGAATTTTAAATTCTTGAGAGCAAGTCAGATGGATTTGTTTAGCCTGCAGTTAAATATGTGAAACCCAAGTTCGTGACAGTGGCCAAGGCTAACTTTAGAGATTTGGGCATTATCAGCTTTGAGAGGGAAATCAAAACTATGAAAATGGTTGAGACAGCTTCAGTCTGCAAAGAGCAATGGAATGAGCTTTGGGTCACTTTTTTTTTTTTTTTTTTTTTAAGATTTATTTATTTGAGAGAGAGAGAGAGAGTGCAAGCGAGCGCATAAGCAGGAGGGGCAGAGACAAAGGGAGAGAGAATCTCAGGCAGCCTCCACACTTATCTGCCAAGACCCTGAGATCGTGACCTGGGCTGAAACCAAGAGTTGGTGGATGCTTAACCGACTGTGCTACCAGATGTCCCAGGGACACTTCTTAAGTCTGAAGTATATTTTTACAAGGGCAAGTGGGTTGCCTTTCTTGTGAAAATTGTGGCCATCTTGATTACATGGAAGTTTAAAGAAAAGGGGGGTGAGGAACTACAATTAAGAGAAAGAATCTGAAAATTCCTGCTATATGGTTAACCAAAGTGTTTCTTATAGTCTTAGAAAAGAAACATAGCAGAAAATAAGGATTCAAGAAAAGAGGGAAAATAACTGGAGAGCAGGAAATTTCATGGAAGATTTATAAGGACAGAGCAGAAATCTTTAGTTGGTTTTATAGTCTTGATTCAGTGTCTTTTATCATAGCCAGAAGAAAGGCTAAGGATAAACTTTTCATGGCAGTTTCATGAAGAAAAATGAAGAATTTGGAACTGGCTAAATTTTTCTTTATTGGTAGTAACTGAGCCAATTTCTCAAAATGGACACACAAAGAAAGTATTTATGGTTGGCTAAAGAACAGCCCCCAAACATAACCAAGTCCTAATCTCTGGAAATTGTGAATATCTCCATCTCAAGATGGAGATATTATCCTGGTCATCTAGATCTTAAAGGCAATCACAACTGTCCTACTAAAAGGAAGGCAAAGGGAGATTTTACAACTAGAAGGGAAGGCCGAATAACAGAGCTAAATTAGATAGGGACAGCCCTGCTGGCCTTGGAGGTGGAGGAAGGGGCCATAAACCAAGGAAGGATATTCTCTAGAAGCTGGAAAAGGCCAGGAGAAGGATTCTCTCCGAGAACCTCCCAAGGGAGTGCAGTTCTCCCTACGTCTTGATTTCAACCCAGCAAAGCTGATTTTGGACATCTGGCCTCCAGAACCTTGGGAAAATAAATTTGCATTGTTGTAAGCCATCAAGTTTATGGTAATTTGTTACTGTGGCAAGTAAGGAAACTAAAGCAGTATTTTAAGCTTATAAAAATAATTTCTCTAGAGATATCCCAAAATATTCTTAAGTAAGAAAAAAAAATCCCTTACTTGAACAAAGGTAGAAATATTTATACAAATGTTTTGACAAAGTACAAAATAAAACCTCACAAAAAGTGGGCATAGTTTCAATCCAGTTCTCTGGAGAACTCTGATAAATGAACTTTGAACTTCAACTCTAAGAATGACATGATCAGTAGAGTTGACCACAAGGCTATGAAAGCAAATTGAGTAGCATAATATTTGGTGTCCAGGATAGGGTTATAATTTTTCAGCCATTCAAACTGATAAATGAAGAAATATATATTCATTTATTTTGTAGGCAGTTGTCACTTTTATCACAGATTGTCGATCATGGCCTCACTTCCTCCCTTTGTTTCTTCCTCCTCCTCCTCCTCCTCCTCCTCCTTCTTCTTGTTCTTGTTCTTTCTCAAATTCCTCTCAGAGGAATTGATCAGAGAGGGACCACTTTATGTTTTGCCGTAAGTGAAAGGAGTTGTCTGTAAGGTCATTAGAACCATATTTCTGAATTTTCCAGTGATGCCTTCCACAGCCTTAGAGTTTCGTTCCCCAGGCCATCTAGCTTTCCCCAAAATTTTTCCCTCCTCAGATGACAGGTCATGTGAGTGATATAAAGTAGGAAGTGCCCTGGCTGTTTGGAAGGAGATGGAGGCTAGGTTGGCTGTGTAGTGTGAGCTCAGGGAGAGATTGCTAAGATCCCATCATCTTATTATTTCCCGAACTGCTTTGTGTGTGATCATCTGCCTGACCCAGATCTCCAGGTTTTGGGGGGTTCTACAAATCATACCATTAGGCAATTAGATGCATACATACATGAAGACTTCATGTGTCCTACAATATAGGAATTGGACTAAAGACTGAAATGTATGTCAGTATTCATTGTTTTGCTTTTTCAGTTATCTGAGGGCTTGATTTTTTCAAAATAAGGATTAGAGAAAAATTAAGAGAGAAGGCATAGTGAATTTCTGAAATGCACTAGATCTGTAAGTATAGAGATATCACTATTCTCTGATTTGATCCTTGGAAGGCATCCAGAAGAAATATATAACCTATTGAGAAACTTCAGTTGGAGAGAAAAAGATCTGACTGAAGGAATGGGCATTTTAGTAGAGAGCATATTGTGAAACATATCAAGAATACACTCATTCAAATCTTTGTATGCTCGTGTATTATTTTTAATGTAAAATAACTATTTAGTTCCTTGTTTTTTATTGTTTTTTTTTAAATTTTTTTTAGTTCCTTATTTTAATTCCAGTGTAATTAGCGTACAATGCTATGCTAGTTGCAGGCACACTGCATGGTGATTCAACATTTCCATATATTCCTCAGTGGTCATCAAGATAAGTGTACTCTTAACCCCCTTCACCTTGTTGTATTACTTTTTAAATTCTGTGTTAGCACCCAGTGTTGGTGATAAAGACGTCATTCAAGACTCCATGCCAATGAGCATGTTAAATCAACTCCAATTACTGTAATAGATATCAAAAGTAACCTCAGATAATGTTTAGTGTGTTTTTAAAACATTACGTGTCTAGACAGGAGTAGGTAAGTTATGCTACCGAACAATGAATGATAGGGTTTTACAATGCCAAAAAAGATATGGAAAATAATGTGTGTTTGCAGAAATATATCATTGCCACATTTTGTTCCTTCTAGGACAAAATCCATCCTGTCATCTGCAGATGAACATTCACAGTTGCAAATTTAGCTCAGTTTTCAAAAGAAAAATCTTTCAAATGTATAAATAGTATAGACTGGCATAAACATATTTATTTTACTGTGCTCTTATTTTTTTCATTAGCTCTAAGGTTTGTAAGTTCTGGGACTAGACTGACACCTAGAGGAAATCAGTTTTAAGTATCACTTATCTCCTGTGGTTTTCTTGGTCCCTTGTTAGGTAAATTTCCCACAGTGGGGGTTATTCAACATGTTTTTTGTTTTGTTTTGTTTTTTTGTTTGTTTTTCCCTTTTAAGCGAACTTGAATTTAGTTTCTGTAGAAGTGTTTCATATCATAAGCTATAGCATAAGACAGAGAAAAGAGAAGGAAAAATTACGAAATCTGATCTATTGATGGCATAGAAATTCATACCGAAATTAAACTGTATTCTTGTTACTTAGTAATGCACTATTGCAGATTCCACTGTACTCTGGGAAGTTAGCTATTCGAAGATAATTTACAAAATTTGATTCAAGTTAGCTTTATTTTGTTTAAGTATCTATTATGCAGTATATTTGGAAAAATAAAGTTTGTATTGGAACAAAATTATATTATGTATATATGCCTGACAGTTTAGGATTCATTGTGTTATGTCTCCACATGCTTTAAGAATGTATTTATATATTTTAAAACTAAATTGGGGAGTCAGTTAAGGAAATGCATTTCCCGTTAGTTTGGAGAATTGGATATGCATAGTCTGATTCGGTCTTAAATGTATGTTCTTTTGGAGTTTAAACAGAAACATCACAGTCCCAGAACAGGGTGCATTAAATGTACCGAGAAGAGTTTCAGTTTTTCCGTGGTAAAGGGACATAAATACAACAAGAGTAGGGGAGAGATCTATTTTGAGGTTGCCTCACAAAGCTGTGAAAGCACAAAAGAGGCAGACGGTGCAGCCACAAATGAGACTTTGGAAGGGAAATGTTGCCAAACCCAGGAGCTCCCACAGCTATTTGCATAAGTGCTAGCAAAGTTCCTCAGCCGATCTGGTCCTGCACCCCCGACGCAGAAAAGCAGATGAGGCAGCAGATGACCGTTTACATTGCCAGGGTGTGTGAACCAGCGAACATCCCCCACATTACTCACTAAGTAATGAGGAGGGGCCTTAGATATGTTCCACAATTCAGATGGGCCTGCCAGTTGGCCCCTGGGCTTCATTCTGTGTGATCCGTACAGAGCGGAGATACTCAGGAGGCAATGCAAATGAATCAACAGACAGCACGGAGGTCCCAGCAGCAGCAGGCAAGGTACTGCCTATGCAACAGGGCGTGATGACAGATAATTAGCTGTGACATGCCCCTCGATGGCAGTGGGATGCGAGTGTTCATTTGGAAACCAGTGTGCAACATGGCATCGCGAATCGCGAGATTTAAATTTTGGGTGTCAGTTCTTTTTGACTGTTTTTTTAAAGGATGTTGTGAGAAAGTGTTACATTTTCATGATTCTACAGATGAACGTTACAATTTATTAAGCCCTTACTACATTCCGGGTATGGGGAGACGTACCTGCCATACACTGCATTTTTAATGTTCTAAAAATCCCTGTTTTGTAAAAACAGTCCTTATTTTATGGATAAGAAAACTGAGGCTTATAGAAGTAATGGGACTTGTTCAATGACACATTCCTAATAGAAAGACATGAAACCAACCTTGGGGTGTTTGGATACTAAGTTGGTGGGTCCTTTCATGTTGCCTATCACAAACAGGTGTCGACTACTTTTCTCTTCTCTTCTCTTCTCTTTTTCTTTTCTTTTTTTTAATGGAATTCTGTAGGCGATCCTCACGCTTCCTTTTCTCCCTCCTCTTTGGATTTTCTTGGCTTTGTTCAACTTAAGTTATAGAAGTTTTTCTTATATTTTTGGTATTTTTATATCATGGTATTTTAATTTCTTTTTTAAAGCGTTCAAGTGGTTATATTTTTTAAAAAATTACTCTAGAGGACTCTATGGGAACAATCAGAGCATTTAGTACGAACTGTGTAATAGAAAACTGTGTTGTATCATGTTAAATTTTCTGAATTTGACAGCTGTGTTGTGGTTATTTAAGAGAATGGCATTAGTCCTAGAAGATGAGTGTAAATACAGGGAAGAGGTCATGGTATCTGATACTTTCAGTCTGTTCAGGAAAAAAAAGAAATACATACGTAAGTGCATATGGAAATAGAGTGACAAGAAAAATGTGCAAAATACTGGCAACTGGTAAATTTAGGTGCAGTGTATGGGGGAGTTCACTGTATTCTTGCAACTATTCTATAATTGGGTTTTTTTTCAAAGTCATTTAAAAGTGAGTTTTGTTTGTTTTTTTAAACTTCTATTAGGCTGGTTTTTCTTTGAAAGCTTTAGGTGCACATTTATACAGTTAACCATGACTCTCATTATTTGTAGTCTCAGTGGCTGAATGGAGACGATTCCCATAGCTGACTAGCCCTTTCACTCTTGTCACAAATTATCAGTGTCTTTGGTGCTGGCGTAATTGTCTATTGTATGTGAAGCCATTGGGGTGATATGCCGCTCACTCTTCATTTTGTGGCCCGGAAAGCCCTAATGATAAGTGATCATGATGAAGGAGGATAATGTACACGGGTGAGTTCCAGTCAACAGGAAGACACATTTTGGTCATTATTATTTGGTTGAAAACTTCAGCCACTTGAAGATAACTAGTCTCACATGCCATTTTTCCACCAAAATGAAACATTGCATTTCTTCTGCTTTCAAGGATCACATGAACATTTTTTAAACCAGAAGAGGAAGAGCAGATGTCTCACTGTTCATTTCAGTTGGAGGCATCTGATGTTCATAATCAACATTTTCAAATTCAAAGCTGCCATCTTGTGGTAATGTTCTATTCAATTTTTAGCAGATATATTGATAAAAGTCTGACTAAATCTGAAGACTAGAAGGAATGTATATTGCAGAAATACATTCAAGAAACTTGATTTTGAAGCCTATGTACAAAGACGACAAGAGCGTATTTTCCTGTGTAATGTGTTAAGTCTAATTGATAAATAACAGTCTTACTCATTTTGCTAACAGTTTCTATTTGAAAGCTATGACAGATTTTATTCATTGTCCTTTCTTTCCCTCTCCCCAAAGTTAAAGGTCTAAAGTTTCCTATTTCATAGAGGAAAAATTTAAGAATAAACTTCTGCTTAGTGATATAAATTTTGAAACCAATCATTCTTTACTGAGATTTCCAGAAAACTCACTCTCTTCTTTAAAATTTCCTTTCGGGGCACCTGGGTGGCTCAGTGGGTTAAGCCTCTGCCTTCAGCTCAGGTCATGATCTCAGGGTCCTGGATTGAGCCCTGCATCAAGCCCTGCATTAGGCTCTCTGCTCAGCTGGGAGCCTGCTTCCCCCTCTTTCTCTGCCTGCCTCTCTGCCTGCTTGTGATCTCTCTCTCTGTGACAAATAAATAAATAAAATATTTAAAAAAATAGAATTTCCTTTCAAAAAGTCAAGATTCATGAAGAACCACAAAGGTCCTCTCCTGCCCCAATCCTCCCCCACACAAATCATACTTTCTGGAAATAATAATTTTCATCTTTTCAAGTTGCTTCTTCTGATTTTGCCTCCGTATTTCTAAATAGTATATTTAAAATTCTATTTCTTATATTAAAAAATAGATGTAGCGTGTTTTAACATTCTACTATGGATAATGAGGACTTGACTTTTATCCTAGCCCTGTTTGATTAACTCTTCCAGTGGTGTTCTTGTACCCTAGCTCAGTTTAACTTCACTTCCTCAGCTAATCTTTCAATCACCTGTCTGAATTAAATAGCTTCCACTGAATTTTTGTTTTTTTTTTTTTTTAAGGAAAGCACATTGTGTGTTTCCTTCATACTGCTCTAATTTTTATCTTGATTTTTTCCTTGTGTATTTGTTGTGGCAATACTCTGAGTTACCACAATCCCAAATTTATTCTCTCATATCCCTACTAGATACTCTGATTAACTACTAGAATTCTGACTTTATTCAGGATAGTAATGAACTAACAAACAAAGAATAACAAAACACTAAAAAAGGACCCTCCATTCTCTACACTCTCTTTCTATCTAACAAACATCTAATGAGATATAGGTAGAATTTTGGGGTGGATCTCTATTTCTGAACAAAAAGAAAACTACTGTGTGGGATAGATATAAGGTCTGACAATGGAACAGCCCTTTAGCAGCCCTGACAGTGTAAACGAAAGGAGGAAGGCCCCACAGTAAAGGCAGTGGGGAAAAGTTAAAAAGAGCTTGAGTCCTTGAAAGTATTGTTGTGCTGGGACTCTCTACCTTCTAAACTTCTTTTGTGAGGAAATAATGTATTCCTAATAAAGTACATTGTGTTTTTATCATTCTTTCCCATTGGGTATTAAGTTCGAAGGAGCCAGGAACACTGTGAAACTTGTTTATCCTTGTAGCTCTATATCACATTTTCTGAACCTCAGCACTATTGACATCTTAGGCTAATTAATTTTTCAATGCGGAGGCAATTTTGTACATGGTAGGATGTTTAACAGCACCCGTGGGTGTACCCAATAAATGCCAGCAGCCATCCCACACCCAAATGACTCCCAGGTGTAAATTGCCCTCCAGTTGGGAGCCACTACTTTAGATGATGGGTTCGGGGCTCAGGGTTAACAAACTTGTTAACTAATTAGATGTGAGGATTGAGAGGGATGGTAGAAACTTAAGAGTGACTTCCAAGCTTCTCTCTTGGGCCAGTAGCTGTTGTATTGTATCACGTGAAAGATGAGCAAGCACTTTCTTGTTTGTCAATGTTTCCCTTAAACGGTGGCTTTAAAGTTGAATAGATACGCCAGATGTGACTCTAACACCACAGATTTCTGTTTTTGTATTAATGAAGCACAACATATACCCACCTGCACAGTACTTTTCCTCACTTTTCAGTAGTGTAGCATTTTTCCCCTTTATTCATTGCATTGCACTATTGGTTTACATTGAAGTTGAAATCTACTAGAATCTCCTGGTTATTTTGTAAAGAATCCTGGTAGTTCGTATCTTCCTTCATCCTCCAATTTTGCACTTGTGCTTTTGAAGTGCCAGATTTTGCATTTTTCCTTTTTACATTTTATATCAGGCTCTGTTCCTGGTCTGTTAATATATCTCAAAATTTTTTGTTCTTTTTCTATTTCATATTCGCTCTCTCTGCCCAACATGATGTTCCACTGGCTGGTTGGTTAATAAAAATTTTGGCCAGACAGAGGTCAAAATACATAACATTGGTGTATACTCATGAGCTGAGCTCAGAATAAAGATCTTATAACCAAATATTGGAAGAGAGATCTTAATAGTCAAAATATTTTCCCCTGCATCCAAATTTAAAGATTACAGAGAGCTTTAAGTGAGCACTGGCTCTGAAGTCTGCTTCTAGGGATGAAGATAGTATATACCTTCAGAGAGGCACAAAAGTAATAGCTTTTCATTTCTGATTAAATAGCAGCCTTAAATTAAAATTTAATTTAAGGCTGATTAAAAATCAGCCTTAAATAGCAGCCTCTGATTAAATAGTCAGCCTTCTTATTGACTCTGTTTAAACTATAATGCTTAGTTCAGTTGGTTGGCACTGGCATATAATGGGTGCTCATGCAACAGGGCAAAATCAAGTGGTGTAGAATGGGCTTTCCAGTGAGTGCATAATAACTTCATTGACTATAAGAGAACCAAAGGACTGAGAACAGTAGAAAATATCCAAGATTGCAAATGACTATTATCTGAAGAGAATGCTATGACATATTATAGAAGAGTAATGGTCACCTGATCAAGATAACTCCTAAAATCATACAGCGCTGAAAAATAAATAGGAGTCCTTGAAAGAAAGAAATACAAAACCACATATTTAGGGAGAAATAGTCAAAGTTACAGTTACAATATAATGGGTGTAGCTTTCTCTTATAATTGTCTTTTTAAATTTTTTTTTTAAATTTATGTATTTTTTTAAATTTATGTATTTATTTTTATTTTATTTTACAGATTTTATTTATTTATTTATATGACAGAGAGACAGAGAGAGAGAGCATAAGCAGGGGGAGTAGCAGGCAGAGGGAGTGGGAGAAAGCAGGCTCCCTGCTGAGCAGAAAGCCTGATGTGGGGCTTGATCCCAGGACCCTGAGATCATGACCTGAAGGCAGACTCTTAGCTGACTAAGCCACCGAGGTGCCCTGTTTTTGTTTGTTTGTTTTTGTTTTTAGAATTAAAGTTTATGTTTTATGATAGGCCCTCCTCCTCTGTCCCATGAAATATTTTGATATTAGCTAGTCTCTGCTTTTACTTTAACTATTCCAAATTATTCTTAATATATGTTATTTACAAACATCACCACCATCATTATCTTTGTAAAACATTCTTTACTTGTGACTCTTCCCTGCTCCCTCTTACCTGTAGAATGAATTCCAAACTTGTCAGGACTTCATACAGGACACCGATTTTTTTCCCGATTTATCTTTCAACTCTCCCCATGAAAACTATGTTCTAACCACACTGACCTACTGCATATTTTTGAATGTTCCATGCTTATCCAAACTTCTGTCACTTTGCTCCTACTGTCATTTCTGCATGAAGTACCCTTCTCTACTCTTGTATTTGGTAAATCCATTAACTTTCCTTGAAGCCCACATCAAATGTGACTTTCTCAATTTTGTATTTCTTACTTTTCCCTCCCCAATCCACAGTACCTGGAACCGTGTCTAAAAATCGAGGATATGCCTAATAAATGTTTGTGAAATGAGTACTTAAAAAAATCTCTAAGAATATGATGTGGTGGATTTGATTTTATTGACATTTATATGAAAAGAAATCTTACATTATACAATAGGTTATCTGAAAAGCTATGTGTATGTAGTATTTTAATAAATCAAATGTATTCAGAAAATCAATTCATTAATGCTATTTGAAAATTAAAAAAAGACACTATTAGTATATGCATTCTCCTTCACTATCACATTTTGTTTATTTATCTTGTGCCCATAGCCTTATGGTTGCTTAGTATAGGGAAAACCAGTAACCAATTGTGGGTACATACTTTTTTAAAGTTTTTTTAAAGTATTTTATTTATTTATTTGACAGAAAACAAATGAGAGATCATGAGCAGGGGAAGTGGCAGAGGGAGAGGGAGAAGCAGACACCCCCACTGAACAAGAAGCCTAATGTCTGGCTCCATCCCAGGACCCTGGAATCATGACCTGAGCCGAAGGCAGATGCTTAACAAACTAAGCCACCCAGGCATCCCTGTGTGTATTGAACTTTAATCTAGTTTCTATTTCTTGAGTTGGGAATACCAGAATCTCCATTTTCTGTAGTGTATGATTACCACTGTTAGTATTTCTTTTTACCTATTTTATCGAAAATGTTTTTTCACAGTGACCAGCCTTTAAAGTTCTTTGGGAATATTGTTTCAGTACCCCAAGATCAAAAATACTAAAAAATATTTTATGTTAGAAGCTAGGAAGAAGAAAAAAATTGATGACAGTTTTGCATGATTGCATAGAAAAGGGTAGCTGATGAAATAATATTTTAAATACTTTGTTTTGAAAACATATAAAAGGCTGGTAAATGATAAGAGAATGCTATTTGGGGTAAACACAGTGAATTGAATGGTAACTGTGGAACACCGTACTGTGTGTTCTTCACCTTAGTGGTTTGCTTGTGGACCTCTAAGATGCTGGGAGAGGAACTGGGAGGTGAAATGTACAAATGGGTTGTTCCTTTTTCAGTGAATTGAGAGGTAGAACATAGTGGCAAACAGAGGCAGTATCAATTGTCCTTTAAACAAAGTGACGTTTTTACCACTTCAAAATGTGACAGTGATTATGATTTTTTTGCAACTTTGAACCTTGGACTAAAATGTATGCTGATGTCCAACGGGGAATTCTCGTTTGAAAAAATTAATTGGGATCTCATTTATAGCTCCACATAATTGATTTTAACTAATAATTGTGGCATCCTATGTATCTGTTGTCCAATGTAAGTGAACGGAAAGATATTTACATTTTACATTGTAGAAATTCTTACTCCTGTATTTTAATCAGATTTACTATCGTGATTTTTCTTTATACATAAACAGAGCACAATAGCTTATTAACATTGTCATATAGTTGACTTGTAAAATGTGCCCAAAACCTTCACACTCTGCTTAAATACCATGGAGTTGGTGCAACCTACCATTTTTTTTTCTTTTAAATCTTTACCTTCACACCCATTTTCGGAAATACTACCAATTCTTAAGAGTTTGGGGTCTTCTCTAGGATAACTAGGCTGCTTCTCAGCTTCTTATCATGTACTCAGGAAGCCACTTTGTCAGATTTAGGGTTAGGGTTAGGGTATGTCCTTGGTATTTTGTTGTTCAGGGACCTCTCAAGAGGGTTAGTGTTAGGGTTAGAGTTAGGGTTAGGGTTAGAAATTAGGGTTAGCAGTTAGGGTATTTGCCTACAAACTACTGTTTTATTTTATTTTATTTTTTATTGTTTCAAATTTTGGTTAGTTAACATACAACTTACCATTTTAAAGATTTGAAACCTAGATCCCATTAAAAAATATTTTGACTCTTCCTAGTTATGAAAAACAATATTTGGAGCTTTAATTCTAACAAGTGCATGCATAAGGAAGAAAGTAACAGAGGGAAAGAAAATACACTAAGCAATTTAATCTATTATTTTTCAACCAAGTGTTTTTGTGATACTAGTACCTAAGTGAATTGGTCGTTTGTCATTAGACCATAGACTGATTAGGATTCTGCATATTTTCATAGTCTTCAGCATAGTGTTGATACTGATCAGTGAGAAGAGGCTGATTTGTTTCATCCATGTTGCTTCTGGCACGAATCAGGCAAGAAGCCCCTGCGAAAATGACTGCAACCAGTAATAAAGCAGCAACTACTGCTATAGTGACAATCTCAGAAATACTAAGATTCCGACCTATTGGAAAAATAAAAGGAGAATAAAAAATAAACAGTAAAATAGTTGCCTCCCAAAAATCAGACACCCTAAACTTAGACATTGTTGCAGGCATTTAACACATTTTTCATATATAATTTTTACTGGCCACATTGCTGATAATAGCACTTGTTATCTTGAAGGCACTTCCCAATTTCTCATAATAAGTGGACCCTATTGGGATAGTTATTATTAATTCCATTCTAAAGGTTGAGACAATGATGCTGTAGGGTTTGAACCACTTGGGTCCCTTGGTTAGGAGGCACCAGAGTCGGTTTTAGAGCCCAAGTCTTTCAGAATCTACGTGCTGTGTGCTCTTCCACTCCACTGCCTTTGTTGGGAAGGAACTGGAAATTAAACAAGAAACTTTTCAATTTCAGAATCTCAGAAAAAGCAGTGAGCAGTATCTCACTCCTTTTTTTTTTTTTTTTCCAGAATAAAGATAAGGAGGCACAATTATGTAGTAGAATAAATTGGGGCATATTAACGGGTCTAAGCTCAAAATTAATTCTCCCTGCCTACTAAAAATGTGATCTTTGACATTTATCCTTTCTCAACTAATCATGGCCAGCCCCTTCTTCCTTACATGTAAAATGAGGATTACAATACTTATCTCAGAGGGTTGTAGGGATTAAATGTGATAGTGTGCTATATAATCAACTTAATTCCCGGTCAGAGTAGGCTCTCAACAAATGTTAAATTTAATCTCTTTATCCCAAAATAAAAATCCAAGTAACACCTTCTAAATCTAAGTGGAAAATATAGGCCACAGAATACTGTGATTACCTTAAAAGGCAACAAATTTGCTTTTGGAAATTTCCACAGTAGTTACATTTTCAATACTCACTTGGCCATTGAACTTCATAAGTATATCCCAAATTGTCTGGAGCAGTAACAAACATTTCTATGTTGGTAACTGGGGGCCAGAATGGTACCATGTTGTATTGTCTATTGTGCCCAATAGGGGCATTTTCCAGTGGAAATGTGGATACATCTAAAATATGCCAAAGACATCTTGTTAAAGACATAATAAAGTTAGTATTAATAGATTATTATTATGTTCTGAAGGTGACCTGAAATATTCTAGGATAACATAAAAATTTCTTTTATAATTTATACTGAAAAAAGACATAAAAATAGTTTCACCATAGCAGAACAGGGAATTGCATAAAACAGAGTTCAAATGCTTTGAATACAGCACTCGCATATCATTCAATAGATCAAGAAAGTTTAAAAGCAGGGAAGTTTTAATATTTTATCATCTATGATGATCATTAATTGTTTTATTTTTAAATTACAAAAGCTTATTTGAAAAAAATCATTGAAGTTATTTTTCAGAGTTTAAAAAAGATGGACCTGTAGTTTGCTGTAGCTTCATCTAAAATTTAAATTTGAGAGGTACTGTATATAATGGAAGTTTGTCCTTGAATAGAAATATATCTGTTTAGTATTCTTCACTTTTTCTGTTTATTTTCAGAGATATAAATATTAACTTATCTCCAGATACTCTGTTAGAAAAAACACTTAAAATTTTAAATCAAGCTCCTGAAATATTATTTACCTCCTGCCTCCTCTCCTCTTTCTACTTAAATGCAAATTACAGGCATTTATATTATTAGTGAGTTTCTGTCATCAGGGATAAAAAGAGTGATATGCTCTTTGTGGCAAAAGATTATTCTTTTTTGTTATTGTTGTTCTGCATTTTTGTCAATACAACTAAACCAGATGGGATATCTCAAGACCAGAGTTGGAAATGGGCTTGGGCAGGACATGAGTGGGAATATATTTAGAAGAGCCGGGTGAGAAGAGTGAGAAGGCTAATGGAGTATTCGATTTTCTGTTTGCAAGAAATATATTACCTGAACAGTCACTGTGATCCTAGGAAGCTCAGAAGAGTGTTTTAGCATCTACTTTGAAAAAAACATTTTTGATCATAAAAACGGTATGCAGATGTTTATATTTTTGTGACTTTTAATTTACTATGTATTAATGCTAATTAAATATTTATCTATTCAAATCCATTGAGCTCTTACCAGTGCCAGACACTGGTCTAGCCGTGGAGGTGATGACACTGAACAAAACAGACAAAATGCCTGTCTTCAAGGAGCTCACATTTTCGTGTATTATTGTTAATTATTTATTAAAGTTAGATATTAAAGTTAATAATTTAGATAATTTTTTAACTTTTCATTTCACCTTTCTACTAGATCCTGACTTGGTCAGCCTCAACCCAGTTCAGCGTCAGCTATGTGATAAAGTTATACCCATTAAAATGAGTGGAGGAATAATCATAAAAATAATAAACAGTAACAGCAGAATTGTCATGAAACTTTCCTATGCAAGACCCTTCAGGGGCTCCCCATCCTAGAAGTACATCTAATATTCCTCAAAATCTCCACCTGTTGTCCCTCTGACCTTATTTCCCATCATTTTCCCTCCACTCTCCAGTCGGAGTGGGCTCCTTTGCTCACCTAGGGATGATCTTCCCCCATGTATTTACCTCATACCCCCTAACCACTTTCCTGATTTTCTTTGCTTAAAAAGACTTTCCCCCATCTAACACACTATATATTTACTTACATATTTTTACTATCATTTCTACTAACAACTAGGAGGGTTCCAGGAGGGAAACTATTTTTGTGTGTTTTGTATGCTACTGTATTTCTGGTATCTAGAAGACAATGTAGGGGAATAGTAGGTGCTCATAGTATTTTTTCCAGCTTTTCTGAGGTCCACCTGACAAAAAAATTGTATATATTTAAGATGTATGACATGATGATTTACAAATGGGCAACAGGTATGTGAAAAGGTACTGAATATCACTAATCATCAGAAAATGCAGATTAGGACTGTAATGAGAGATCACATATCTTAGGATGGCGATTATCAAAAAGAAAAGAAATAGCAAGTGTTGGCAAGAGTGTGGAGAAATGAGAGCCGTTGCACACTGTTGGTGGGAATTGGTGCAGCTACTATGGAAACAGAATGGAAGTTCCTCAAAATATAAAAATAGAACCACCATATGATCCAGCAATATCACTTTTGGTGGTATATCTAAAAGATGTGAAATTAGTATCTCAAAGAGATGTCTGCATCCGGGTTTATTGTAGCATTATTCACAATAACCAGGATATGGAATCAGATAATATATGTGAAAGGATTTGAGTGTGTGTATAATTACTTCATTTCTTTCAGGGCATAATAGTAGTGATTGGTCTAGGAAATATATAAACTGCTTCTTCTGAAAAATTCACTGAACTTCTGGCGTACTATATTTAAAACTTAATTCACACAATTCTCATTTGAAAAAAAAAGAGATTTGAAGTAAATGTGAACATAGATAAAAAATGTTAGTGAATAAAAATTAGTATTAGTTTGGATATTCTATATTGTTCTACCTCATCTAATGAAAGGATTCTGTAATAGACATTTCCGTGTAAATGACTATAATTTCCTTCAGCTGTAAAATGTAACTCTTATTCCATCTGATCCTAATAATTTTATAATCTTATGATTTTTGAAGAGTTCTCATTATCTATAAAAGCTGTTTAATACATTTTGAAAATATAATTCCTTCCTCCACTCATAGACTTATTTTCAACAAAGGCTTCTACTATATGGATAATTTTAGAAATTTTTCCAATCGTTTTATTTTTTCTTTAACATAGTTGTTCTATGACACTGTTTTTCAAGGACATTTGCAGGTACATGGGATATTTAAGTGGGTAGTTAAGTGTTAGTGTTTAGTGTTCATGCAATTTATTAGTGTTTACATTGGCTTGTGCTATAATTTTATGGCCATATTTTGTCAGAATAGGCTTCAGGTTCCCTATTTTGCATTTACGGTGCTTTTCCCTCCATTACTCTCCAGGTAACTGAGAGATCTTACGCTATTTACAGCATACACAAAGGGAGCAAGAAGAAATTAGCTAAGAAGCAAAGGTGTTTATCTGGTTCATCAATGACCTTTAATGGATTGTTATGAATGTGAAATAATGATCTTTTCAATCAAGATATGTCAGGCACAGGAACGTTTGTTTACATGGATGAAAGAAAGCTCCCCTTAAGAGACTTGCCAGAGTAACCAAGATTCTGCACTTCTGACTTTTTAAGTGAGTGTTACATAAGAAAAACTTACAAACAGTCCATTTTGAATGGCTGCGTAAGTGCAGTTTGTACATCATTGTCTAGTTCCCAGAAGTGTATATTTAATGAAAGTTTTTGTTCATTCCTAAACCTATTAACTCCCATTTACTTGCTATCGTCCTAAAAATAATATAGCTAAGCACACACAAAATGATAATTATGACTGTGAAAAGAGAAGGATGTTGTGTTATATTAAATATATGAATGCTTAGCAAAGATTTGTTGAAGATGAATGCCTGAGATATTGGGTAAGATTTAGGAGTGAGCACTATGGTTGTAAAGATAAGGCAGCCATTATGAAAATCTACAATAATACTGCATTCATTGCATCTCAAGCATTGTTAATTTCTTGTTTTACTTAAAAAATAGACATTTAAATTCTAGGTAATTCATTATGTTTGTAGGTATGTATGTAAATACATGTGAAATAAGGTGGCACTCCAATCAGTGAATTCATAGCAGGTTGATGAGCGAATATTTACATGTAAGTTATTTGATTCTTCAGGGATTTTCTGATGGAACATACGATTTTGATCAATACATTAGTTAATGCTCCTAATCAGGTTGGATTAGAGGTTTCTGGTGTATAAACACACACACACACACACACAGAAATAAGAGACTGGCCAAATTGGATAGATAAATCAATAGTTAATCCCCTACATTATGTTTATGTGTGTGATGAAGTAAAGGCACAGAAGCAAAAATTTAGAACAGTTTTGAAATATGAAAATTCATGACATTTTAACCGATAGAAGCACTTTTGTTATTTGAAAAGTAATGTGAGCCTCTCAGCTGAGTAGAACTGAAGGGAAAATGGCCTTTTAAATAATATTTTTTAAAAATGCATTAAAACGAAGTTGAAAGAGATTATTTATGCAGTGATAAAAAGCCAACATTAACTTTTCAAGTTGAATAAAATTTCCATTTGTAAGAGGCCAAAAGTAATAAAAATCAAAACTGTGGACTGTGAGTATAATTTTTTTGTCTTTTGGGTATTGAGGAAGAGCTCAGTAGGATTTTTTTATTCACAATGAGAACGTTCCAAAAAAAAAAAAAGAAAGAAAAAGGCAATGCCAATGTTCACTGGAAGATACGGGGAAGAAAAAATTGAGGAGTGTGATAGTCATGTTTTCATACAAAATGGGAAGGGATTATGTGCTTAGTCTGAGTGAATGCTAATAAATATCTTATAACCGTTGTAAGAGATGTTTCATCTGCATTTTCAAAGTAGTTTGGGACATTTGGAAACGTCTAGATATCACAGCTATTTTATCCTTATTTTGAAGTGTAGTTCAGATGTGTCGAGTGCTTACTCTATAGTGATAGCTCTATCACCCAAGCAGTGTCCTTGCTGAGCCTGCAAAAAAGCGTATGAAAACATCTCACCAGCATTATATCTCCTCATCCATTCATCAAAGACTGCATCAGTAAAAGTATGTAGGAGGACAAAAATAGGATCATTTGGAGATAAATGGGTTTGTCCCCCTGTTCCATTCAGAAACAGATGAGCCAGATTGTGAAGGCTTCGAATGGCAGGGTCATATTTTCCTGTGGGATCGCTGTAACCTAGATAAAAAAACATGGGTGAGACTAGTAAAAGCCATCACAAGCATCTTACTTTCCAAATCAGTGGCAGTGATTAAATTGGGAAAAAAATTTTCCAAAGCTTCTCAGGCCAATTTTTACTTTACTGTAGTAGCACTGCTTCTCTGTACCTACGGTTGGTGACATTTCCTGCTCCACCCAGAGCTTGGTTAGCTTTAAGCTAGTGGCCTGATTTGCTAAATGTAGCCTCTGCGTTAAAAATAATGGCCTGCAAAGGATACCGGTCAAAATATATAGAACACACTATTTTGACAAGGCAAACATTGGTCTAGTGGAAACAAAGACAATGGAAATCTCCAGCTTCTTCTAAAAACTGCTGGCACAATTGGGAGAACATCCCTCTGACTGTCCTAGAACTTACATTGCCAGATGTTCCTTTAGTTTCCTGCCTTATTCCTTTTGACTGTCAGCATATTTATTTTTGGGAAGTTATCTTATTTTTGTAGAAAAGTCACAATTTCTCAGAACGTTCTTATCATGTCTGTACGAGTTTTAAACATCTGGACAGCCTATTGGTTGAAATATTTCTAGGACTTTTGATAATTATCTGTATTCTACATATACATTTCCCATATTCTATATGATATATATATGCTATTCCCATATAATATGTACATTTCCTCTACTACATGCATTATATATATTTCTCATGTTATATATCCCCATATTATATACGTATTTTCCATACATATTTTCATATGGCAAAAGGTGAGGAAAGATCACAAACAAAAATGGAGGGTTTATGATGTGGGATGGAGTAAGAATCAGAGGTGGGACAGCAGGGAAAAGTTACATACTATAACATAAAATTAGAATTTAAAATACATTAACCCATTTGTATAATTACACTCATTTATTTCGCCATGATTCATACTTTTATCCCATTATTGTTTTTATTTATAAAATATTTAAAGATTGCCTGTAACATAATGGGCATGTTGGTAGGGGCTGGTCCTTTTCATATGTTCTGTCAGGACATCAGAGCAATTCGTCTTTTGATTGAGCTTCAGTAAGATGCAATCTACACATTCTTTTAAAAATTAGTGCTTACGGCCTTAGTTTATATATACCAGTTTAGTCAAAATATAGCGATGATGTATTGAATAATCTACAAATCAGTGCATCCGTATTTAATTATTAAAATTAACATGAAGATAGAAGAGAATGGCATACACTTTTGATGATAAAAGGGGAGAGAATGAAAATAATGATGAGATTTATGTTTCAAGTATCTCAGATCATGGGGCCAGAGAGATCTATTCCCATTCTTTTTCAGAGGGAGGAGTCTAATGTGTTTAATGCTACATATAATGTGAATTTTGACAGTAAGAGGTTTTTAATACTTAAATGTGATTCTGTTGTTTTAAAACTTTAAATATGTTTCAATAATGATTTAGCAATATCAAAATTCATCATATAAAGACACTGGACTTAGAAAATTTGGATTTGAAATTGTGCTCTGTTACTGAGTATCTTGGGGGATATTCACTGTAGCTCTTTGGTCTTTAGTCTTCTCAGCTTTAAAATGCTTGAATTAAATAAGGAAAATAAAAGTAAATATCATTACATGATAATTTGAATATTTTTAGACCTTTTAGAAAAGTTACAGGATGATACAAACTTAAATAAAGTGAATGCCCCAACCAGGCTTTATTGGCTGTCAACTAATTGTTTAGAATTTTTTATTGTTATTTTTTAAGAAAAAATTTTAATAAGCTCTCGAAGTCTTGAATATTATTTGACTCTACTAGAATTTGATATAGTTATACACTTACTGATCAGCCACCTAACAGATTTGTTTAAATACTTTTTAGGTATTTAAGAGATTGAAGAACAATTTCCAAGGGCTTCTCCTATGGTAATTAAAAAGAGTTTCATGGTCTGACACTTTTCTTTAACAAGTTCTTTCTTGAGCAAAGAACTGTGACTGCATCATAACTGGAAGCAACATTCCTGTAAATTCACAGGATCAATGCAGCTTTCAAAGATTTTTCAAAAAGATCTGAACGTGAACAGTTCAGTTTACTGTGATAACCAGATGAATTCAAAACGCTGATTTCTTTTACTTACCTTCCACTGTGTTCCGGAAACTGTTTGTAGAATTGGAATAAAAAGGAGGGGTGTCGAATACACCAACTCCCAAGCACTGAGCGACATCCTGTGGTTCAGGGAGACGTTGCACCATTGGTCTAGCCACATTTCCAGCTGGATTTCTCCTAATTGGTCCACCCTCAGTACCTGGAAAAAGGATGGACTATGTAAACATTTATAGAATATTTAGAGATCTTATCTTTGCTCTTTAATTTTTATTAATAGCAAGAACATGGAAAGATAAGTTCTCCTTGGTAGAAGAGAAAATTTTTGAGAATGCTTACTTAGGAGCATTACAGTGAGGAAATCTAAGTTATCATGGCCACTTCTGTGAACAGAATTAGATATGTGACCCATAAAATCAATAGAAGATTTTAAAATATATATGTGATCTATAAAATCAATGGAATCTATAAAATCACAAATAGGTAGAGGTTCTGATATTTTTAACCGATGTATGCTTCTGTAGTGAGACTATATTAATGTAAAAATTCCTTGGAAAATTGAATTTTACCAAAATAATCTCATAAACCTAAATTCCACGGTGAAATCTGTATTTCACATATATGTGAAATTTTGTACTCAAATGTTATTTGTTTCAAGCCTTCAGAGAAATAACGAAAAGCAATCCAAAATCTCTTTGGGACATGGTCTGTACTTCAATCAATTCATGTTTTAGAGCAATTGATGTGAGAAATAATTAGACTTTTTAAAAGGCAGTAAGACAAACAGGAAACAAAGAGCTGTGATACTAGGGGTAATAGGATAGGTGCCTTAAGGGAGGGAGGGAGGGAGAGAAAGAGGAAGACAGGAAGGTAGAGAAAGGAGACAGAGAGAGAGTGACAGAGAGGGAGACAGAGAGACAGAGACAAAGAGACAGAGAGAGACTGAGAGAGAATATCAATCCTTTCTAGTTGAATGACTCCAGAAGGGTGTCATTAAAGAAGAGAGATGTGCAAAGAGCCCCGAAGGACTGAGGAGAATTTTCAGGTGAAACAGGAGAAATGTTACAAGTCAGACATTTTAGGCAGAGGTAGTAATGACAGATGATAAGCTTCTCCTGTCTATAAGATATGTACTGTCAGAGCAAGAATGCTCTCTGTACTCGCTCACCAGCACCCCTTAATCTTGGTAGAGTGTCTGGCATGTAACAGATGCTAAATCATCGTTTGGTGTATGCTGATGTATGGAAAGATCATGTCGGCTATAAAAGAGGGCCTGTGTGGGAAATAACTTGCCTTGAGCACAGGGTAATGTATGAGAGTAGTGGACGGTGAGAACAATGAAAAGCTAGACCAGAACCATACCGTGAAGAAATAAAGAGCAATAGGGGAAACATATTTAATTCAACAGGAAGTGAAGAGAAGTCTTAGGTAGGTAGGAGGAAAGGAGATTGGTTAGGAGCCTTTTGCATTTGTCTGTTCCAGTGGTCCCCAGGGGAATGTGTGTGTTCTACTAGTATATGCAGAATAATCTGCATTTATGGGATGGGAGAGGTGATCTCATTTTATTTTATTTTTTTTATTTATTTATTTTTTAAAGATTTTATTTATTTATTGATAGACAGAGATCACAAGTAGGCAGAGGCAGGCAGAGAGAGGGAGGGGGAAGCAGGTTCCCCGCCGAGCAGAGAGCCCGATGCGGGGCTCGATCCCAGGACCCTGAGATCATGACCTGAGTCGAAGGCAGAGGCTTTAACCCACTGAGCCACCCAGGTGCCCCGGGAGAGGTGATCTTAAAACTGCAACTTGTATACATTTTACCTCATTCGTAAAGCTTACAACATTATGTTGTAATGTTCATAACTGATCTAACAGTTAATACCTGATGAATTAGCATAGCAAATTTATTTATATAATATAAAAATCAAACATATGACAATATTGAGATTAGAAAGTAGATGTACATTTTTTTAGGTATACATTATTATTAGAAGTTTCAGATACCACTGGCTAATCTACCAATTCAAGTTTATGTTTTAGGGATTATTGGTCAGGAGCTGTCAATAAATTCCAAGAAAAAATAAAAAATCCCATGGGTTTCGAAAACACCACATTTCTAATTTTGCCCTCATGGAGTTTCATAGTGGAGAATTCAGATAGTAAAGAAACTAGTTTAAACCAGTTTAATTTAACCCAAGTGTATTTAGGTTTGGACCTAAATAGGCATGGAAAACCTCTGCCTAAAATGCACCTAAAAACACTGTACAGATTGGAGTCTTTTGGAGTTTTCATGCAGGAAGGAATAAAAAGTTCTGAGTGTGTGAAGGAGAAAGTAGATGGAGGAAATACTGTGTAGAAACAACAGTATTTTTCATGTGATGAATCAAACATGATATTTTACTGGTTAGAAGAGGCTTAGGTGTCCCTAATTCATTCTACCAAGTTTGGCACATTAATGGAACATTGGAGAGACATGGCGCAACAAGCCCATGAAAACACAGGCATGTAATATATACATGCATGGCTGTCCTGTAAAATATGATCAACAAAACCGCAGGAATGGATCATTTCATCCAAGAACAGTAAAGAAAGGAAAGAATCTCTAGGAGAATTGTTTTTTTAAAGATTTTATTTATTTATTAGAGAGAGTGAGAGAGAGCATGTAAGCACAAGCAGGGGGGAGGGGCAAAAGGGACAGAGAGAAGCCAGCTCCCTGCTGAGCAGGGAGCCAGGCTTAGGACTTGATGGATCCCATGACTCTGGGATCATGACCTGAGCAGAAGACAGAGGCTTGACCAACTGAGCCTCCCAGGTGCCCCTCTCTAGGAGAATTAAATATGGTATCATATTAAAGCATTTGGCACCATATCAGTTGCATAGCATGTGTTGAATCAGCTATTAGTTTCCTTTTATCTTTCACAGGCCTAATAAATAAAATGCTTGGCATTTATATTTTGAACTAAGGCAAGGAGTAATCTTCAAATTTGTTTCATTTAAAATACATAATCTTCAGTTTTTCATGAAACTGTGTGTCCTGTTATGAGACTTAGACTAATTGACCAAGAGACTGTGATAAAACAATATCTTCTCTCCTATTTACCTATTTAAACTATGCTACATTTTGGCATCCAATTATCTGTATGATCCGAAAATGTCTGGAAAAAAAATCCCAGGCCAAAATACAATAGCCTGCTCAAAAATTAATGTTTTGGTATCTGAAGATATATTGATTCTCAATTGTATTTCAAGGTGGGGTTACTCATTCAGCATGCTAAACAAACAAAATTTTTATTCTAAGTTTTAAGCTTCTACAGAAAAAAAAAATTAATACACTGCCACTTCCCTCTTCCCTTATTCCTATACACAGCTCAATAATCTTCTCATGGTGAAAAAAATCTACTGAATTTTTTTGTTCTATTTCGAATATTCTTTTTAAGAATATCCTTTTTTAAAGTTTATAAAGGAATTTAATATTTTACACTTAAAAGAATGTACATAAAATGTGCTACGAAGATAGTAATAAAATAAATTCCTGAAATCTAGTTTTTACATGGAAGAACAAGCTTAAAATACCTAAGCATGCCTGAAGAAGAAAAATAAGACAGGGTAGGGAGAC
Source organism: Martes martes (assembly GCF_963455335.1). NCBI lineage: Eukaryota > Metazoa > Chordata > Mammalia > Carnivora > Mustelidae > Martes > Martes martes. The sequence goes on along the minus strand of NC_137900.1, from coordinate 41,333,812 downwards.
TCTAATAATTAAGACCTTGTGTTAGTACTACAGAGACTAATAATGTGATCCAAGGAAGAGAATGGTGCACTCAGGAACACATCCACATATAACAGAAACTTGGCCCAAGGCAGAAGTGGCATTTAAATCACTGGAGAATGGATGCTAGCTAGCTAGGACAGCTGGTTAAGCATTCTCTTTATGTGTTTGCTTTGAGAGAGGTGGAAAGTGATTGGCTGGCGGACATTTTCTGCGCAGTACCTTCCTTTCCTTTTCTTTTAAAAAAAGACTTATTTATTAGTTTTATTTACTTGAGAGAGAGAGAGCAGGGGGAAAGGCAGAGAGAGAATCTCAAGCAGGCACCCCGCTGAGCACGGAGAGGGTACCTGGCTCCATCCCAGAGCCCTGAGATCATGACCTGAGGCAAAACCAAGACTCTGACACTTAACCAACTGAGCCATCCAGGTGCCCCAGTATCTTCCTGTACTTAAGGATATCCTTCATATCACCTTTTGGTTTTGACCCTTTGACTAGAATTTTACTCTTTGGGCTCTTCAACTGTTTCGGCACATTTCAGATTTCTCAGGGACACAATTTTCTGTGGAAGTCCAGCAGAAGACACATGACTCCTGAGCAGTGCTGAGTGTGCTTAGAGGACGAATTTTATATAACCATACATTTCCAAAATAAGACAGTGAACATTTACAAAATAAGAGAGTGAGCAATGCACTAACCAAATTGCTTAAGAAAAGCCATATAAAAATGTTTTAGTCTCCCCTGGAACCTTTGAGATTGCCTTGAATAGCCCCAGTGTTCAAGGAATACACCTGTACATGGACTCTCTATATAGTAAAAGTAGATATTACTCCAAAGTCCTTAGTAGAATGAAGGGCAACACATTTAATTTCTTTATCTAATAGGGAATTCTGAACCCTGGATGTCATTTAGAACTTACTATTACAAAGAGTTCCCAGGGTATCATAATCCTCCAAGGATTCACAGACCACTCGCCATTGAGAAAAGACAGAATTCAGGCTGATCAGAGTGGGATCAAAGTTGCTTCTCGATCCCATCATGTCATCGGTGCAAATGTCACAGATGTTCTTCCCAGTCGCAAAATTCCAGTAGGGAAGGGAGAACGAAGGATCCTGCAACATTTCCTAGATCACAGAAACTTTCATTAGTATTCTCTGCTTTTGTTTAAAATTCTCCCTCTCCGCTTGGTTTTCTCCCCAGCGGTGTGTTTCTATCAGCTCTCTTTGGGCAATTAGAACCAGTGAGTGTATCAGTGGTGTCTGAGAGGCCAGAGGAATAAAACACCTTATTTAACAAGGCTTCTGATATACTACATATAGAAGTTCCTGCAAATGATTTTTTTTTTTTGGAGGAGGAGGGATTCTTCCCTTTCTTTTTTAAGCAGGTAATCACATTTCTATTGGTTATACCAAAAAATACCAATAATAACTTTCACTCTTTGACACTGTACCTCCTTCTGTTTTCATATCTTGAATTCAAGCCTCACTAAGTCTGGGTCTGGAGCCAGATCCAGCCTTTAAATATGTAGAGCAGTACTTTTTGTTTTGTTTCTGTCTTTTAAAATTTAACTTAAACGACTTCAGGCATTTGGAGTCTGGCCTTTTAAATGTTTTGTGGGTTAGCAAGGGCAGTGGAAAAAGCCCATGGATCGGAGCAACGGAGACCTCAGTGGTACAATCCAGATTTTCCAAGCCCCCGACACATGGATTTGACTTTTCACAGGTTACATAGGTCTTTCACACTTACCTTACCTGCCTGGGCACTGAGGGTGTTTTACTTAAAGACCCCTGCTTCAGAATCTAAACTGTTAAGACTTGGGTTTCTACTCGAAACGAATATCGTCAGGAAATACTGAACAGAAGCAAAATACTTCTTTGTGCATACTGTTCTATAAACCAGGGTCCAAGTTTCCCTTCCGAGCTGACTCAACAATTCTTAAATGTACTGGACTCAAGGTCACATGCTTCTTTTATTGAGTTCCCTAAAACGTGCATTTATTGTACTTGTTCTCATTCCCCTTAGGCCTTTGGGGAGTATGTTTAAAGCATGGGATTGAGATGGAGAGCCTGCCATTGTTTTATCTCACCTCCAAAGCATTTAGGACTTTTCTGCCTTTTTACTTTAAACCCTTTCCAGGAAGTATTTCCATGTCCTCAGGGTGTTTTAGAGAACCTAAAGCTTTCCAAGGAGTCCTCAGTTATTGATCTCCAGGGGCTGAGAGCCCTTGTTTAGAAGCCATTGTTCTGGTTCACAAAAATTAGTGACAGCTTCCAAGGGATCAATAAGAGTCAGTTTGTGGTTCAGAGCTGACATTTGGGAGCTGGAGCATATTCATGTGGCATTTCAACTGTGCATTACATTTAGATTGTAATTTGTTGGATCCCTTGTGCTGTTGGGTTTTAAAATTGTAAGTCATAGAGGTTGAAGTTTACACAGGCAAAATCGAAGCATTTAGATACTTTCCACCTGCCCTTTCATTTTGGTGTGCCCATGGGAAAATGACTGGAAGGCACGGAGATCTGGAGCTGATTACAAATGACAGATTTATCTACTCATAATCTACTAAATGCCTTACTTGTAATCGGAACTATAAAATATGAAGTTCAGAGTATCAGATGAATTAATTTAATCACTCTCAAACTGCGTACGTTTGGACTGCTTTCATACCAATATTTTATTCTGTATTCCAACCATTTATTTTCTTGTGATAATGCTGACAGCAGGCATACTACAAATCAATAGGTGAATCTAAACACCTTTTCTGCCCTCAGATATTTTCAGATTAATTTTCAGATTTTAATTTGAGGGAAGGAATTCGTTTCATTTAGAAAACGGGTTCACTCTGTGGATTCCCTAGTTGAGATATAATCATTTAAAATGTCACTTGAAAATTCCAATACTTCTCTCAAGAAAAAGCAATTGGCAAAAGAAACTATGATAATAAAGATATCTGTGTTAACGGATCCTTTAATGTGGCTAGAGCTTTTCTGCTTAAAAATAAGCAGGAAATACTTATGTTTGGGTTAAGGTTCACTTTATGCCCCCCAAAAAGTTGATGCTATTTAAGGAAAAATGCTGTCTGATTTATATGATATTTTATTAGGTTTCTTCCACAGGTCTTGAAGTGTCAGGGGTCATGGAAACAAAATGTCACTCAATGAAAATATGACTATATAAATATAAAAGATATTTTCCATAATTTAAGCCCTGTACTGTATTAGAATCATCAGCTGGCATAATGGGGGATGTATTTGGGACTTGATAGCCTCAGAAGCGTATGCACACTTGTTTCATCCAAACCAGGAGGAGGGAGTATTGGTTTATATTCAAGAAGGAAGACATAGCAAATGAGATTCTTTTGTTGCAAGCCACATGAAGATCATTTTTTCAATTACAGAGCTATAGAATATGTCCAACACTTTAAATCACACCTACACATGTCCCAACTGGCTCCCTCATCATTGATACTACCATCTTTTCACAAACCCTTCACAAAAGAGAAAGATTAATTAATGAGTAAGTAATCAGTAGAGGGAGAAACTTCACGAATGTCAGAGGCAGATTAATCACATGTTTACATCATTAAGAACACAGTGAGTTAAGATGACTTACAAGCTGGACCTGAGAACAGAAATGTTCCACACATACCTGCAGGTCTCTCTCCAGCTGCAGGAGATGGTACCGGTGCCACGTGAGGAAAGCTGGTCCTTCGTGAGAGAAATCCACTTCACCAAAGCTTTCCTGTCCTGGCCCTAGGAAAGTCTTCTTGACTGAGTAATAGTGTGTCCAAACAAAGTAGTTATAAACGGAAATGTTCTCAAATTGTGGCGTGTTGCCATCTGGCCCCAGTATTTCTTCTGATCTCCTGGTCGCAATGACAAATTGAGGGTGAATTGTGCGCTTTGCCATGTCTAAGGCCTGGATGAAGTGGTTCTTCTCTTCTGCACTTAAGCCCAGAAGGTTTCTCCTGACTTCAGGGATACAAAATTCAACCATGAAAGCATCCGCCTCATGAACCATAATCATAACACCGTGTCCCATTTACCCACTAACGATAATTTGCATGAATGTTTAAATCATTTTATACTTTTTCAAAATACCTCTTACTAAAATGCCTTCTTTAGGCCTGTTTTCATCCCCCACCCCTTACCCTAGGATTTCTGTTAGCTTTCTTTAATCTGACTGTGGACTTTATGATTCTGTGATCTTGTAATTAGTTCTGCTTACCATTGCTATATTCTTTCTACATTCTTAAAACCATAAACCTTGCAAAAACATGATATAGAGGTTAAGGCCAGAGACTTATTCTATGACTCTACATTCATTTTTCTAAGTGTCAGTTTTTCATCTGTCAGGTGTATGTAAAAACAATATCTGCTTTACAGAATTGTAAAGATTAAAGAGTACACACATAAAATTATATCAGAGCCTGGGTCATAATAAAGACTCAATAAAACTCTTGTTAGACCCTTTGGTCCAATGTTTGGCACATAGAAACCAACCAAGTATTTCTGGATTTACTCTTCAGAGCTTTGCTATTTATTGCTATTTAATAGGGCACAGGTGAGGTTCGTCATCTAAAATGGCTGAACTTGACCATAACAGTGGGCAGTTTCGTTGTGTGTTAGCAAGGGCAATGGAAGAAGCTCATGGTTTAGAGCTAGACTGACCTCAGGGGTGAATTCCAGGGTTTCCAAGTCCCAGCTATATGGATTAGACCTTTCTGAACCTCGCTTATGACCATTAACATAACTACCTTGAGAAGTTACAAAAAGGTCTAGTCATGGGGCGCCTGGGTGGCTCAGTAGGTTAAGGCTCTGCCTTCGGCTCAGGTCATGATCTCAGGGTCCTGGGATGGAGCCCTGCATTGGGCTCTCTGCTCAGCTGGGAGCCTGCTTCCCTCTCCCCCTCTGCCTGCCTCTCTGCCTACTTGTGATCTCACTCTTTCTCTGTCAAATAAATAAATAAAACCTAAAAAAAAAAAAAAAAAAGTTCTAGTCATAAACACATAGCACAGTTCCTTGAATAGCGTGGTTGCCCAGTAAGTGTTTTAGAAGAAAATCACATAACTCACATCTGAGCCTTGACTCTTTAAACTGCATAAATTTATTATCCTCTCCAAGCCTCATCTCCCTCAACCGAGTTATAGGATTTCCAGGTATTCTTCCAGCTCCAGTGATTTAGGTTTCTGTTAAATGCATTGAGTCTCAGGAAGAACTGTGTCTCTTCCATTGATATTCCCACTTACCTGTGAGAACCCTCTGGTCACAGGCAACTCCTCTCCATCCAGGACGGCAAGTCCCACAGTTGTGTCCTGAGAAATTGCCATTGCAGCGACAAGTCCTGTTGAAGAACCGTGTGGGCCAAGCCTCCCGATCATCTCTGCCATCATGGGGGTAATGAGGGCTGTGGGGTCGGGAGTCTGCGGTCACTGCCTCACACCTGCCCCTCCCTGATGTGGAGCCACAGCGGTCAGTCCCAGGCCCAGACAGCGGGAACAGATCGGGGCAACACACACCATTTCTCAAGGCCTCGACAGTGGCACACTCTCTTGGGAACTGAGCCCAGGTCCGATGACAAAAAAGCAGGGGCAAGAAGATGCATCCCAGGGAGAGGAGTTTATGAGGTTTCATTCTGCTCTAAACAAGAGCAAAGAACAAATCTCTGGTTTGCAGCCCTTTGTGTAGAGACTGAAGCACATCAATAAAAAAAGGAGGCTGAAAAGAAAACAATATGAAATTGTGCCAGTTCTCCTTCTGTGCTGTTATAAACAGGCATGAGCCCTTTCCAACCCCCTTCAAAATACCTTTCATATCTGTAAAATGACATTTCTAGTGAATCATAAAAATACTAATTTACCTTTAGAAACTTGACATGTATAATACCTACATAATTAAATCCCCTCTCTGAGCATTTAGTTTTCTTCATTTTAAATTTCTATTTATTAAAAAAAGAACTCATCATAGATGTCTCTTATCAAAAGCATTCATTAGCAGGTCACAGCCATTAATTACATTTAACCATGAAGCTGGAAGAAGAATTAGAAGCACATCTTCAGCGAGTTAATTTCTGTGACTTAAAGTCTCCCATCCTAATGGAGATTTGGCGGGAGTCCACCCACTCCCCATAGAGCTTCCCTCCAGTACCTTTCACTCCGGAGGGGATTCTCTGATGAACCCCTCTTAGAGCTGAGTGTTTTATATTTGCTTCTCCCCTGATGTCAGAGCAGTTAATTGCATGTGGGTTTCTGCTTGATTACTAATCCCAAATCTGCTCACTGAAACTGGGAGGGGCTTTGTCCTCTTCCCCACCCTTTACTAATCCCCTTTCACTCCAGTGCGTTTTTCTGCTCTTTAAGTACTTCGTTAGCACATGATTCCCTTCCCACTGATTTCCTTGTGATGCTTAAAGTTTTAAGAAAAGGTCAGAGGCGGTAATTTGGAATAGAAGTCAGAGAAACTAGGGAGCTTTTGTTTGCATTGTAGAGATTTAGGGTTTTTTTTTTTTTTTCCCTTTGATTTATATCTTTAGAAAATAAATGAGATTACTTACACTTTCTTAGTGACACAGGGCTAGACTAGTAGTTTATCTGCTTTTGATTATCCTTGGTCTTGAAAACAGATGCTGCCATTCTTATAATTTCTATGGAGAATAATTGTAGTAGAAGAGTGATCAGATACAATTACATCAAATCACATGGCAGTGCCTTCCCTGGTGCCTCTGGTGTTGACAACTGGGTACTCCAGCTGCCTTCCCTCCTTTGGGGTAGGGTCCATCTCTGTGGCAGAGCATCCCAGGGACACTGCTACTTCTGTTGTTTAGGAGGTAATCACTGAGTGTCTTCTTCTCTCCTGCTTTCTCTGTAAGCAGTCTTAATCCAAGGACACTAATTTTAAATTTTAAAAATGTGGGAATTTTAGTGGCTTCATACAAACATTAATCAATATCTCAAGTTTCATATGCACTTGGGGTACATTTAAGGGTGAAAAATAAGGTCTAGAAAATGATATTCAGATAGTCTTTTTGGCTATTTGGATTTTTTAGTCCAACTTCTTACTGGATCAAAGTAGATTATCATTTTTCTCTCTCTAATAAAAGTGGTAGTCATGTACCATTGGTTTCTTAATTTTGACAAAGGAACTGAGGTCATGTATGGTAACATTAGGAGAACAGAGTGATGGGTATTTGGAAACTCTGTATTATCTGTGTAACTTATCTGTATATTTAAAATTATCATAAAAATACAATGTTTATTTTAAAAAGCTATTTTAAAAACTAGGTAATCTATTCATATATATTCACATATATATTCATGTGTGCAGATATAAGTATACCACAGTGTGTCACATTATGTTGAAAGAAAAAAAAAATGAAGCTCTGCCCATTACACCTCCTTGTTATGTAATTCCTGCAGTTACCTCAGGGCACCCTGTGTGCAGTGTGATACAAGATAAGTGCAATGTGAGGGCATCAGTATCAAATCACATAATATTAATTAAAATTAAATGTAAGAATAAGTATAAAATAATATCCTGGTCTTTTCTTTCTGGACCCCTTTAGGTGATTGCGAGACTCCCATTCTGGAGATCACTACTAACGGTGATCTCATCCAGTCACATGGAATTCATCTATGAACTGGTGAATCCCAAGTTAGGAGCTCTAATAACAGTGGCTCCCCAGAGGTCCTGATGTATATATCTAACTGCCTGCTCGCTAAATCCACTTTGGTGCCCAAGAGATTAATCAGACACTTATAAAATGTGTTCCTCTATCTTTCCCATCTCAGTAAGTGGAATCATTGTTCATCCTGTTGCTTTGGGGGAAAAAAACCCCAACACACAGAAGTCATTTTTGTTTTGTTTTGTTTTGTTTTTCTTCTCTATTTCATGCAAACTACATTCATTAGTTGAACTAACAGAGTCTAACTTGAAGCCATCATTAGCTCTTTCCTGCCCTGTGGCAACTAATTTATCTCCTCACCTTCCATGCCTAACCACACAGGAGTGTATTCTCTATACAAGATGTTATTCTCCACTTAGCAGCCTGACAGACCTTTTATTGCTAATACCTGATGATCACTGCGCTCAATAAAACTCTTCAGTGGTTTCTAAACACACATAGAATAAAACCCAAATGCTTACAGAAGTCTACGTGATCTGGCCCCTCCTATCTCTGACAACCTCTTTCCATCCTCCCTGTTACATCTTTGTTCAATTGCAAGCTTATTACCCCCTCTACCATGGCCCTAGGTCAATGTATGACTCTTTGTGTCACTTCATTCAGGTCTCTGTTCCAATGTTACTTCTTCAGAGAGGCCTTGACTGACAATCCCACATGCTAGTTCCTAACCTCATGGTTCATCACTTCCTTTTAAAGACTTAGTCTTCGTAGTACCAAACACTTCCTGTAATTTTTATTACATAGTATATTTTCATTGTTTTTCTCACTCATCAGAAAGACATTTTTTGTCTTTCTTTTTCAATATTGACCTGAGAGATCTTTAGAGAACCATGTACCATATAGTCCTTTTTTTTTTTTAAGTGAAGAAGGGCTAGACATCTGATTTATTTACTCCCAGCCTAGTGATTAATCCGTATTCCCATTTAAAGGAATAGATATAATTTATCTCCAGTAATATTTCCTTATTTTCTCCAGGAAATAAGTAAGTATTTATTACTTACTATTTTAAAAGATTTTATTTATTTATTTGAGAGAGAGAGAGCACAAATGGGGAGGAAAGGGAGAAGCAGGCTCCCTGCTGAGCAGGGATCCAGGCAACTAGGGCTCTATCCGGGGATGATGACCTCAGCTGAAGGCAGACATTTACCCGACTGGGCCACCCAGGCTCCCCTTTATCTTTTACTATTAATACACATCTATTACTTCCTAAATGTGTTACATACACCATTATATGTTATACATTACATACATTATATGTCGAAGATTAAATGTTATACAAACATATATCATTCTTTAAAAATATTATTAAACTCTTACTTTTATTCCTGTTTTTCAGATGAAGACACAGAGACTTCTGGGGATTAAAAATTCTTTAAAAATCATGTAGTTTGTAAGTGGCAGTTTTAGGTTCTGAAGTCAACTTAGTTTGGTTCAAAAACTAAATGTTTGTGCTTTGCAAGTACTGCTGACATTCTAAAAAAAGAAGGCTAGAGAATGGAAAAAGCACTGCACTTTGAGTTGTAAAATATACCAGTAAAAATACACTCGTAAAAAAGTGCCTTCACTTCCCTGAGTCTCCGTTCCTCATCTGTAAGTTATATGTAACAAAATGTACTGTTGAGGTAAATAAACTCAGATAAAAATAACCAGCAGAATGCAGACGATCGATCAATTCTAGTTTAACTAGTAAATGAATCAACGGTAGAAATCGTAAAGTAGTTGAAAAATGCTGAAATTAATACCTTATTCATGATTATCTTAGTTGACTGGAATGCATTTTACAGTGTCTTCATTATTACTAAATATTCAATCAATGTTACAAGTAGTGTTGTGGAGTAAGAATTCCAGGCACTGAAGAAAGGAAAAGCTGAAAAGGCAGTGTCATTAATTGTGAAAACCTGCAAGTAGATGACAAGAAGTACATTTTACTGCATACACTGATGTCATTTCTTAGCTTACTGGTGTTTTCCAATGTGGAAAGCTGGTGCAAAATGTGAAAAGAAAAAAACATACTTATGTCTTTCCTCTTTGACTCAACATTGTGGAGTGGTTAAAATGCCATCATCCAGCAAAGCATAGGTCAGAAATGAATGTTAAAATAACTGGGGAATACTCCTTGACCCACTACAGAAATTATTGCTAAGCCTTCTTAAATGGAAATTAAATTTTATACAGTAATTTTTAAAGAACTGGGCTGATCAGAAATGCACATGTTAGCAGCATAAGAAAACTTGTCAGGAATCACCATCGGTGTGTATGCCATACCATCACAGCTTATGTGAAAATCACATCTCAGGAAAAAGGATTAGTTCCTAACTTCCTGTTTTTTTCCTTTCAAGTCTTATGAATGTCATTTATAAAAGAAGTTATCAGAAATCTAAATGATAATGACCAGGAATTGAGGTTAAATTGAGGAGAAAAAAGTTTTAGGAGCATCTTAATTTTCTCATAAAATTGTTAATGAATATTAATATCTTCCATGATCATTTGTGGCAAATGATACTGAGTATATTCATTGTCCAATTGGATTCTATGTTATTAAATTGTGTGCTTACTTGTACTAAGCTTAGATTAATGGCTAGAATTCCAAAGGCATTAAGGCAACTAACTCCAAGTCATCTGTTAGGTCAGTCATGTGCTTTCACCTCATGGAGAAGCTTAAATTCAGTGAAAGCAAAGGGGAAGAATGTTAGGCCTGTGTTTTTGTGTCACTAAGCAGAGTTTCTGTCAAACATAACATTTCTATTTTAGGGCAGAATATTTGAAATTGAGGTCTCAGATAAAGTGGTCTTTGATAGAACCTGCCATTAGTTTCTTATTTGCATTTTCAGACCTTTACACAATATTGCAAATACTGGCATAAGACAGTTAACAATAATTTGATTTCTGTGAAGGAAATTCCTTCTAGTGGAAGAATTTCACTACATGTTTTCAAACATGTGAAAACATGAAGGAATTTGAATTTGAGAAAGAATCATGTTTTAAAACATGTAAAAACATGAGAGAATTTCACTACATGTTTTAAAACATGTAAAGTATTTCTTTTGCTGATGGCTTATATTCTTCCTGTTTCAGCCAATGATATTGCAAGCTTTCCCTACAGAAAAATTTCTTAATACATGTTTGTTAGGCATCAAATTCAAAATAATCAGAAATACTTATGTTGGACTCGAATTAAGTAGTGCATTTGTTTTGTAGTTAAAATTATTGTGTTTATTTCCAAAGATTATGTTTGCCCAATAATATTAGTAAAATATAAAGTTTCTGTTATCTTGACATTTCTAAACCTGTCTCTGTAGTCATCATCATAGACATCTTCCTCTTATTTAGTATCTACTCTGTGCAAGAGGCTGAACCAGGGCTGATGCTTTGAAAATGATGGGTAGTATGACTGTTATACCCCAAATGCTTTTAAATAGTTAAAATGCATATAGAGATTATGTGTGTTTATGTGTGTGTGTGTATATATACATACATGTATATATATAGAGAGAAACAGTGAGAGAGCAAGAGTGAGTGAGAAAGAGTACACATATTGGCTCTTTACTTTTAATCATATATATTTTTTTCTTTTTCAAAGATTTTATTTATCTATTTAACAGACAGAGATCACAAGTAGGCAGAGAGGCAGGCAGAGAGGACAGGGGATGAAGGCTCCCTGCCAAGCAGACAGCCCAATGCGGGGCTCGATCCCAGGACCCTGGGATCATGACCTGAGCCAAAGACAGAGGCTTAACCCACTGAGCCATCCATATTTTGAAATGTTGTAGGGAAGAGCAAAATATCAAGCTTGTATAATCTGTATCAATAATGTTGACACTGTTTCTGCTTTAACTTCTATTACAGTATTCAATATAAAGGGATAGTGATACATTTTAGTAGTAAAAAGATATTTAAGAAGGCACATAGTGAAAAAGATGTCAATGTATGAATAATGAATAGTCAACAATATTTTTATTGCTCATGACTTCAAAAATGTAACATATATGTTATAGTTTTAATTTGTATATAATGTTCTATTTATAAAAGTTACACATATAGATGTCTATTATAAAATAGCTATATATCATGTATAGTAAATAAAATGTAAGCAAATATAGTATGTAATACAATGTATGTGTATATATGTGTGTGTGTGTGTGTGTGTGTGTGTGTGTATTTATAATTTGTGGAAGTGACTGCTCTGGAAATTAGTCTCTGTGTTTAATTTGATGCTCATGTAAAATGGACATTGGGGCTTTTTCTGAGATACACCTTACATGAGAGAGTCCTAAAATATCTGTGGTACACCAGTCTGGCTTCGTGGATGGGGGTGAGGCCAGAAGCTGGTTGGTGACATTTCTTCTTTCTCTTCTTTCAACATGATAACTTGTGCAATATATTTTTCTAACTCTAGTTACAGTTATAGACAAATCTCACTCAGTAGCTTATCAATTTCCTCTTCATGGTGATGTGTGAAATGGGCGTTCATTACCACAGTGGTTCTTCTTGAAGTGAGAGAACTTATATTCCTTCCATTTGTGAGTCTTCCGACTTCAACATAATGGCTTCAAAGATCACCATGGTTTGCAACAACATAGTAAATATGAAAGGAATATGGAGTATTACATAGGAGTTTGTTTTGTTTTGTTTTGTTTTGTTTTGTTTACTAGCCAGACCTGAAAGGAGCTTTCATCACTTCCTGCAAAATTCCATCGGCTAGAAATTAGTCATTCATCATTAGTCAGTGGTCCACACAACTACAAGGGAGGTTGGAGAATGTAGATGAGCTATATGCCAAGGAGAAAGAGGAAATACACATAGCCAGTAGTCTCTATCCACTGACCAACCATTAAGTACTTTTAAGGACCCAAAAGAGCCAGTATAATAATTATAAATATAAATTTATTAATGTTGCAGATGGGAGATTCATATTTTTGAGATATAGATTTCATTAGTGATTCATTATTTCACTTGATCCAGTTTTCTTTGACGTATGCTCATACCACTCATTAGAAGTCCTCTGACAGGATTTCTAAATAGATGGATATATCTCATGGGTAAAATTCTTCATGTACTGGCCAATGTCTCAAACATAAAAGAAAAGTAGGAACTACCCCTCTTTCTCAATGAGGGTACATCTAGCTGAGAGAACTATGACCCCCAAAGTATGTTGAAATAACTGAGAGTTACTAAATAAGACATGGAAATTTAACCAACAGTAAGATCATTATGACTTGATGCATAATCAGTGTTGTTTTTCAGGGCAGAGTCTTGAAGAAAATAGTATTGAGGATTGGGGATTGACTGGGGATTGAATGAAGTGCTGCTCTGGCGCCAAGATAATATTCTGTGCTTATACTGCTGTTGCTTGGATAGAATGGATATCACATGCTTGTAATATCATTAAACATTTGGCAGCATGCTACCCAACTGCTTCTGTGATAACTGTCTCCACTGAGAAAGAAGCCCAGGAGGACGTGAGGAACTAAGTGACCCAGGAGACAAATAGATGTTGAGAAAAAATGTGACATTCAAATCCTGGCCTAGTCTGTACAGCAGGGGGAAATTCTATGGGCTAGAGAAGCCAGGGACATTTTCAACTGAGAAATCAATTATCATTCTCTTAGTAATCCTCTACCAATCCTTAGGAAGCCCAGAGATGCATGAGACTTCTCGGGGGTGGCAAAATCACTTTCCTGTTTCACAACACATCTGGTCCCCATTCACAGATAATGCAGTGACAAGCATTAAAAGAAGTACAAAAGGTCTGTTTTCTTTGAAACATTGACTAGACTGCTGCACTGATTTTTAGAAGTATCTTCACTAATGCAATAAAATGAGCCCTACCAGAAATTAAATACTGCTAACCAAAGGAGGTGCCCCGAGTTTTGGATTCAACTCCCCTTCTTATTGCCTTCTTGAAGGACAATTGGTATTTTTTTTTTTCTTTTTCTTAACAGAGCTTTTATAGAAACTGCCCCTTCTGCTAAAGGACATGAGATGATTCTGAGGCCAGAAAAAACTATTAGCTTTGGGAAGTGTCAGGGAAACATTCAGAGAGTAAGAAATTCAGAAGAACTTACTGATAAAATGGAAATGGTATATACTAGAGCAGGTAATGGGAGGACTTTGGAAGGAGAAGTTCACTGCCTTTAGGGACCAGTTGTTTACTGCCTGTCAACCAAAAGACAGCTCTCCTTTGGGAAAAAAAAAAAAAATTCTTTGAAATCCTATAAGAGGTTAAAGATTTTTTAAAAAGTCATTCCCTTAGAAGTTAAACTTAAACTTTGAAATATGCAGATTCAGAAGTAAGGCAGTGGAAAGGTTTTACCATAATTAGGGTCAAATTTACTAAGAAAATAGGACGAAATCCATATGCAGTCACGAATTGAGGAAGATCAAATTCGCTTATTTTCATTTCAAGTATTTTTTTAAATTGAATTAATATTATAATTTTCCTATTTATAGAATGGGAAAATGAAACATTAAGAACTTAAAATTAGGGAATTCAGAGATATAAATTAAAAGCATTGTCAGCACCAAGGGATTTGTGTTCCATAGGTGATTACTGATATTGTTTTTTATAAGTAATTTTTTTTAAAGATTTTTATTTATTTATTTGACAGACAGAGATCACAAGTAGGCAGAGAGTCAGATCACAAGTAGGCAGAGAGTCAGGCAGAGAGAGAGAGGAAGCTGACTCCCCGCAGAGCAGAGAGCCCAAGTGGGGCTCAATCCCAAGACCCTGGGATCATGACCTGAGCCGAAGGCAGAGGCCTTAACCCACTGAGCCACCCAGGTGCCCCTTTTATAAGTAGTTTTGATATGTTTCGAAGGATTATCATGCCTACCTTTTTCCCTTTACACACACACACACACACACACACACACACATAGATACACAGACACATAGACACATAGACACATACCTTCCTTACCCTGAAACTTGTCTGAAGGGATTTTGGTAATTTAAATCATATTTAGATAAGAATACAGATATGTTTTTCTTTTGTTTTGTTTTGTTTTATTTTTTTACTATAAGAAGTTTTTAAAAAAAGTTTGAAGAGACAACTAACATTTGGTGAATACTCACATTAAAGATACCCCCTTAACTTTTAGATAACCTTTGAGATGTGAGACAATGGCGGAGGATTCCCGTACCTTTTTTACTTTTTCCCCAGAACCAAAATTCACTCTCTTTTCCCTCCACACTCCCTCTGATAATCTATGGGAGAGGCTGGACCTCAGAAGTTGTACCACAAGGGGAGGGAATGAGGAACTTGGCAGGTCTGAAGTCCTGGGAGCCAGGTAGAGGGGCCAGAGGAAGGGTGTGCAGAGTTCTGTATGGTGACATTGGAAGACCAGGACTGAGTCAGGAGGCTGCCCCATCGAACTTGCTCTACCCTGGAGAAGGCACTCTCGATTGTTGCCACCCCATGGACTCTGCATTGTTGAGAAACATCCCTTACATTTAAATTAAGCAGACGGTTAAAAATGAGTTCTGCCTAAAACTGAATTTTGTCGGTTAAAACTTTTATTTGGAAGTGCTCAACCACCCTGACCTTATAAATAAGGTCACAGCAGAATTACAATTGCTTTCTCTAATGTAAAAGAATTTTCTGCACTTGATTATTCTCCTGGAATGTTTGGTGTGAGGGTGGACGTACGTCGGGAACAGTAGTCTTCAGGCAGAAATGCACACCATAGATAAAAGTAGAAGAAAAAAATATGTTGATTTTCTTATGGGTTACACTGAGAAAGTGAGGCAGATTGTAGTACACTACCCATTGTGAATGGCATGCCTGTTTATTCACATATATTGCTTCCAGTATCTAGAAATTTCTGAGATTTACAAAAAGGTTTTGTTAATGTCAACAGTGACTTCTTACCTTTTAAGGGCATTGTAAAAATTCCAAGGTAGGATTCTAAGAAAAGTGCTTAAACAGACTTTATAGGGATAGGTCTTTTGTTTTTTATTAGGAAATGACCTATTAGCACTTCTTACTTCATATTTTATATCTTCCAAGGACTCATTAATTGCCATTTTTTAGTTTTTATATTTGTCTTTTGTTGTTTCATAATGTAATTCTTTGTCTGGGCTGTTAGTGGTAAAGACATTCCTCACTTAACCATTCATTATCCACACTTTCATTTTTGTGGACATCAGTAAGGGAAAGGAACTCAGACTCCAAGAGTCCTTACAATATTGGGGGCACATTTGTAACCCATTTTACATATAATCCTCACACCAACTCTATAAGATGCATATCCTTACCCATAGAGGTTCATAAAACTGAAATGATTTGCCTAAGTTTGTACACCAGTAAATAAGCAATCTGGGATTGAATGTGTTTTCTTTGTCCCATTTTCAGTGACATTTCCATAGCATTACAGCTGATTGTAGTTGTGTTATTCTATAGTTTGAAAAAAACAGGACAATTGGGGCAGGCTTTGGGGATGAATGGAGCACAGACGGAATTATAAAAAACGGTCGAAGGAACTGATAAATTGGTTGAGAGAAGACATGTTTTTCATTTATGAGCTCTTGAGACTATAAAAGGTTATAGTCTTACAACATTTTAATATCAAACTCCTTGTCTAACTGTGGTGCAATGTTCTGGGGCTGATTCTCCTTTCTGTCAGTGGTCATTATTAAATGTTTTCCTATATTTGGAAATGAGCTTTACCACCGGATTGTTATCTTATGCAGAACTACAAGTAGGTCAGTAAAAATAGAGCTCTGTATTTCTGAAGTGCTCAGTGATTTTCCCCCAGCATGCATGAAAGGTTTAAACGAACAAAATAGGAACTTGATGAGAAGGAAAATTAAGCCCAGATACTAATCAGTAGGAAAGATCAAATGGAAGCAAACAGAAGTTTTCCTTTGAATAGATGAAGCATAGTAGTCCAGTTACAAAATAACTCATGTTCTCTATTCATGTAAGTATATATTAAATATTCTGATTATTATTTTGATCCCTGAATTAACAAAAAGGTTCTTAAAACATTAGGCACTGCTGTCACTGCAGTTTATTATTATTATTATTATTATTATTATTATTTATTTTTAAAACATAATGTGGTAAACTACATCCTTTTACTTGGCTATTAGATTAAGAAATTTAGCCTAAAATTGGCCAAAGCAATTAAATTGTTTTACTCAGCTAGAAATTTTCCACATTAAAACTGTTCTTTCAAAATAAAAGTGGAACAAACACATAGCAACCTGAACAAAGAGCAAAAGGAAAAGCATTAAGTACCCGCCACTGCCGCACCTCTATCCCCACTTCAGAAGATTCGCTTTTAAGAAATTAAAAAGAAAACTCTGATTATATATTGTGATTTTTCCTAAGCATTCTTAGCCTTTAAAGTGGTCTATTATTTTTTCAAGTATTTGTTTATTCTTCATTCTTTTAAATGTTTTTTATGTTCAGTTAGCCAACATATAGTACATCATTAGTTTTTGATGTAGTGTTTAATGACTCATTAGTTGCATATAACACCCAGTGCTCATCACAACAGTGCCCTCCTTAATACCTGTCACCTAGCTACCCCATCCCTCCATCCCGCTCCTTTCTGTAACCCTCAGGATGTTTCCCTGAGTCCAGAATGTGTCTCCCTCTCTGATTTCTTCCTATTCAGTTTTTCCTCCCTTCCCCTGTGGTCCTCCATGCTATTCCTTATGTTTCACATAAGAATGAAACCATACGATAATTGTCTTTATTCTTCATTCCTAAAATAATTATGCCTTCTGAATTTGTACCTTACTTTGTATAGTTTTTAATTTTTTATTCAAGTTTTTTTAAAAAAATTTTTAGTAAAATTCAAACACTGGCAGTGACATCCAGAGTGAAGCAAATTTTAGGAATTATATGGAAACAGATTTTAGGTCAACAAAGCTCAACAAAGAAGAAAATCTTTAATAATGAGCCATGAGCCCCATGTCACTGGAGGCATTCAAGCAAAAGCTAGATGAAGCACCGGTGATATGTGGGAAAAAGATTGTCACATTAGGAAGAAGTTTAGATCACTGAGTGCTTATCTAACTTCCCTATTCTATTATTGCTTCTAATACTATTATGGGTGAGAGAGTCTGTGTTATGTGAATGGAGGTCTTGGTCCTTGGATTCCCCATGAGAAGATATACTGGGGATTCACAGGCGAATAAAGACAGCCAGTAGGAAAGTAGCCCACACAAAGCAGTTTATTAAAGGGAAGGTACACTCTCCAGGTGGGAGAGGGGACACGTTCTGCAAGGTGGAACTGGTTCTAGGTTGTCCGGGATCGGAAACCATTGGTTCTCTCCGGCCTGGGAGGAGGTGTGGGGTGGTGTTTGGTGGAGGCTGCGTCCCACTCATTTGGGGAAGCTCCTCTTGCAGGCTGGGAGAGGGAGTTTTTGACCCTACAAGTTTTGTACATGAACTCTCCTCCCAGCAGCCCTCTCCACCAGGCCGGACAGTACCTGTAAATGCAAATGGATTATCAAGAGTCTAGGGCTTACCCGGGGGCAGAGGTAGAAAAGGAGCAGGTCTGCACTTGTGGTTCTTGGTCTGTCCGGGCCGGCCTAAGATCTTGGAAGCCACAAGTTCAGGATGTTGAGTCCCAGGCTTTGAATGTGTATTGACACATACTATGTAAAATATAGTATAAATATTATTTATAAAATCCCAAATAAATTCCCTATTTACCCAGAAATCCTATAACCTTATCTGTTGAATCTGGCATCCCTAACATAGAGTCTTCAAGGCACACACTGTGTCTACGATTCCATAGTCACAGTAAATGCTATATCGTGAAAAGCAGTGTAATTTTTCTTTCAGATTAAAATGCAATAAAGGTATTGGTTATTATTCTTCCAGATTATTCTCAAACAAAAAATGTGCATGATTTGATATGAATAAAACTGATATATTCCTTGCCCCTCAACCGAAATGCAAAGACCCAGCTGCCACCCCTTGGCCTAAGCTGCCATGTGGTAACAGAACTAGACTGACCACAGGACCCTTTTCCCTGTCAGCATTCACCTCAATGGAGAACTTTCACCAATTCACCACCTTCATTGGCTGTGGATGCTGCCTTGGGTCAACTTGTTAAAAATTTAACATAATCCTTCTATGGGTCCCAAATCTTTGGTTCTCTGAGGTGGAACAAGATTTGAGCTATTTGTAAGTTCCATAGCCTAATCAATTCCCCAGCTTTCTAGAAGTTGGAAGAAAAACCAGAGTTAGGTCATGGTATTCTTTCTTTGTCTCCTAATACAAAGTATTTGAAATATGTAATTAGGGAAATTCAGACAGCAATGTTTGTGATTTGTCAGTACTTGTTGCTGGATTTTTCATATGACTTTACAGTGAGACTGTGCTTTCAGGCAGAAATAGTTTACATACCTTTCTTCTTTTTTTCATTGTAACTCATATGATCCTGGAAAACACCCAATGTTTTGAGACTGAGATCCAGTCTCTGAGTAGCTAAGTATCTCAATGTCTGGCCAAATAATCATGTCTTTGTTGAAGGAAAGTAACAGAAGCAGCTTTCTCTGTCTTCCTTTCTCATTTCGGCTAATATTTAGTAACTCTGTCTATGGGTTTGGCACTGGGTAATGGAATGGCGCACAAAGAAATGAGGTGTGCCTCCTATTCCCAAGGAGCTCAAATCATTATAAAATGGCACAAATTATTAATTGCTAAAATGGAGGTAAATGACCAAAGAAATGGAAAGAGAAAGAATGGAGTGATTACTTTTGGTTAATGATCTCGGATCATTATTTTCTTCAATAAATTATTGATCACCTATGTGCCAGACACTGTGAATACAAAGGGAATACTGATGACTGTACATTGCAAAAGTGGCCCTGTTCTCAAGAAGTTTGTATTCTAGTAAAAGAACCGGTGCAAATACATAAACACACGTGCACACACACACACACACACACACACACATTCTAGAGAGAGAAAGAGAACAAGTAAAAAATGAGTCCCAAACCCTGACAATTCAACAAACAGATGCAAGAATTGGAAATGTAAATTGTGAAAGGCAGTATGAAGGAACAGATACAGGGATGGGAAAGAAGCTCACGGGAGAGTTTGGAAACCTATTTCATTTTTAATGAGGAGATCAGGAAGGTTTTTGTGAGGAGGTGGCATTTAATATAAAACTCTTAACATGCTGCTTCCACTGAATTTCAAATTATATCCTTCATGTATCATCTGTAACATAGGTAATTAATTTCATTTTTCTGCTTTCAATATAGAAAGAAGAAACACTTGAATTTACTTGACCCAACTTCCCTAGCTCACAGAATGGGGTTTAGGTGGTTACCTACATAACAGCTGCTACATACCAGCAGAGTTGCTGTTAGTTATTAAAACACTGAAACACTTCTCCATCAATGGGCAAATAGTTCCCAGAGCCCATCCCACTCAAGTTCCTTTCTTAGGACCCTGCATACCTTCTCACCATCCTACAAGTACCGGATTAAAACCAGGAGCTACAGGACTCTGTTACTTAAATCTGTCCAGCTGATCAGTGAAGCTCTCTTACTGTTATTAAACATTTTGAACCATTACTCTTGGTCTTATCTAATCATTATAAAAAATAATTGATCTATAATGGGATACTATGGCTGACCCATTTACAGAAGGCCCCTGGAATAGTCAAAGAACCACAGAAACTGGTTATATAATCATATAATCAGAGACTGAAGGCAGAAATTGCAAATTCACAATTAATTTCCTCTAAAACTCATAAACATCAGGATTTTACATTCATTACCTTACCTTTGAGTCGTTTAATTCCTTTTGCTCCTTTGTCCTAAAAAAGTCCATACTTTCTGTACTTTCTTCACTAATTTGCCAGCGTGTATTTTTATATAATGTTTTATATTTTCCTTAAGTAAATGACATTTATAATAAAAACAAACTTGATAGGAAGAAAATTCAGAAGGCAACATTTGTGATTTGTTAGTGACTTACTGCCACAATTTTCATATGCTTTTTAGACTAAAACTGTACCTTCAGATGGAAATGATTTGTAAAAGATACAATATGTTATTGAAGGAATAGTTTTCATTTCATCTTTATTTATTTTTCTAGTCCCTCACATTTGAGTAAAGGTTTGAGGGGATTCCATTTGATTTACTGTAAGAGAGGAAAGTACCATAACGAAGTTTAGGTATTAGACTGTATTATATAAGGAAATGAGACAGATGGGCATGTGTAGGGATATATTGGGGGGGTTGTCTAGGCAGTAATGGGTACTTTAGAAGTGCTCCCTGGTGGAAAACAAGGAACGTGGCAAGTCCCACAGGGGTTGGTAACATGGTATATACTCAAGGAGGTAGGACTTGGATCACAGGATCCTAATATTTCTATACCCAATGTGTGGCAATACGTGGAAAGCTACATCATTTTGGGTAGTCATTCTGAGCTAAGTAAATGAGGATGTTAGCAATGATATGTATTTAGTGTGTGTGTGTGTGTGTAAATATGTGTGACGTATTTTATATATATACATGTATGTATGTGTATGTGTGTGTATACATACATACATATATATATATATAGAGAGAGAGAGAGAGAGAAATTTAAATAATAAACCACAAGCCTAGAGAACAAAGAAACCCGACTAGAAGATCAAGATGGAGAAACTAAGATTGCACATGCTTATATATGCATGTCCAAGATTTCTAAAGAGTTGACAACATTATAGAGCGATTGATTATTTTAAAGACAAGAGATAAATATTGCTGTTTCCTGTTGAAGACCCTCAAATGATTTCTCCTCACACATGGTTCTAATTACTTCTTCATACTACAATATCGGCACTGCTTCGTCTTGCCCATTTCTCTGTCCCACCTGATTACACGCCATGTCTAGCCACATTTGTGGCCTCTTCCTTCTCCTCTCATTTTCCATCAATGGTTTAGTTGTTGACTTCCTTGGGGCTTTTGTACTTGAAGTTTGCTTTGTTTCGATGCTTTGGTCCAGAGCTTTGACAGTTGCCCTGAATTAGGACTCAATTCTCATCTAAAATGCCAGATTCTCTCAATCATGTGAATGTATTTCATTTTCTTCCTAACATTCTCTTTACTGAAATTATTTTGCTCAGGTATTCCTTCATTTGTTTGTTTCATCTTTCTACTTCCCAGGTTCACAAGAATGGATGTTGCAAGACAATGCTCTTTGCCTGTCATTTTCACTGCTGCATTCTCAGTACCTAGAACCCAAAATTTCTGAACTATACCGGATGTTTATAATAATTCCACATAGAATAAATGAGTGAGTGAGTGTGTGAATTCTGTGTTTGTAAGCAATAGAAGAGAAAAGGGGGGTATGATAAGTTACAGACATTTTACTATCCAATAAGGAAAAGTTCTCCTGGTAAAGGATGAAAATTTTTCTGTTAAAAATAATGAAGATATTTTTCTGATGGGGCTTCATATTGGGCAAAGACATTGTATCTTACAATGTTTTCAACAATATCCTAGAATCATTCTTTTTTTTTTTTTTAAAGATTTTATTTATTTATTTGAGAGTGGAAGAGAGAGAGAGCACAAGAGCAGGGGGAAGGAGAAGCAGATTCCCCATTTGGCAGACAGTCCAACCCTGGTGAGGGCAGAGGAGGATTCCAGGACCCCAGGATTATGACCTGAATTGAAGGCAGATACTTAAAACAACTGAGCTGCCCAGGCACCCCTCCTAAAGGCATTCCTAAAAAGTTGGTTTCTTAAATAGTTATGCAGCCAAGGCTTGAGCTAATCAGGTACAGGCAATGAAGCAGGGATTTTTTCCCCCTTATTGTAGGTACAGCATTTAAAGTTCAGCCACAGAAACAGATTAAGTCTCTTAGTAACTTCTGCTCCATGGTGTCATGTACACCGTCACAAAGGATTAGACTGGCTTGAGCTGCGATGTCTTTATAGCTGTTATCTGCCCCCACCTACCCCAGTATTCTTTCTTCTCCACAATTATCCCATGATTACACACACACACACACACGTATATACAGAGACATATACATACACACACACAAACACACATACTTATATACATACATATATAGTTTTTTTTTTTTTTTTTTAACTATTCCATTTCCAGGACTATGCCTACTCTGTTGATATCTATCCAACATTCTCCCTCAGGTCAATGTACCATTTAAATTGTGGTACCTAGAATTATGTCCAGATCTTTAAGCATGTTCACCCCACCATGGAATAATGTGGGACTTCTGTCACCATTTTTGAATTCTATTCTTTAATTAAAATAAATCCCAAGATTGTGTTGTTGTTTTTTTTTAGCGGCCTCAGCATCCAAACCTGAATTCTTTATACGTGTGGTTGATAGAGAAATCACTTCCCTTAAATTTCTTTTACCTTTGAATTCTGCTTTCAGTGTTGGATTATTCCCGTTATAGTTAACTAGTTCAATTTTGTCAATTTTTATGGCCTGATAAGATACATTCTAACTCAAAAATGTTATTTTCTAGACTTTATATCCAGTTTTGTGTCATTTGTAAATTTAGTTCACTTATCTATGTTTTTTTAATTCAAAATCTTGACACCACTTTAATAGTTAAAGTTAGAACAGAGTTATTCTTTCATGAGAACTTTGCTTGGTTGTGGGGCACCTGGATGGCTCAGTGGGTTAAAGCCTCTGCCTCCTGCTCAGGTCATGATCCCAGGGTCCTGGGATCGAGCCCCACATTGGGCTCTCTGCTCGGTGGGGAGCCTTCTTCCCTACCTCTCTCTCTGCCTGCCTCTCTGCCTACTTGTGATCTCTGTCTGTCAAATAAATAAATGAAATCTTTAAAAAAAAACAAAAAAACAAACAAAAAAAACTTTGCTTGGTTGTAATGGCTCATTGAATCAGCCACTGAAAAGCCACTTAACATTAATTCACTCATTATTTTAGCTTTTGCAAGATGGAAAAATACTACTGAAAAGGCTTACTCAGAATCAGCCACACTATGCCTATGACATTCTAGTAATCTTACAATCTAGTAAAGATGTGGAGTCGTTAAATGTTTGTGAAAATTGTGCACATAGGAAATTTTATGGCGATTGAACAAAATTTAACTAAAAAAATAATGATACAGGTTATGTATCTGTACCTTCTTTTTGTAAAAAGATACTGTATAGGGTCCAATGCCCTCACTGCAGTAGTAGTTGATTAAGAGCATCCCCCTCAATGTGAAGGAAGACTGGTGATGATAATAGTTATTGTGCACCCACCATATGCTAGGTAATATGAAAGTATTTACAAACTTTTCAAATTTTCCCAAAATTTTATGAGGTCACTTCTATTACCATCATCACATGAAGATACTCAGAGTTAGAGGATTTAGATAAGCTATACAAACAACAACAAAAAACCCCCAAACAAACAGAAAACAAACATAAACTCCCCCTGAATTTGCCTTCAAGTCATTAATGTGAACTGCAGTGCCAATATCTCTTGTCATCTACAACTTATGGTATGTTATACAGGGTTCAGATCTCGGAAACCATGGAATCCATGGAAGCTATGTAATATGAAGAACCTGAGACTCAAAAGACATGAAAGGAATTAATTACATTGACCAAGTCAAATCAGAGAAATTCCAAAGTAAGAAAATTAAAACCATTCCACTTTTTTTTTAAATTGAGGGAAATGCCAAGGGAATACATGCAAAAGGGAAATAGCTGAGTGAATTGCATAAATGAAGTTCTCATGGGTTCTTTGATAACTTGGCATTGTTCATTGAGCCAAGTGACGTCAGTTATGTACGCACGCATATGTGCGAGTGACCCGTGACCTGCGGGACAAAGAATGCAATATTGTGTTCCCCTCACAAGTTTGAAAGTCCCTCACCAGTTTAAACTTTGAAAAGGTTGTGTTCTCACAAGTCCAACAACATCATATTTCTTCTTTTCCAATTAAGTTTGTCATGCCTCAGTCAGGCACCCATTCAGAGACTTTTTCATGAGTCATTATCTGAGACTTAAAGGCATTAATAAGAAAGTAGCACCTTGAAATAAGTGCAAATAGTTGGAGAAACAAATTATTGATTTTAGAGATATTCTGCCAACTACTTAAGCAATACCTCACCTTCATATCTGTTCATTAATTATACATTCACAGCAATTAACTTCTGGAGAATAATTAATGCCGAGGCAGAAATCACGTTAGTTATTTAAAAGGAATATGGTAAAACTATTAAATTTCTAAGAAAAATAGATCCATTCCATATAACTCCAGACGGGAAGTGTTACACTATTGAGTACAGGGAGTTAAATAAATAAGTAAGAAAATGAGGCAGAAAATAAATACTTTGTTGATATGGAAAGACAAGTATAAAATCTGTGTTGTATGTTTATTATGTCTTATTTGGAGTCTGGTTTCTACATTAAAGAGATACCTTCAAAAAAAAAGAGAGAGAAACCTGACTCAATGTAAAAAATATTTTATATAATTACATAACTGTATTTATGGTTGTTGGTTACCTGAGACTGAACTTTCTGCCATACAAAATAATATGGCACATATTTTAATTTAATTTTTTAATTTTTTAATTTTTTAAGATTTTATTTATTTATTTGACAGACAGAGATCACAAGTAGGCAGAGAGGCAGGCAGAGAGAGAGGAGGAAGCAGGCTCCTTGCTGAGCAGAGAGCCCAATGTGGGGCTCGATCCCAGGACTCTGAGATCATGACCTGAGCCGAAGGCAGAGGCTTTAACCCACTGAGCCACCCAGGTGCCCCTTGATTTTATTTTTATATAAAATTATTTTGCACATTTTTTTAAATAATAGCAATTTTTTTGGTATGAAAGATTTCTTTGGAGTTCAGACGTCTTCCTCAGTATTTGATGAGAGATTAGAACACCCTGATAAACTTAAATTTTATGATTATTAAAAACTTGTGATACCACCTTACACCAGTTAGAATGGCCAAAATTAGCAAGACAGGAAACAACATGTGTTGGAGAGGATGTGGAGAAAGGGGAACCCTCTTACACTGTTGGTGGGAATGCAATTTAGTGCAGCCACTTTGGAGAACAGTGTGGAGATTCCTCAGGAAATTAAAAATAGAGCTTCCCTATGACCCTGCAATTGCACTACTGGGTATTTACCCCAAAGATACAGATGTAGTGAAAAGAAGGGCCATCTGTGACCCAATGTTTATAGCAGCAATGGCCACGGTCGCCAAACTGTGGCAAGAACCACGATGCCCTTCAACGGATGAATGGATAAGGAAGATGTGGTCCATATACACTATGGAGTATTATGCCTCCATCAGAAAGGACGAATACCCAACTTCTGTAGCAACATGGACAGGACTGGAAGAGATTATGCTGAGTGAAATAAGTCAAGCAGAGAGAGTCAAGTATCATATGGTTTCACTTATTTGTGGAGCATAACAAATAATATAGAGGACAAGGGTAGATGGAGAGGAGAAGGGAGTTGAGGGAAATTGGAAGGGGAGGTGAACCATGAGAAACTATGGACTCTGAAAAACAACCTGAGGGTTTTGAAGGGGCGGGGGGTGGGAGGTTGGGGGAACCAGGTGGTGGGTATTAGGGAGGGCACAGATTGCATGGAGCACTGGGTGTGGTGAAAAAACAATGAATACTGTTACGCTGAAAATAAATAAAAAATTTAATAAAAAAAGAAAGAAATTAAAAGCCAAGCAAATAATGTCAGAAATCAAAAGAGGGACATAATAAAAATTGAATTCATAGTAAAACAAACAAACAAACAAACAAAAAACTTGTGATAAAAATTGGGGTAATCCTAGTTCCAGTTGTTTTCTGTCACAGAAACAGATTGTGCAGATTTTCACTAATCCACCAAGTATTTTCAGACATCTTTCTACTTTTGATAAAATTTGTCATGTATAAATAGCAAGATGGACTTAAGTTTTGACAGTGATTTAAGACCAATGAAAACCATTAGCATTCTAAATTATACTATAGATAAACATTGGGGAGGATATGTGCTATGGTGAGTTATGTGAATTGTGTAAGACTGATGATTCACAGACCTGTATCCCTGAAGCAAATAATACATTATATGTTAATAAAAAGAAAACAAGAGGCGCCTGGGTGGCTCAGGGGGTTAAAGCCTCTGCCTTCAGCTCAGGTCATGATCTCAGGGTCCTGGGATAGAGCCCTGCATCGGGCTCTCTGCTCGGCAGGGAGCCTGCTTCCTCCTCTCTCTCTGCCTGCCTCTGCCTGCTTGTGATCTCTGTCTGTCAAATAAATAAAATCTTAAAAAAAAAAAAGAAAGAAAACAAGAATTTTTTCAAATTTATTACGTGAAATTCTAAAATATCTTAATCCCCAAAACTCATAATGATAGCACATAAAAACAAAATTATAGACTGATCTCATGTTAGATTATAGGTGCAAAATTCAAACTAAAATACCAGCAAATAAATTCCAGATGCTTATTAAAATATAACACATTTTAATCAAGAATTTATTTAGAAATACAAAGGGAAAGTAGTTTTAAGAAAATTAACAATATATTCTTTAATAAGTAAAAGTAAGAAACATCACAGAGTTCTTAGTACGTGCTTAAAAGACATTTAAGAAAAACTAATACTTGTTTCTGATAAAAATAAACTTTTGATTACCAAATAACAGAAGAGTATTTCCTTAACATTATTTAAAATGCATAGTTCAGGGGCACATGGGTGGCTCATTCCGTTAAGCATCCGGCTTTGGCTCAGGTCATGATCTTGGACTCCTAGGATGGAGCCCTGCATCAGGTTCCATAGGGCTCTCCTTACTGTAATGAGACATGAAATGGAAAAAAATATATACCTACTGGAAACAAAGAGAGAAGTTTATGATGATGTTGCTATGATGCTGGTGTTAACTACAGGAGAGAAAATCAAATTAGATGTTTA
Organism: Martes martes; assembly: GCF_963455335.1. Lineage (NCBI taxonomy): Eukaryota > Metazoa > Chordata > Mammalia > Carnivora > Mustelidae > Martes > Martes martes. The sequence goes on along the minus strand of NC_137900.1, from coordinate 41,306,246 downwards.
TCTTATACACTGAATCAGTAAGAACAGTAGATTAAATGGATTAAACCCATTAATGTAAAATATATATCTCTACTAAAAAGAGATAAATAATTGACATTAATATAAAAGTACTTTTCTAGCACACACCATTTTATTAAAAGGAAAATATTTACAAAAATTATAGCTAAACTATAAGATTGCACTTATAAATGCATAATAGATACCATCAACTGACTAACAGCCAAATGTTTTGCACAAGAAGTTTAAATAATAGAAATACATAAGAACTTAAAAAAATTTATACAATCTTATAATCAATAAAATTGATAATTTCAAATATATTTTTCATGATTAAATTGGCAAAGGCTTTTAAAAACCTCTGTATCGGGTGCCTGGGTGGCTCAGTGGGTTAAGCTGCTGCCTTCGGCTCAGGTCATGATCTCGGGGTCCTGGGATCAAGTCCCGTATCAGGCTCTCTGCTCAGTGGGGAGCCTGCTTCCCTCTCTCTCTCTCTGTCTGTCTCTCTGCCTACTTGTGATCTCTGTCAAATAAATAAAATCTTTAAAAAAAAAAAAAATAAAATAAAAAATAAAAAATAAAAACCTCTGTATCTTTGAGTGTGTAATACTATCCACATTTATACACAGCAGGTGGACATGTGAATACTTATAAAATTGTGTTAATGTATCAAAAATATAAGCTGCACATGCTTATTTATGACATGACATTTCAAAAGCTCTATCGTTAATAGTAAAGTATATGATGACATATTTATATGTGGCTTTTATTGCACTTTCTTATTCTAGTGATAAATAATAAATAGGTGTTCAAAAATAGTGAATTAAAGAATTAATTATGGTAAAGTCATATGAGCCACAGCAAGATCCTTGAGAACAAGACTCTCACCCGCCTGTCCCCTGCTGTATCACCTGCATCTAGAATGGTGTCATGAGCTCAGAGTGCCTTGAATAAGCATTTGTTGAATGAATGGATCAGAATAATATAAAAGCATTAACACATGTGCTTGTGAGGATTTATGGGAAGAATATGGCTGTGGTATTTGTTCATTGACTGAAAAAAGCAGCATTGATTCTGATGGTTGTCTTTCAAAATCAAGGTCTTTTTTTTTTAAAGATTTTATTTATTTATTTGACAGACATAGATCACAAGTAGGCAGAGAGGCAGGCAGAGAGAGAGAGGGAAGCAGGCTCCCTACCAAGCAGAAAGCCCGATGTGGGGCTCGATCCCAGGACCCCAGGATCATGACCTGAGCCGAAGGCAGAGGCTTTAACCCACTAAGCCACCCAGGCGCCCCTCAAAATCAAGGTCTTTAGGCCAGAATACCTTACAAACAAATATCTTGTAATGAATTTAGTATTGTGTGAACTCAAATTACATATTAACTTAATATTGATTTTATTTACATCATCCTTTCAAATATTGTATCAATTTAATTTTGTGAGATGTTAAATTATTCTTGGAATTTGACCTTGAAATATTTTATGGTTCACAAATAGGCTTTTCTATGAGGATTGGTTTTATTTCCTTCACTAACAGGAATCTCCTTGGATCTTCCACACTGCTTGCTCTAACAATATTTTTGTGTTGTAATTGTCATCAAGTCTGTCCGTCAAATCACTGACTTCTCTGTATCCATCTATCTGCTTTCTGACTGTTCCGCAGCCTGTGCTCTTCATGGTAGAAGGGACTACCTGTTATTTGCCTTTTTATCCCACATTTTAATACTGTCTGTAGCATACAATAGGCTGATTGTTCGTAGTTTTCATCACCATACGGCAGTCAGTGTTTTTCTAACCTACCAACAAATTCTATTAGTAACTATTATATCCTTAATATAATATTAATTATTCCATAAATAATTTATCTATTTCCACTAAAGAGGAAATACTAATGTATATGAAAGATTAGCAAACACTACAGGCATTAATAAGTGTTGAATGGTGTGGAATAGACCACTAGTGTCATTGAGGATGGGACGATTTGGTGCTCGAGGAGGCTGGGCTTCATCAGAGCTACCATCAGAATGGGGGTAAATGGAAGTGTAAATTGAAATCTCCTTGCTGGGCTCCAAGTGTTATTACAGGCTGGGATATTGATCTGTTAAAGAAATCAAGTGTCTCATTCACTTTTGAAAATGAAATATTAATTAGAGTTCACAAATATCCTTTTAGTGGGTAGATATTAAAATGTTCATTACATCACTAGCATTGAATTTTAATCAGTGGTTTAGAAACGGTATGTGAATTTTCTGATGAAATGTTAATGGAGCATTACTTTCTTGTAGCATCCTCTGATATCATAGCTGATACTGAAATTCTAGCACTGATGGCAAAAATTCGAGAGTAAAATATGCTCTCTTGTGGGTCCCTTCCATGCATAGTAAATTATCTCCTCCAGGGAACCGTGAGCTGACATTATTGCGTATGTGTATTACTATGTCTGGTACACTGTCTTAGGATTTCACAGTGCTTCACTTTTCAAACATCATTTAAAAAATATATATACTTAAGTAAATGAGAAACTGATGGAAAGCGTTTTTCCTTTAGAACAGAATATTTAATTTTTGATTGATAATTTATGTTAATATAGGAAATTATTTTAGCTATCAGCATGGTATTGTACAGTCAGGAACTGTCATTCTTTTCAAGGCAAATTCTCCAGGTACCATTAGTGACTTACAAGTACACCTATTACAAAAGATGAAATTTTGAAGTCTAGTAATGTTACATACATTTTAAGTGTTTGAAATATGTAAAACTGTGTATATAAGATGTGAATGAACTCTTTTTCTTTGAACTGCTAGTGATAGGGCGCATGGTAGATTTTTTTTTTTTTGTCTTCTGTTATTTCATATTGGGTCAGAGGTTACTTGGTCCTCATATGCATATTTCTGAAAGGGCAGCATGCATTGAAAAAATGTCACTGCATTAATGTGTGCCATTCTTGGCTTTCTTGGCCATGCCCACTTGTCACAATTATTGCCAAAGCAATGCCATTGTGTGTCCTGTGATTCTCTGCCCATGCAATTTAGACCAACCCATTTCCATGTTCTTAAGGTAATTATGTCCCTCCAAATGTCAGCTAAATGACTTTGACATTCAAGATTTGTAACAGCTCTTGAACACCATATTATCTGTGCTATTTGTAATTCATATTCATGCAAATCCCCAGCCCTAGACACATTACACCATCCCATCTGCTGAGAAGGTTTCCAATCCTTCCGCCTTTGAATTGTAGCTGGCTAGAGAGGCTATATACCTTTTGAAAATGCTTTTAAGGTATTTATTGTCTCTATAGATTCTATTACAGGTAAGATATTCTGACCATTGCAAATGAGGAAACTCCAATATATTTATGTAATGTGAAAATTCTTTTTTAAAAATTTAACAATTAGTTATCTTATGAAAATACATATTGTTTCCTTTCTTTGGGCATAGCAATAACTTTCCCAGATTATGTTTGGCTCAGTTTATCTTTGGTTTATTAGTAAAATAAATATATACTTGTAAAGAAATCTCAAAAGCAGGAAAATATTTGGAGATGTGTCAAAAGAGGGGGGTCACCTCTGCATTCTTATATGACATATGTCAAGTAAGTGTCTTTGGAAGATACACATACATATGACAACTTGCTCTATGTAACCTTAGTGACACTTAGTGAAATTATGTGAATAATGTAAGCAAGTTATTGTCATAAGATCTCTGTGCCACATGTGTTTTGAAGTCCACTTAAATTTTTTCTTTAAAGAGCAGTTATTGTATATTATTAAAAAAGTGACCCAACAATACAGTGTCATATTCATGGATGGCTAAACCCTGGAGAATGGCTTTTTCCCATAACACAACTATAAACCCCTCAACTCTTTTATTAGCCATTTGAATTTATGTTTGAGTAGCTGACCTCTCCAGCTATTCTGGAGGAAAATAATTTCCCATCATAAAATGAATATATTCCTGATGCTACTCACTAGAGAAATATACTTCATCGAGTTGCTTATGTGAGCAGCAGGTTAATCACAAATCAATGCTAGTAATTTTCTGTCTGTCCCTGTGAATTACAATTTAAGGCTCATATTGGAATCGTGCCGTTTACTTCTGATTGGGAAATGCAAGAGCCTCTCCTATTTCTCCTACTTTTAATGTTAATTGTCTTATCTCTTTTAAATGTAACCTTCCCTTGCCCTAGATCCATGCAAAGAAGACACAGTTTATACCTAGAAGTAATTATAGAAACAATCTTAGTAAGAAAGAATCTTAGTAATGGCTTGAGAACATCAGTCTGTTACCTACGAATTCATTTTTCAATCCTCTCAGGATTGAATTGTCTAATCCAATTAGACTTCCATCACTCTTAATATATATTTAAATATAAATATTTATACAAATATTATATAAATCAGTTGTTCAACTATATTTATTTTAAAAATAAAGTAAAGGAATCAACTGTTACACTGCAGATATTATTGTATTGCAATGATTAAAACAGATCATCCTGGCTTACCTTCAATGGAAAAGTCATCATTGTTCAAACATTTGCTATTTGACCTCTGGCACAGTAATTCTGTTATACCTTTGAATCCTACTTTACAAGGAAGTCATGTTATTAAAAGGGAATATATACCATAGTGCATTTCTCACAGAGAATTCTGATGTAGAATGAAAGAGGCAGTTTGCTATAAATCCCTGCATGTTAAGCATACAATTAGCTTGTGTTGCTATGAAAATAGTAAGTATTTTTAAAAACATGCTATTTCTTGACTCTGTGCTAGGTTATATATTCCTTATCAGTGTTATGACATTTATTCCTCACAATCATCTTTTATGTTTATTGTTGTGTGCATATTACGTGGCAGGCAATGAGTTAGATACTAAGGATACAACGGTAGGATCTTAAGATCTGGTGCTCAAGGGTCATGGAGTGAATAATCAAGAACTGAAAACATAGGTACTCACCTATGTAACAACTATGTAGAGCCATATATAGAACATTTCCCCAGACTTTGAAGGGTCCCACATGCCTCCTTCCAGTTAATATGCCTCTCTAGTTAAAGACTATGCTGAACTCTTTCACTCAGCATATGTCTTTGAGATTCATCCATATTGTTTTGTGTAGCAGAAATTGTATTCTTTGTTTTATCTATATATAATAAATGATTATATACAATTACATCCCACAGTTTGCTAGTTATTCAACTTAAGTGGGCATTGAGGCTATTACAAATACACTGATATGAATGAACACTTGTGTATTATATTTGACCCACAAAAGTTTGCATTTCTCTTTACTTCAAAGTGCAATTGCATTTTTATAGATTATGTGCATTACAGTGTTAATAGTTATTGTTAAACTTTTCTTAGGAGAATGTATGAATTTATTATATTTAAAATTTTTTATTTGATACTGTTGACACACAATGTTACATTAGTTTCAGGTGTACAACATAGTGATTCAACTAGATTATACATTATATGGTGTTCACTACAAGTGTGAACCATCTATCTTGATACATCACATTTTTTTTTTTAAGATTTTATTTATTTATTTGACAGACAGCGATCACAAGCAGGCAGAGAGAGAGAGGAAGAAGCAGGCTCCCCGCTGAGCAAAGAGTCCAACTCGGGACTCCATCCCAGGACCCTGAGATCATGACCTGAGCAGAAGGCAGAGGCTTTAACCCACTGAGCCACCCAGGTGCCCCCGATACATCACTATTAAAATATCATTGACTGTATTCCTTATGTTGTGCCTTTTATCCTCATGACTTATTCACTCTGTAACTGGAAACCTATATCTCTCACTCCTCTTCACCCATTTTGGCCATATCTCAACTCCCTCCCCTCTGACAATCATCAGTTTGTTCTCTGTATTTATAGATTTGATTCTGTTTTTTGGTTTTTCTTTTCCTTTTTTTTTTTTTTTTTAGCTTCTACTTATGGGTGAAATCATATGGTATTAGTCTTTCTCAGTCTGACTTATTTCATTTAGGATAAAATAATTTACGTGCAACCATGTTGTCTTAAATGTCATGATCTCATCCTTTTTATGGCTGTATAATATTTTATCGTGTGTGTGTGTGTGTGTATATATATATGTGTATATATAGATATAGATATATATGTGTATATATCTATATCTATCTATATCTATATATATACCACTTCCTCCTTATTCGAGAATGCACAAATTTAGACTCATACAAGCATTGTATGGAACTTACCGTTTGCTATACACCTTCCATTTATTTAGGTCTTCAGTTTTTCCATGTTTGTGATTATTAGTTTAACAGCCTTATTTATCTTTCATTATTTTTATTGATAGATTTTTTTTAAGATTTTATTTATGTATTTGACAGGCAGAGATCACAAGTAGACAGAGAGGCAGGCAGAGAGAGAGAGGGGTAAGCAGGCTCCCCGCCCAGCAAAGAGTCTGATGCGGGTCCCGACTCCAGGACCCCGGGACCATGACCCGAGCCGAATGCAGAGGCCCCAACCCACTGAGACACCCAGGCGCCCCGATAGATATTTTATATGTAATGATGGGATTTTAAATGACATTTTAAAATTTCTTTTTCATGTTTTGTCTCTTGTATATAGAAATGCAATTTATTTTTTATATATATTAACATTTAATTCAAGCCCCCCTATGAAATTTGCTTATTAATTCTAAGTGGTTTTTGTGTAGGCTCTTCAAATTTTCTATGCAGGCAATCAAGTTATCCATGTACAAAGTCAATTTTGGTTCTTCTTTTCAAAGTCCTTAACTTTTATTTCTTTTTCTAGCCTCAGTACATTGATAAACCCCTACAGCACAGAGTTGACTAAAAGTAGTGATGCTAGGCATCTTTGTCTTGTTCTTAAATGCAGGTAGAAATGTTCAATATTTCACTAATAATTATAATGTTACTTGTAGATTTTTTTTAGTAGATACCCTTAATCAAAATAAGGGAATTCTTTTCTCTTACTAATTTACTGAGATTTTAAAAAAAAATCTGATTTATTCATTTGGGAGAGACAGAGAGAGAGAAAGAGAGCATGAGTAGGGGGAAGGGCAGAGAGAGAAGATCTCAAGCAGACTCTGAGGTGAGCCTCCAACCTAATCTGAGACTCAATCTCATGACCCTGAGATCATGACCTGAGTGGAAATCAAGAGTCAGATTCTTTTTTTTTTTTTTTAAGATTTTATTTATTTATTTGACAGAGAGAGAGAGAGATCACAAGTAGGCAGAGAGGCAGGCAGAGAGAGAGAGAGAGGGGGAAGCAGGCTCCCCGCTGAGCAGAGAACTCCATGCGGGGCTTGATCCCAGGACCCTGGGATCACGACCCGAGCTGAAGGCAGAGGCTTTAACCCACTGAGCCACCCAGGTGCCCCAAGAGTCAGATTCTTAATCAAGAGTCAGATGCTTAACCAACTGAACCACCCAGATGCCCCTATCGAGACTTTTTAAGATCCTAAAAGGAAGTGGAATCTATTTGAATCTTTTAAGATTATCATACAGATTTTCACTTTTATTCTGTTAATATGAATTACATTGATTTATTTTATAAAGCTAAAAGAACTTTTATTAGATACACTCATTTTGTATTTACTTACGTATTATACATCACTGGATTTCTTCTGCTAATTTTTTTTGGGAATTTTTTTTGTATATATGTTCACAAGATAGGTTTACCTGTTTATTTATTTATTTATTTATTTAAATTTTCATATCATTGTCAGGTATTTGCATCAATATTATAGTGGCTTGGGGCGCCTGTGTGGCTCAGTCATTAGCCGTCTGCCTTTGGCTCAGGTCATGATCCTGGGATCAAGCCCCGCATCAGGCTCCCTGCTTGGTGGAAAGCCTGCTTCTCCTCACACTCTCCCTGCTTGTGTTCCCTCTCTCACTGTGTCTTTCTCTGTCAAATAAATAAATAAAATCTTTAAAAAAATATAGTGGCTTCATAAAATGTGCTGCACATTGTCTCCCCTTTTTTCTCAAGGAGTTGCTGGGGTATATTAAAATTCAGATTTTTTTTATGGAATATTTTTAATTATAAATTGAGTTTCTTTAAAAAGTTATAGTATTACTCAGATTTTCTATTTTTCTTTGTCACTTTTTAAAGTTGTACTTTTCATTTTCTCTAATTCATCTATATCCAGATATTTTCATTTTTCCTTGGGGTCATAAGACATACTCTGTATGATTTTAATTTTATTTGCCTAGGCCTGATTTATGACCCCAGATAAGTTTTGATTTCCAGTAAATTTCCACATGCACTTGAAAAGAATTTATAATCTGCACTTTTTTTCTGGAATGTCTGATAAACATCAACTAGGTAAAGTTGGCAAATATTGTTCAAATCTTCTATACACTTTCTGACTTTTTTAAAGCCACTTTTTAACTATGTAAGAAACTAATTTCTTTATTCCCATCTCACTTATTTTGGTCTTTTGTCTTATACTGAATTTTATGGCTATTATAAACTTCATTTTTGAATAACAGTTCATTGCCCATAATATAAAATCCTAGGTTGCCATTTTCTTCCAGCATTTTATATATATATTTCCATTATGTCTGGCTCCTAGTTTCTAGATAAGTCAATTGTAAACTTATTGCTCCTCTTCTGAAGGTAATATGTGCTTCCTCCCCACATCCTTTCTTTTCTGTGGCTGCTAGTAAGGCTTTTTTTTTTAGATCTTTGGTTCTTAAGAGTTTCATTATACAGTGCGTATATGTGTGTGTTTTTTTCTGCCCAGGATATGCTGAACTTCTTGAATCTCTGGGCTGTTTTCTTTAGTAATCTTGGACATGTTCCAACCATCATTTCCTCAAATATTGTTTCTGCCATATTCCTTCTTCTCCTCTATTCATATATATCCTAGCTGATAAATCTTGACTTTCCCAAATAAGACTCATTTCTTTCTTGATTTCTTCTCCTTGTTGTATGTGTGTGTGTGTGTATTCTTTTGTTTGTTTGTTTTGTTTTTAATCTCTGTGTTTCATCATGAATATTTTCTATTTCCTGTTGATCTCTTTCCCATTTTATTTATTTATTTATTTATTTATTTATTTATTTATTTATTTATATTTTTCTTAAGTAGGCTCCACACCCAGTGTGGAGCCCAACATGGTTCTTGAACTCATGACCCTGAGATCAAGACCTTAAGGATATCAAGAGTAATGCCCCAAACCTACTGAGTCACTCAAGCATTCCTCCAATTATTTAGTCATGTAGTCCATTGTTCCACTCTGCTTTTAAACTCACCTAATGAAATCTCAATATCAGATATTGAAATTTTTCAGTTCTACAATGTCCATTTAAAAATTGGATTCTATTTATCTGTTGAAATTCTTCACTTTTCACTTATTTCGTTTTATCTTATCTTCTGATTTTTGAAGCATATGATTTCGAGTTAGTGCAGAGTCCTCATCTTCTAACTGTGATACTCAGGTTATCCTTGTGTCTACTTCTACCATCTCACCTCTTGATTTTTATTGATTTTTTTGTCTCTTAGTATCTAGTAACTTCAAAAATTTTATTTCAGATATTGTGTAGTAAAGAAAACTAGAGGTTATAGATGCTGTTGATGCCTGATGGGCCGAGGACCCTTAGTCCCATCACCAGAAGGGTTCTTGGCATTGCATGAGAAATAATTCAGGAGCAAGCACTTTAGAGTAAGGGAGAAATATTTACTAAGTATGGAAGTCAGACAGGAGCTACTTCATAGAGTGTAGCAGTCTCTTTTCCCAGGTGAGGAAGAGCACCCTCCCCTCCCCAACTCTGTCTCTAACAAAGACTTCTATAAGTTTTTAAAAATTAACTAACTGTACAGGGAGGGACTTACTCTTTAATTTGAGGTTTATCATTTACATTAGGTGGTTAGTTTTTCCAATGTCTTAGCATTGTGTAATTACCCACAGGGAGTGATTTCAAGAATGTCCGCCCTATGTGGCTTTTACTGCCAGAGGAAGTGGAGTCTTGTAGTTTTTCATGAATCAGATCTTATGAATTTTTTTTATGACCTTCTGACTTTTAGGTTAAGGGTCAGCCTAAGATCAAACTGGGGTTACTTTGGTTAGCTTGTCTCCTGATACTTCTTTCTTTCCTGCCTCACAGTTACAACTCACCAGAGAAATTTTTCTTTCCATTTATAAGCATCTAAGATGGAGAACTCATCACCTAAATCCATTTGGAGATTGATATATTGTACTTATGCTCTTGAGGTTTCCTCAGCCTCGCTCTCTAGATCCCTGTACTAGTCAAGGTTCTCCAAAGAAACAGAACCAGTAGGATACAAATATACATAGACATAGTTACAGATAAAGATGTATAGTTATCTATTCATCTATCCACATATAAACAGATATTTATCTATCTATATATATAAAAAGATTTATAAAAGGTATAGGCTCATGTGACCATGGAGACTGAGGAATCCCATGACCTTCCCTCCATAAGCTGGAGACCCAGAAAGGCCTGTGGTGTAGTTCAAAGGCCTCATAGCTAGAGATCTGTTGGTGTAGATTCCAAGCCAAATCCAAAGGCTTGAGAACCAGGAGTGACAAGAGCAGGAGATCAATGCCCTACCTCAAGCATCAAGCAGAAAGAGGACACAACATTTCTCCCCCTTTGAGTTCTAGTCAGATCCTCAAAAGACTGGAGGATGTCTACTCACAGTAGGGACAGCAATCTGCTTTCCTCAGTCCACTAATTCAAGTGCTAATCTCTTTTAGAAACACCTTCAGGGACACTTCCAGAAACAATGTTTAACCAACTGTCTAACCGTCCCTTGACCCATTCAAGTTGATATATAAAATTACCGATCAACCCCCACCCCTCATAGTTTAAAAGTGTATCAGATATCTTGAGAAACTAGAAATGTGATTGAGGCAGGACCCCTTTCCCAGAAGATCTGTGCTCAGAATAAGCACTGTGAGAATGCAGGGGATTTCACTCTGACTTCCTTGTCTCACATGGAAATCCCACATTTCAGCAAGGATATAGAGGATAAAGCTGAGTATGCATTCGTGGCCTACCAAGCACCAGTTATTCCCAATGAGTTTGTTTAACTACTAAAAACTTAACTAGTTTTCCTCAGCAGAATCTCTTTGCCTTTTAAGCCATCTCAATACACAGCCTGTGCTTAGAATTAGCAAATGCCTCAAGGGGAAAGATGGTTGGGATTAACAGTTGAGCTTGGAAATTCAGTTTAGAATTTTAGGTCAGCTATTTTTTTTTTAAATATGATTTTTGTGATTTATCCTGCTTTCTTCATTGATTGTCATGGGAAAATACTTAATTGCATCCTACTTCTTCCTTTGAGGAAATAGCCTGGTTGATTTTTCTTAGAATAAATGATTCAGATCATCAATTTGTGTTGAGTTGGAAGGTTTGAGTACTCTTCTGTCTCATTTCAGCTATTGTCTATAATTATCTGAATATTTATATGTTAGAATCTATGCATGGGTTGGCCATAAAAAGATAAATAGGAAATAACCTCTGTCTTGATGGTAATTCTAGTCTAGAGGGTGAGAGAAATATTGCTGCTAATCTCCATTTGGTGTGGTGTGAACTATGATAAAGCTCAGCACAGATTGTTGTAAGAATGTAGAATAAACTCATGCCCATCTTGGAGGATGATAATGCTTAGTAAAGTGAGGGTGAAGAAGAGAAGGGATGACATTCTAGATGAAAAATGATATGTGCCAGCGACTTTGAGAAATTTAATATCACTGGGGCATAAAGGAGGATAACTCTTCCAATGAGTGGATATACTAGAGAAATAAACGCATCACTTTTATGAATTGTTTTTGTGGGCACCAAGGGGCCAGTGGGCAGAGTACTCTGCTTCAAATTTAAAAAGCACATAGCTCAACCTCCAATGCCCTTTGACATGGATTGTGGTATCATAAGGGGCAGGAGCAGAGTTTATTACTTATTTTTTCCTGTTGTACTTGGAACATTTAAAATCCCTTCCCTTCCCAAAGAAACAGCTAAATTCAGAAGAAGGCACTTTAAAATTAGTTTTGGGATGATTACTCCCAAGTTCTTTAACTTCCTCGGATCCCTACCTGGAGCTTTTTCTATTTTTTCATCTTACGGGAATCTATGTCTCTGAAAGACTTGAAAGGAAGACTCTGGATGTGATATCTATAAGCCATATATACATTTCAAGAATTTGGCATAATAAAATGCTCTTTGTTACTTTCCTAACATTGCTTTCCCTAACTATTCTCGCCTTTAATATCTCCATCCTATCTTTTTTCTTAATATTTTCTGACATTCTGGAATGACTTTTTCCTAAATATTTTCATGTCTATGTCATCTTTCAGTGAGAATATTGCTAAATACTCTATCTAAATAATCATTACTTTTCATCCCTTTTGGGAATTATTTTTTCCCTAAAGCCCTTAATATACTTTACCATTATATTATATAGCTACTTATTTATTTGTTTATTCATATCTTCTACTAGTATGTGAACAGCTGCCTAGGCACCTACAAAAACCCACTGAGTCAAAGTTATGCAGGCAGGGACTGGTTTTGAATTCTTTACCAGAGTATATTTGTTGTCTATAATAGTACCTATAGCAGGGGTTGGTGTGTAGTAAGTACTCGATATTTATGGAGTATTATATTTTTGAAATTAATGTATTAAAAAAAACAAAGTAAAAATAAAAATAAAAACAATGGGGCACCTGGGTGACTCAGTGGGTTAGGCCTCTGGCTCCAGCTTGGGTCACGATCTCAGGGTCCTGGGATCGAGCCCTGCATCAGGCTCTCTGCTCAGCAGGGAGTCTGCTTCCCCTTCTCTCTCTGCCTGCCTCTCTGCCTACTTGTGATCTCTCTCACTCTGTCAAATAAATAAAATCTTAAAAAAAATAAAAACAATGGAAAAGAAGAAAGAAAAAATAAGAAAAAAGAAAATAAGAAAGAAAAAAAGGAATAAAAGATGAGAATTGAGAATGGAGGGCATGGAAATAAATGATTTAGTAGTCTCTGTCTATAATAAGCTGCCTAGGGTCTATTAAATTACATGTTCATATGCATTCTGTGTGTGCCTTTCCCACTAGATTATTTTAGGTATAGATAATCATTTCCCTTCATCTCTCAAGTCACTTCAAGTTACTTTAAGTGATATGGGAGACCTTAAGAGAAGGGTAGAGAGAATAGAATAAACAAAGAATGATGCAAGAAGTGTTAGAATGTGAAGAGAATGGTCACTCTTAGTTTGAGTGAAGCATAAATTCCATAAAAGGAAGTTGTCAAGACCAAGATAGTTGTCAAATTATGGGTAGTGTTTGAAAGCAGGAAATGTATTTAGAATTTTACTGTTTATGTCATAAAAAGGTGACCAAATATTTTCTTTTTTAAAAGATTTTTATTTATTTGACAGACAGAAATGACAAGTAGGCAGAGAGGCAGGCAGAGAGAGAGAGGGGGGGGGAAGCAGGCTCCCCGCTGAGCAGAGAACTCCATGCGGGGCTCGATCCCAGGACCCTGGGATCATGACCTGAGCCGAAGGCAGAGGCTTTAACCCACTGAGCCACCCAGGTCCCCCACCAAATATTTTCTTAAGGGAAAATACTTATTAGAAAATATTTCCATGTGATAGCTGAGCTTTCTTATTGTATGCCATTTGGAAAACTTTTAAAGACTGTCTAGGAGAATCAGGTGTTGAAACTCCAAATCAAGAAAACAAACAAAAACCAAAATCAAATACATAGATGCAGAGAACAGATTGATGGCTGCTAAAGGCTGGGGGATGGGGAGTGTGCAAAATGAGTGAAGGTGGTCAAATGGTACCAAATTTCCAGTTATAAAATAAATAAGTCCTGGGATGTAATACACATGACAATAGTTAATAATAACATATTGTATATTTGAAAGTTGCTAAGAGAATAAATCTTAAAAGTTCTTATCACAAGAAGAAACACATAATTAAGTGGTGAAAGCTGTTAAGTAGAATTATTGTGGTGATACTTTTGCAATATTTACATGTATTGAATCATTACCTTGTATACCTGGAACTAAAATAAGGTTATATGTCAATCATATCTCAAAAAAAAAAAAAAACCTACATAAGATTACTGATAATTTTCTAGTGCAATATATTAGCCATTTGGGAGACATTGTAAAATGAGTAATATTTTGTTGTTGTTCATTTGAAGCCTCTTTTTCATTGAGCTTAAATTGTTTTTATAAATATTAAGCTGTTGAGAGAGAGAATCTGGATCAAGATTTTCTAGAGTCTCAAGACTTGTTTGATAAAATAAATCACAGATAAGTAGAATTTCATGAAATATTACATCATTTAAAATTTAAAAATTAAGTTGCAAGTTATAGCCAAGAAAGGGCTATAATTTAATTTGATTATCCTAGAAATTATCTCAGACCCTCACTTTTAATGTGCAAAAATTACTATAAGTAATTTCATTCTAATTCTGGAATATTATTTCAGTACAGTAAACACTATAATTTCTGATAGCAATGTTTGGGTGGATATTATAAGTATTACAGAAATAATCTGGACTCCATATGTAATCATAGATATTTTATTTCTAGCTCTAACACATTCTCCCTAATCGTAACCCCCTTAGCAGCATGTGTATTTTTTATAGTAATTTGTGTTGAGAATTATTTTACTTATCTCTATCTGCATATTATATTACAAACACTCGAAGGCTGAAAATATATCTTATTTATATTTTTAAATTCAACACCCAGTAAATAATGGACACAGTGAGTATATTTTGAATAAAGTTCATATTTGACATGTTTGGAACGGATTGTAATTCTCTGAAATCAGGCCTAAGTGTACATGTATTTTAATAATTGGTGGAATAGACTAATTTTTCAAAAATCAACATTTTAATTCTATTATCACCAGCACCACTATTACCACTAAGACAAAAAGCTTACAAATTCTTTTCTCTTTTCTCTAAGATCAATTATGGAGGGCTTCCAGCATTGAGTACTGTGTGAATGTCTTTATCTCATTTATTCCTCAATTAATCCTGTGAAATGAGAATTGTCATTATACCTGTTTCACAGATAAGAAGGCTGAAGTCCAGAGAAATTAAGAGTCTTGGCTAAAATATGTCATTATAAATAGTAGAAGAGGGAAGCAAAGATGTGGATATCTGGGGTTGAGAGTCTTATGAGCAGTGTTCACGTATATATCCTTGCTCTTGAGAAGCAAACACCAAACCTTTTACAAAGTAAGGTTGCTTTCATAGTAGTATGGGTGAAGTAATACTGATTGAGCAAAAATGTAAATATGTCGGTATTGTTGGGAGACTGAGCTCTCACTGAGGAAAGAGGGAGATAAAAATATAAAATGTGGGAAGACAAGAGTGAACCATGTGAGGATGGATAACAATTGAAGGATGAGAATGAACTCGATTTCTGAAATGTATATGTGTATATTCAGGTATATGCTTATGTATTTAGGTATCTATATACTTGTATATGCTTATAAATTTATGTATGTTGGTGTATGTATGGCTTTATAAACATGTGTAGATTTCCTAATTCTGTCCACTGAAAAAGTCTAGAAACAAAGACACATGGGTATTGAGGAGGACACGAAGCACCCAGATGTTGGTTTCCTTTTTTTTTTTTTTTTAAATCTTTGTTTATTTGAGAGAGAGCAAGCATGAGAGGGAGAAGGTCAGAGGGAGAAGCATACCCCCCACTGAGCAGGGAGACTGATGCAGGGCCTGTTCCCAGGACTCCAGGATCATGACCTAAGCTGAAGGCATTTGCTCAACCAACTGAGCCACCCAGCACCCCAGATGTTGGTTTCTAATACCACACACCAACAAAAGGAGTTAGGGCTCCTTGAAGGGAGGCTGAGTACAGTGATAAGCCTAGAACATCTTGTTATGCCAGAAGGTGAGAAACTACTAAAAACAATGATGAGACCTGCCACACTCCCACCTACCGAAGCAAGGACAATCTGAGCATTAAAGAACAAAGGAGAGTAATTAATTATAAAATATTGGAAAAATTAGAATCCATGAGTCCTTATTACCTCATCTATAATATATTACAAATAAATGTGGGAGAAAGGAGAATGGGGATCTTGTTCACAGTAGATACTAATGCTGACTGTTAAATATGGGGGACATGTTAAAGGTGGAAAATCCCCATTTTTTAACTATTCAGTAAAAATTGGGTCAGCAAAAATCATCAATAAATGCTTAATGTAAGAGAAATCTTGATGAAGATCAGGACATGTGTTTGATTTTAAAGAATGTTGCCCAGGGGTGCCTTCAGTTGGTTCAGTTGGATAAGCATCTTACTCCTGGTTTTGGCTCACGTCATGATCTCTGTTTCATGAGATTCAGCATTGGAGTTGGGCTGTGAGCTAAATGGGGCATCTGTTTGAATATTTTCTCCCTCTGCCTGTCCCCTCTCTCACACGTACATGCTCTCCCTCTCAAATAAATAAATCTTTTTTTACAAAAGAATGTTCCCCCATGAATTCCTTATTAGTAAGGAAGGAAAAAGTATATAGTAGGGACATAGAATGGTGCCTTGAACAGGAAATCAAAATTAATTTCAGAAATAGGGGCAAGTGGACTTAATGTACCTCTGAATGTGATATCTTTTTTTTTTTTAAAGATTTTATTTATTTATTTGAGAGACAAGTAGGCAGAGAGGCTGGCAGAGACAGAGGGAGGAGGAAGCAGGCTCCCCACTGAGCAGAGAGCCTGATGCGGGGCTCGATCTCAGGACCCTGGGATCATGACCCAAGCCAAAGGCATAGGCTTTAACCCACTGAGCCACCCAGGTGCCCTGAATGTGATATCTTGAAAAGGACATATCACTTATTTTATTTTCTAGCTAGCAATGTATGACCTGAATAATCATGAGGAAATATCAGACAAACAAAATGAGGAACATTGTATTTTAAAAGAAGATGGGAATAGAGACTATTCAGCAAAAAATGTCAATGTATTGGAAGACCAAGAAAGACTGAGGAACTTATCCAGTTAAAAGGAACTGAAAAGATATGATACCTAATCTTAAACTTGATCTTGGACTGAAGAAAAACTGCTATCAAGCAGATTATTAGATTCAGTTAAAAAAATAGATCTTTTAGATTCGATGAAAAAAGAATAGAATAGAATAGAATAGAACAGTTTACTTCAATGATTCTTATAATCCTACAGAGTATGAATTCTTATTGAGAAATGTCTGATAATGTTGATTTTAAAATCTAAATCCCTTTATAGGTTAAATTCAGAAAGTAAAATGCATATTCTTTAAAATGTGAAATAGTACACTACATCTAAAGAATTGCTAGAGATAATTCTTTTTTTTTTAATTTTATTTATTTATTTGTCAGAGAGAGAGAGAGAGGGAGAGAGAGTGAGCAGGCATAGGCAGAGGGAGAAGCAGGCTCCCTGCCAAGCAAGGAGCCCAATGTGGGACTTGATCCCAGGACGCTGGGATCATGACCTGAGCTGAAGGCAGCTGCTTAACCAACTGAGCCACCCAGGCGTCCCATATAATTCTAAGACTCAGATCAAGACTTCTAACCCTCCATAGCCAAATGAGATTTTTTTGTTTTAGTTGAGGGAAAAATTTTGGGGTACCTGGGTGGCTCAGTCATTAAGCATTTGCCTTTGGCTCAGGTCATAATCCCAGAGTCCTGGGATTGAGCCCCACATCATACTCCTTGCTCACCAAGGAGTCTCCCTCTCCTGCTTACCTGATTGGGTTCTCTCTCTCACTGTCTCTCCCTGTCAAATAAATAAATAAAAATCTTTTAAAAAAAATTGAGGGAAAAAAATTTTGACTAACAAAACTAGAAACTAGATGTCACTTTTTCTTGTAATTTCAACATGAGTGGGAGAGGTTTTTTTAAGATATGTATTTTTTTGGTCTCTGAGGAATAAAATCTGTAATTTATACAAGAAGCACCATTTTCATACTAAGAATACATTCTTGTGTATGTACCCCCCAAATTGAAGACAAATGGACTGAAAATCCTTGGTTTCAAAATTTTTAGTGAATCAAGATAAAGGGAAAAAAACCTTGAGAACAACTGGAGCAGAGCCTCTAGTCCAGCTCAAAGCCAGAAGAGCACTTGACTTTTATTTATGATGAAAATTAATGACAATGTACAGATGTCTTCTAAATGGATATGATTTGTCTATCATTGACATGGAAATATGACAGTTCATTAAATCTTTTATTGGGAGCAAAATTTATCAGATGAAATTTATAAATGTTAAATATGTTATTTGTTGAATGTCACCCACTTAATAAATACTCTTCATTAATTTTTACATAACTAAAATATCCCAAGTGTCCTTGCTCTGAATTGGCTCCCATTACATGGTAGCTGACAAAGCAGTAAAAGTGCATCATGGTAACATCTTGCCATGAAAAATGCCCTGAGAGGGGCATCTGCGTGGTTGTTGGTTAAGTGTCTGTCTGACTCTTGGTTTCAACTGAGGTCATGGTCTTGTGGTTGTGGGACCCAGCCCTGTGTCAGGCTCTGTGCTTAGCGCAGAGTCTGCTTCAGTTTCTCTCTCCTTTTCCCCCTCATTCACTTCTTTCTCTCTCTCAAGTTAATGAACAAAATTGAAAAGAAAAGTAAAGAAAAGAAAAGGAAAGGAAAGAAAAGAAAAAGAAAAGAAAATGCCCTAAGAGGCTGAGGTAAGCTATCACAATCCCACTGTGATCCAGATGCATAGTGAGTTCTCTCTTTTTCTAAGTTATTTATTTAGTTACCCTTGTTTCTAGTACAACTCTTGGATTAATTCTTCTTCATGCTGAAACATAAGGTGGTTTTCAAAGGTGTCCTTTGTGCAGAAACAGCTTAAGGCTTTATGTGACTGAGAATATCTTCATTTTATTCTGGTATTAAAATGCTGCATTAGCTAGACATAAAATTCTGAATTTGATATTATTTTCCTTCAGTGCCTTGCTCTATCACACCATTTTCTTCTTAAAAGTCTCTATTACTACATGAATAGAAGATGGCGGGGAAGTAGGAGGAGGTGCCGTTTCAACCTGTACCCTAAAGTGAGCTGATTACCTACCAAAGAACTCCCATCACCCATGGAATCAGCCTGAGATCAGAATTATATATGTCTGGATCTCTACGGGGGGCAGAAGATGCCAGTGGGCAGGTAAAGCAGAATGGGAATGTCGGACTGATATCGGAAGATAAACAAAAGGGGAAGGAAGCCACCAGAGGTGACCAATTGGAAAGTAATACCCCAATACAAGAGTGCCCTGCATCTGGGGACCAGCATTAACTTGGAGTCTGGTTGAAAACACTCAAAAAGAGCAAAGGATCATGGGGGGAAATTGTGGGAATTGGGGCAGTTAGGGACAGGGGCTTAAGTCCCTGGAGCCAGGACAACCACACCAGGCGCTGAGCCAGAGAGAGTGCAGCAGAGAAACCAGGTGTTGGTCTCTGAGCTGCCAGCATGCCTGAGAATGTGTGGGGTCTGGCTCCTGTGAGGAGCTGGGAGGCTCACCAGCGGGCAGAAGCACAGTCTTTTTGCACTCTCCACAAGAGCACCACGCTGTGCTATCAGAGCCTGAGATGTGCATGCCCCACATCCTCCCCTGAGACAGGTGAGCAAAGGTGCCACCCCAGCACTCTTGGACCTGGAAAGACCAGGCACTCCCAGCCTGGGCCAGCGGGAAAATCTCAGTGTGCGATCGCTGCTTGGAACCTCTCTGGCAGTCCAGAGATGCCCAGACATCCGCCACTGTCTTGGTTTTGGGTACAAGCAGGAGTTCCTGCATCCCCAGTGACCGCTACTCGGAACGTGCTCTGCCAGGGGCCGAGGGGGAACTTATGTGCTCTGCACCACCCAAAGGGGAACAGACTGAGACTTCTCTCTGAGAGAGAGGTCGGGGTGCAGTTTGCTTTCCTCTAAACCTCCAACAACCATCAAAAGCTGTCAAGGTGAGAGAAAAAAGAAAACAACAAAACAAAACAAAAAAACAACGAACAAACATAAAAACCTCCAGAGAACAAAAGCCTGAAAAACCAATTTCCTCAGAGCCCACCCCCTTGAGGGGGGTGGGAGAACTTAACTCAGGGAACATTGGCTGAAAACCCAGGTGGCAGGCCTCTCCCCCAGAAAACCAATCAGGAAAAAAAAAAGAAAAAAAAAAAAAAGACTACAAGAGAACAACCACCACTACTTCATAGATACTTTTATTTTTAATTCATTCCCACCATTCTGGTTCATTTTTTTTTCTTTTTTTATATGGATAATTTTTTAACCTATTTACCATCACAGTGAGATGTCCAGTACATCAAATTCCATAATAACCTTTTAACCTGAACTTTTTGGTACATATACCTGTATTTTTCTTTTGCTTTTCTATTTTTTAATTTTGTAAAAATTTTAGTTTAGTTTATTCTTTTTTTTAATTTTTATTTTTTAATATTCATATAGAGTTAAACTTCAAGGTAATCCCCTTTCCCCAATCAATGCTACTCCTATAGGTAAACCAATTTTTAATCCCACTTTATCTTAGGAGAGTTGAGTCCTTTTAACAAAGATATCAAGATACATCCAGGAAGAATCAAAATAAACTTCCTTGCCCACACTGAGAATTTATAACCACTCTCCCATCTTTTTCTTCCGCCAGTGTTTCTGTGTATTTGAGTTTGTCCTGATAGTATATAAATTTTATACTTGGGGGTCTTTTTGCTGAGGTTCTTTATATATATATATATATTTTTTCTCTTGTCATATACTTTTATCAGTCTTTTTGTTTGTCTGTTTTTGTTTGTATACTTCATTAATCTTACCTTGGGGCCCATTTGGGCTGAGCCTTCTCTTTTATCTTCCCTTTTTTCCAGTCTCTCTCTCTCTCTCTCTTTTTTTCTTTTTCTTTTCTTTTTTCTCTCGTTTGGGTGGGGAATCCTGATTGCTCAGAAGTGTTCCAGGGTGCACCTTGACTGCACCATGGTTGATACAACCAGCTATATCCGTTCAGCCATCTCCCACCAAAATGACTAGGAGGAGGAATGCCCAACAGAAGAAAAATACAGAGGATGGGCCTTCTACAACAGAGCCAATGGCTATCGACATAGACAATATGTCAGAAAGGGAATTCAGGCTAACAATTATCCAGGCAATAGCTAGGTTGGAGAAAGCCATGGATGACCAAACAGAATTGATTCAGGCAGAACTGAAAGCCACGTGGGATGATGTTCACAAAGTTAGGGCAGAAATGAAAGCCACCAGGGATGATGTTCACAATGCTCTCAATGAATTCCAATCTAATCTAAATTCTCTAAAATCTAAGGTAACAGAGACAGAAGATAGAATTAGTGATCTAGGAGGACAAACAGATAGAAAGGATCAGGAGGAAGCCTGGAAGAAACAGCTTAGAAGCCATGAAAACAGACTTAGGGAAATAAATGATGCCATGATACGTTCCAAAGTCAGAATTATTGGAATCCCTGAAGGGGAGGAGAAAGAAAGTAGTCTAGAAGATATAGTGGAACAAGTTCTCCATGAAAATTTTCCCAATTTTGCTAATGGAACCAGTGTTTCCCCCCAAGATTATAGTTTCTCAAAAGTCCTCGAGACACCTAATAGTAAGAATGAACAATTATAATTGTAGACAGGCCCTCTTGAAGGCAGCTAGGACAAAGAAGCTCCTTACGTACAGAGGAAAGCCCATCAGAATAACGTCAGACCTGTCCACAGAAACCTGGCAAGCCAGAAAGGACTGGCAAGATATATTCAGGGCACTAAATGAGAAGAATATGCAGCCAAGAATACTTTATGCAGCAAGACTGACATTCAAAATGGATGGAGAGATAAAGAGTTTCCAAGACCAACAAGGCTTAAGAGAGTATGCGACCACCAAGCTGACACTGCAGGAAATATTAAGGGGGGTTCTATAAAAGAAGAAAAATCCTAAGAATATCATTGAACAGAAATATAGAGACAATCTACAGAAAGAAAGACTTCAAAGGTAACACGATGTCAATAAACACGTATCTATCAATAATCATTCTCAATGTGAATGGCCTAAATGCACCCATAAAATGACACAGGGTTGCAGACTGGATAAAACGACAGGACCCATCCATATGTTGTCTACAAGAGACCCATTTTGAGGGGCACCTGGGTGGCTCAGTGGGTTAAAGCCTCTGCCTTCAGCTCAGGTCATGATCCCAGGGTCCTGGGATCAAGCCCCACATCGGGCTCTCTGCTAGGCAGGGAGCCTGCTTCCCTTCCTCTCTCTGCCTCTCTCTGCCTCCTTGTGATCTCTCTCTCTGTCAAATAAATAAATAAAATCTTTAAAAAAAAAAAAAAAGAGAGACCTATTTTGAACCTAAAGATACACCCAGACTGAAAGTGAAGGGATGGAGAAGCATCTTTCATGCCAATGGGCCTCAAAAGAAGGCCAGGGTAGCGATTCTCATATCAATAAATTAGATTTTAAACTAAAGACTGTAGTCAGAGATACAGAAGGACACTACATAATTTTTAAAGGGACTATCCACCCAGATGATTTAACAATTGAAAATATCTATGCCCCCAATATAGGAGCAGCCAATTACATAAGAAAACTATTAATCAAGATAAAGAGTCATATTAATATGAACACATTAATAGTCAGAGATCTTAACATGCCTCTCTCAGTAATACACAGATCATCCAAGCAGAAAATCAATAAAGAAACAAGAGCATTGAATGACACATTGGACCAGATGGACCTCATAGATATATACAGAACCTTCCACCCTAACACAAAAGAATACTCATTCTTCTCAAGTGCACATGGAATCTTCTCCAGAATAGACCACATACTGGGTCACAAGTCAGGACTCAACCAATACCAAAAGACTGAGATTATTCCCTGCATATTCTCAGATCAAAATGCTTTGAAACTGGAGCTCAATCACAAGGAAAAGTTTGGAAGGAACTCAAACACCTGGAAGCTAAAGACCACCTTGCTTAAGAATGCTTGGATCCACCAGGAGATCAAAGAAGAACTTAAACAATTCATGGAAACCAAAGTGAAGACACTTTGGTCCAAAACCCATGGGATACAGCGGTCCTAAGGGGGAAATACATAGCCATCCAAGCCTCCCTCAAAAAAATTGAAAAATCCAGAATACACCAGCTGTCTCTACACCTTAAAGAACTGGAGAATCAACAACAAATCAAACCAACTCCACACACAAGAAGGGAAATAATCAAGATTAGAGCAGAGATCAATGAGGTAGAAATTAGAAATACAGTAGAACGTATCAATGAAACTAGAAGCTGGTTTTTTGAAAGAATCAATAAGATCAATAAACCATTGGCCACACTAATCCAAAAGAAAAGAGAGAAAGACCAAATTAATAAAATTATGAATGAAAAGGGAGAGATCACAACTAACACCAAGGAAGTAGAAACAATCATCAGAAGTTATTATCAACAGTTATATGCCAATAAGTTAAGCAACATAGATGAAATGGACGCATTCCTGGAAAACTATAAACTTCCAAAATTGAACCAGGAAGAAGTTGACAATCTGAATATACCAATATCTAGTAACGAGATTGAAGCAGTGATCAAAAACCTCCCAAAAAACAAGAGCCCAGGACCTGACAGATTCCCCGGGGAATTCTACCAAACTTTCAAAGAAGAAATAACACCTATTCTCCTGAAGCTGTTTCAAAAAAATTGAAGCAGAAGGAAAACTTCCAGACTCTTTTTATGAAGCCAGCATTACCCTGATCCCCAAACCAGGCAAATACCACACCAAAAAGGAGAATTTCAGACCAATATCACTGATTAATATGGATGCTAAGATTCTCAACAAGATCCTAGCAAACAGAATCCAACAGCACATTAAAAAGATTATCCACCATGACCGGGTGGGATTCATCCCTGGGTTACAAGAATAATTCAACATTCACAAATCAATCAATGTGATAGAACAAATCAATAAGAGAAGGGAGAAGAACCACATGGTCCTCTCAATTGATGCAGAAAAAGCATTTGACAAAATCCAGCATCCGTTCCTGATTAAAACGCTTTAAAGTATAGGGATAGAGGGAACATTCCTGAACTTCATAAAATCTATCTATGAAAGATGCACAGCAAATATCATCCTCAATGGGAAAAAGCTTGCAGCCTTCCCGTTGAGATCAGGAACACGATAAGGATGCCCACTCTCACCACTCTTGTTCAACATAATACTAGAAGTCATAGTAATAGCAATCAGACAACAAAGAGAAATAAAAGGTATCCAAATTGGCAAGGAAGAAGTCAAACTCTCTCTCTTCGCAGATGACATGATTCTTTATATGGAAAACCCAAAAGACTCCACCCCCAAACTACTAGAACTCATACAGCAATTCAGTAACATGGCAGGATGCAACGTCAATGTACAGAAATCAGTGGCTTTCTTATACACTAACAATGAAAATACAGAAAGAGAAATTAGAGAATTGATTCCATTTACTCTAGCACCAAGAACCATAAGATACCTGGGAATAAACCTAACCAAAGAGGTAAAGGATCTGTACTCGAGGAAGTACAGAACACTCATGAAAGAAATTGAAGAAGGCACAAAAAGATGGAAGACCATTCCATGCTCTTGGATCGGAAGAATAAATATTGTCAAAATGTCTATACTGCCTAGAGCAATCTATACTTTTAATGCCATTCTGATCAAAATTCCACCAGTATTTTTCAAAGAGCTGGAGCAAATAATCCTAAAATTTGTATGGAATCAGAAGAGACCCCGAATTGCTAAGGAAATGTTGAAAAACAAAAATAAAACTGGTGGCATCACGTTACCTGATTTCAAGCTTTACTACAAATCTGTGATCACCAAGACAGCATGGTACTGGCATAAAAGCAGACACATAGCCCAGTGGAACAGAGTAGAGAGCCCAGATATGGACCCTCAACTCTATGGTCAACTAACTTTGACAAAGCAGGAAAAAATATGCAGTGGAAAAAAAAAACAGTCTCTTCAATAAATGGTGCTTGGGAAATTGCACAGCTATATGTAGAAGAAACTCGACCATTCTCTTACACCGTATACAAAGGTAAACTCAAAATGGATAAAAGACCTCAACATTAGACAGGAATCCATCACAATCCTAGAGGAGAACATAGGCAGTAACCTCTTCGATATCAGCCACAGCAACTTCTTTTAAGATATGTCTCCAAAGGCAAAGGAAACAAAAGTGAAAATGAACTTTTGGGACTTCACCAAGATCAAAAGCTTCTGCACAACAAAGGAAACAGTCAACAAAACAAAGAGGCAATCCACGGAATGGAAGAAGATATTTGC
The DNA here is from genome assembly GCF_963455335.1 of Martes martes. Lineage (NCBI taxonomy): Eukaryota > Metazoa > Chordata > Mammalia > Carnivora > Mustelidae > Martes > Martes martes. Next base: position 41,280,957 of record NC_137900.1, on the reverse strand, counting down.
AAATGACAGTACAGACAAAAGGTTGATATCCAGGATCTATAAAGAACTTCTCAAACTCAACACACACAAAACAGATAATCATATCAAAAAATGGGCAGAAGATATGAACAGACACTTCTCCAATGAAGACATACAAATGGCTACCAGACACATGAAAAAATGTTCATCATCACCAGCCATTAGGGAGATTCAAATTAAAACCACATTGAGATACCACCTTACACCAGTTAGAATGGCCAAAATTAGCAAGACAGGAAACAACATGTGTTGGAGAGGATGTGGAGAAAGGGGAACTCTCTTACACTGTTGGTGGGAATGCAAGTTGGTGCACCCACTTTGGAGAACAGTGTGGAGATTCCTCAAGAAATTAAAAATAGAGCTTCCCTCTGACCCTGCAATTGCACTACTGGGTATTTACCCCAAAGATACAGATGTAGTGAAAAGAAGGGCCATCTGTGACCCAATGTTTATAGCAGCAATGGCCACAGTCGCCAAACTGTGGCAAGAACCACGATTCCCTTCCACGGACGAATGGATAAGAAGATGTGGTCCATATACACTATGGAGTATTATGTCTCCATCAGAAAGGATGAATACCCAACTTTTGTAGCAACATGGATGGGACTGGAAGAGATTATGCTGAGTGAAATAAGTCAAGCAGAGAGAGTGAAGTATCATATGGTTTCACTTATTTGTGGAGCATAACAAATAACATGGAGGACATGGGGAGATGGAGAGGAGAAGGGAGTTGAGGGAAATTGAAAGGGCAGGTGAACCATGAGAGACTATGGACTCTGAAAAACAACCTGAGGGTTTTGAAGGGGCGGGGGTGGGAGGTTTGGGTAGCCAGGTGCTGGGTATTAAGGAAGGCACATATTGCATGGAGCACTGGGTGTGGTGCAAAAACAATGAATACTGTTACGCTGAAAAGAAATTAAAAAAAAAAAATTTAAAAAAAGTTTATATTACTGTTGAGAATATGTTGTAGATTGATTCTTCTACATTTTCTTTCTTTATGAAAGTGTTTTAGAAGTTTCTCTTTATTTTGGAATTCTTGAATTTCATTATCTTGGTTTAGGTTTTATCTTCTATATATCCCACTTGGCAATTTTTAAATATCTAGACTTTCCCATCTTCCCAGATATTAGTTTTCCACTCTGCTTAATTTGGGGAGTTTCTGAGTTAATATCTTTTTAAATATTTGTTCCTCTTCTTTATTTTCTTTTCCTATTTGTGACTACCTTGTAGAGAGTTTGGTACTTCTGTTTCTATGCACCGATGTTTTATTTATTTTTTTAAAATACTTTATTTATTTATTTGACAGAGATAGAGAAAGAGTGCACAAGTAGGGGGACTGGCAGGCAGAGGGAGAAGGAGAAGCAGGCTCCCCACAGTCCCCGTGGACTGAGTCCCTTTGGGAGTCAAACCCAAGACTCCAGGATCATGACCTGGGCTGAAGGCAGTTGCTTAACCAACTGAGCCATCCAGCCACCCCTCACTGATGTTTTAACTTGACATTATAATCTCTTTATCCTTTCCTGGGAAATTTTTCTCTTGTTTTCCAGCTCATGGTACATTCTTCTACTGTGCTCATTCTATCATTTATAACTTCTTTTCAATGCCTTGTAGAAATTAATACATTTGTGTACCCTATATTTCCAACTTTCTTCTTTAAAATGTTTTGTGCATCAGTCATGTTACCATTATTTCTTACTTTTCATTCAGTGTCATTTTAATTCTTCCATTTGGAAGAAGAATTTATCTTTATCGTGTATATGTTTATCAGAATGATTAAATTGTTTTGTTATATTTGTTCTCTGAAGATATCAGAAGTCTTGTCATATTCCCCTGAAGGCTCATATTTCTCTGTGGGTATCAGCAACATAGTACTATTCTCCTAACTTTGGGGTCCTAGCCAAAGCCTGAAGAGTTAAAAGTGGGAAAGAGCTGAACTTCAGAGTGGAGTGTCTCTGACAGTGTAATCCAAGATTGTTGTTTTTCACGTGCCTCTTCTTCAGAGGCTCTATCTTTAGATAATGGCAATTTTTAAGAGTTTACTGAGAACTGGGTTTGCATGTTGGAGTAGAAACTCGCCCTTGAGGGCCATTAGTCATACCTGTACCTTTCATTTACTCACCACCCAGCAGGAATGAATGAATGTCTCCTGAGGTTACACCTCCATCTGACAGAATTCAGTTACTGCAGGTGTTTTCAGCCTTTTCTCCAGCAAGTGGCAAGTGATGATCTTCCCAGAGAAGAAGTGCATAAATGCATAAAAGATAAAAGTACAACTGAAAACATGTTCTCCCAGGGGAAGCTTCCCAGTATTACCTGCCTCTCTTCCACTCTGGGTGGGCATCTCCTAGAATAGAATCCAAATAAATTCTGCCTCCCAGGAGAGTCTTACAGGTTTTCACTAGCTTTTCCCATTTGTAAATTTTTATCACATTTTGAAGAATTCACCGGAATGAGGTTGGGGTTGGAGGGTTAGAGAGGAAGCCTGCAGCTCTTGTTAGTCTGCCATTTTATCCTCAGTAGCATTTGTGTGTTTATACTTTTCATATTTGCTCTACTGAACATCATAGTTCTGATCAAACCATAAAACGCATGTAATTTCTTCGATAGTCATAGTCCCTGAGGGACTCTCAACATTCAGTGAATTTAAACAACAACAACAACAACAACAACAACAAAAACCCAAAAAAATGTTACCATGAAGGAACTACAGAAACAGGGTAGGGAATGTTTACTACAATCTTTCTAATTTATCTGTTAGTTTTCTTACATAGAAATATTAACTATCTTTTAGACTCACTTCATATGCATTTATAAAATTTAATTCTCCCAATAATTCTGAGGAATTTAATATATTATTGTCCCTTTTTTATATGTGAACAGGCTGAGGCTTAATGTTTTAAGTTTTGATAACATCTGTATGGAGGAACCAGAACCCAGGGCTTTTTGGTATAACATATTTAATTTAAATGGCTAGTTTTATTATGCAGGAATTCTAGGACTTCAAGCTGGAGTGAATCTCAATGGTCATTTAATTAACTCCCTCACTTTCCAAAGGAAGAAATGGAGGCCTAGGGAAGTTGGGTGAATTGAACATGTTAACAAGCTAGTTTATGCCTTAGTAGAAATGAAATTAATTATCTCTGATCTTCCTTTAAGTGCTTCTGATGAAGGAACAGAAGGCTGGCTGAGGACAAAGCAAAAGCTGACACCCTCCAAACTTCCCCCACCCCCTCTCCTGGGTGGGACACATGTGACATTCTTTAGGAATCTCCCACCTATCTTAATGTTAATACCTTCTGCTGTGAGGGATGGCAGGTTATATACCATGGAGTTGGGGGAGGTAAGGAAAAGGGAGGTTTCAGTAGAACTTTCATATGCTAAAGAGGACCTCAAAATACTGGATACCAGAGGCCTTGCCATTGCCAAGGTTGTTTTGCCCTTTTTAGTAAGCTATTAAGATAGTTGGGAGATTCCTAAAGAATGTCACAATATGTCCCACCCAGGAGTGGGGGTGGGGGCAGAGGTTGCAATGTGTCAGCCTTTTGCTTTGTTCTCAGCCAGCCTTATGTTCCCTCATCATTCCCCCTGAACAATTTTGACCCTTAAATCTTTAAGGTTGTTGAAGGTGGAAGGTCTCAGCTTCTATAACTTCTTCCTGCTGAACAGGGACATAGAGTTGTCCTTACCTACTTGGGTCAGCACTGGTCAGCTGGGGAATGTGTAGGGGAGTTACAAAAGACAGAGGCAGCTGAAGCCAGGGGAGACTGCTCAGGTGATCTTCCCAAGTGGAAAGGATCATCTGTGGAAGTTATGACAGTGAAGGAGTTGAAGTCAGGTGAGGAGACATGGGAGAAAACAGCAAAACATAATTAGTGTAACAAAAAGAAAATGAAGCTCAAATTAAGTTTTTGCTAGTTGACAAAAAAACCCTTTTCCGGTCCAGGAGCTTAATCAATCATTAAAAGAAAGAGGGATTGTTTAAAGTGCCAACTTGAGTATGTTAGAACCCAAGAAATATTTTGTGATAGTCTGGAACATAAACATAGTATTTTGCCATTCTATTTTGTAAAGCTACTTTACATATTTGTAACCATAGCATTTTAATAGAGAAATGTTACTTCAGGGGTCATTTAGGACTGACCACGTACTTAATAAGAGCCTCCATGTGCCAAACATCCTCCAGTTCCAAAGGGGGAACAAAAGTGGATGTTACTTGGTCATACCAATGAGACAGAATGAGTTCACTACTGTTTTACGTTTTGGAAGGTTGGCCAGGTTGGCAATGGTTTTAATAATGCATTTGTGATTCCAGGCCAAACCCAGAGTACAGTGGCTTATCCCGCCTGGGGGAAACCATGAGCACAAGTAAGAGTCATATAACCATTGGGTCCCTTTAGGAGACAGTTCTCCAATTTTGGGTTTCTGTCAAGGCTATTCAGTTTTGGAGGGCCATTTTTTTAATGTGTAATGAAAGGCAGTCCATTGTTACTGTGTAGGGACCAAGAGAGTCCAAATCTAGGGACAATTTTCCTTTATGAAGTTTTGCTATGTCCATGGCCTTTTTGTCCAAATCAGTGTCCTGGTGTAAACCCTATATTACTTTCATTGGTTCCTAAGGTCATACCCTTTGACATCCTTTGAAGTGAATTACAGCTATCTCCTTAGGTAGGTGTACAGCCTTAAGAGTAATAATTTTAGGGCTATTATTTGATTGTGGCTTGATAATAACCCCCTTTTCTTCCAAATTGCTCCATGGACATGTAGGACTAGGAAAGCATACTTGGAGTCAGTATTAATATCAGTTTGTAATACTGGCAAAGCTCTGGCAATTGCAAAGTGCTAGTGAGCACTACAGCATACCCAGCTTTTCTTATTCCTTTTATGAAAATACTGTCATCAGTAAACCAACTGCCATTTGTATTTTTAAGAGGGGCATCTTGAATATGGCCAAACTAAAGTAAGCAAGATCAATAACCTAACAGTTTTTACTCTATAGAGAAAGAAATATTTTGGTCAGGCTCAGGCATATGGGCAACTAGGTTTAAAGTTTGACAAGTTTCATTTCTGACATATCTGTAAGTATAGTTCAGTATTTAATAAGTCGGCCTCCATCACCCACTGGTGGCCTTTGGTTTCTAAGACATTTTGGACCTGATGTGAAGTCATTACAGTCAGGGACTGTCCCATAGTGAGCTTTGAGGCTCCTTTTATGAGGAGGGATGTTCTATGCTTAGCTAAAGCCTTTGTTTGCAACTGTACCTCAATACAGTTGGTGTCTAGGATAAATATGACTAGGGGATGAAACCATTAAGAAGCCCTTTGAGTGGGCCAGCCTTAACAATATCCTGATCACAAAGGATCACTGGCAAGTGGGTAAAAACTTGTCAAGAGAAAGGGGTGTCCCAGATGCATCATCCAACCCAATCATAAAAAAAGTGGGGTCATCTATTATCTCCACAAGTCCATAGTTAATCCTATGGAGTGGGGTATGCTGGCTTTTAGGCAATTATCCTAGCTCCATAGAATTGGTCAAGGTGATAGTTGAGTTATACAATTGTTGGGGAATTAATCCCATTTTCCAGCTGTTTCAATTGTTATGTGCCCATGGGTTTCTGTTATTATCCCCACAGAATAATCAACAGAAGATTGTCTATATATGAGTTACTGTGGTAATTTCTCATAAGTTTACCTCTAGTTGTCTAGCTTAGGTAAACAACATTGATCAGACAATCAAACCTAGAATCCACAAAGGTGTGTTATTAAAACATAATTTTTCTTTCTAAAATAACCCTCATTTCTAGAGATAGCCAAATTAGGACTAATTTATTTGAAAAACAAGTCCAGTTTAAACAGATTTGGCCTAATTATTTACATAAGCTCAGCAAGAACAGTGAGTGATCATATAGATCTTTTAGAATCTGCTTTGATGGAACTTCTTATAAGGAATCTCTATGTTGAACTTTTAGTAGCATCTCCAGGCCAGAAGTCAAGCCAGGTACTTGCCATCAGACATGCCTGCAGTACCTGTAGATTTGGGCAAATTCCTCTTCATGAGGTCCCCAACATATCCTGAAGTTCCTGCACCTGCCAGGAAGTGACATTCTTTACTCACCTGGTGAGGCTGCTGGGAATTCTGTAAGCAAGGTACCAACAGTTCCAAGGGGCTTTATGGCTCCAGGTTTCATAAAGTCAATCTTAGTTCCTTAAAGCTGTCTGGTCATATCTGAGTCTATGCACGTCTTTCTCAAATATGACATTCTAGTCAAAGCCTTGGTAAAATAACCAATGTTTCCAATGGTGTCCTGTTACAAGGAGAACAGATTCTTATTAAACTTATGCAAATGACTGATTGCCAGGGAAGAATACTTACTGAGATCTTTTGAGTTTCAGAGGGTTCAGATAAAGAGAAAAGTTGAATGTTTTGATTTGTTTACAAATGAATATTTTTACATTTCTGTAAGTCACAGATATCTTAAGAAAAAAGTTTCCTTAGTCTGAAGAGCAAACATTAGAGAACCAGCAATGTTTAAAATAACAGATGCAAATAAAAAAAAAATAAAGTAATAGATGCGACACTATAATCTTTTAGTTCTTTTAGTCCCATGTTACTAATTCTGGTTTAGTTTGAATGCAACTTTAGTTAGTTCTGGAAATTCTTACCCCTTACAGTTTTAGGATTTTCAAATATATCTAATATCTGTATTTGTCCTGAAAGTCCTTTATATGAATCTCCTTTAAGGTGAAACTCATTTTACAAGAGAATTAAAACAATTATAAATGACAAAAAGTCAGAATGGATATGGTTAAAGAGGTGATGAGATGAGAGTTTACAATTTAGTTGGCAAGGAAATCAGGTTATTTCTGTGACACATAACACTTCAATAGTTGCAATAGCAAGTGATGATCTATCAAAAAAATAAACTTTAGGAAATGCATAGAATCTCTAGAATAGTTATAGCATTTACCCAAATGTAACCCAAGGTTTATCATTTGTTTAGCAGTACTTCCTGAGTAACTTACCATACCAAGGAAAAGCATAGTGAATTACAGAGATTTCATTTACAACTTAAATCTTGTCAACATTTTCTAAAATCTTACAAAGTTTTAAAGCACATACCTAAATATAATTAGGGATGTTAAAGACCTGATATAGGCAAAATGTGGAAAATGTTTTCTGGACAAGCAAAGAGGAAACAACTGTTTATATTTTCTTCCTAAAAGCAGATTAATTTAAGAAAATTGTCTTTTTGAATGGAAACAATTTTAATCTTATAACAATGTACCGTTGAAACCCATTCATTTCAATCTTAGTCTGTCCTGACCATGCCTAAAATCTCATTCCAAAGTTTTCCCTACACAAACATTCTACTAACTTTCTTTTACATTTAGATTTTGTCCCAAGCCATTTCTTTCCAAACAACCATCTCATTTAGAACAAAATTACCTTTTATCTTTAACAAAATGCATTCCCATTCCTTATCTTTCTTCCGCACCTACTTTTCCACATAGAGTTTTTTCCCTTATTTCCATTAGTCTTAGTTACAGTTAGAATTTTGTACTCTTAGAAACACCTTAGTCTCTAGTCAGTTAAATATTAATTGTGAACTATTACAACAGAATTCTTTATGAATCAGTTAAGCACAAAATGTGTTTACCAACAGATTTAAATATTCTTATTTTCTTTGCTGTAGAAAAGCATAAACCTATATCCAGTAATTAATGACTTAGCACTTTATTCTATTTAAAAAGACCTAGATGTCCAACAAATTTAATTCCATTTATCATCCAAGCAAAACTTTATAAACTTTCAGGTTACCAAAGAGTTTGAAAGGTATATTAACAATTACCCATGAAAACTCTGAGACAGTGTGCCTGGGTGGCTCAGTGGGTTAAGCCTCTGCCTTCAGCTTAGGTCACAATCTCAGGGTCCTGGGATTGAGGCCCACATTGGGCTCTCTGCTCAGTGGGGAGACTGCTTCCGCCTCTCTGCCTACTTGTGACCTCTTTCTCTTTCTCTCAAATAAATAAATAAAATCTTTAAAAAAAAAACCCAAAAACTACAACAAAAAGACTCTGAGACAGACAATGAACCATCAATTTAGTGATCTTTTTGATGAACAACCCAACAGAGTTAACACGAGTTTATTTGACCTTCAGTAAACACTGATAGAATAAATCTTCACATTTACTGCTGTGACTTCAAAAACATGTCTATCTTAATTAAACCAACAAAACTAACTTAGTTTAAATACTGATTTATGGTCCACCTGAGCCAAGCCCATTTTCAGTATTTACCTGAGACATGGGTGGGGAAATCTGGAGTGGGGGGGTGTTAGATCCAGGGAGTGCTCTTCTTGCTCCTTAATAGTGAAGAGAGAAGGAGCCTTGGTGAATGGTCTAGAGGCCAGTCATGCAGGCTGGACCCATGTTGGTGCAGAAACAGAAGGGGGAGAAAGAAGAAACAAAGTGTTTCCAGAAGGCAGAGAAAGGATTCTGAGTTTTAGACTCATCAGCCCCAACAGAGGAGCAGATGCCATGTTTTTCCCACCAGCAAGGGAAGAGGGGTTAGGCAGTCCACATGGGGCCAGAGAAGACAGGGAATTTCCCTGAAACAAAGGGAGTTTCAGCAGCTGTTTGGGAATATTCCTTAAAGTCTCTGTCTCGAATTAGACTAACCCCAGTTGGCTCCAATTATAGCCATTAACATGGGAAATGAGTGAGGGAGAAGCCCTCACATCTATTAGGAGGAACAGAGAGAGATAAAGTCCCCTTTGCTAGGGATGGTCAGTGTATCCTCCAGCAACTTGGGTTGACTAGGAGGCTTATTTACATAATTATCATCCAATAGGTCTGGAGGGAGTTTACTAGTTGACTCATTCAGGCAAACACATTCTGCAAAAGGCCCTTAGGTCAGGGTCCTGGTGTAGAGCAATGAAGGCCTAGGCATGAGCAATGAAGTTTCCCTAGGTCTATTCGCCCTACTTCCTGCGGAGGAGATCTAACTTATAGAACCCACTGAGGCCATGCAGTGTTACAGGAGCTCAGTCCTTTCCTAAGTTTTGCAATCCAAATTATTTCCAGTGGGTTAAAAGGCATCCCAAGGTAGAGTCCTTGGAAACTGAAGAAGCTTACTGAGGCCATGCTCCCAGAAAAGTGAAGAAGGTCCATTACCAAATCCTCCCAACTCCTTGGTGGCATCCCACACAGGATATGTCAGAGGTTCCCATGTGTCAAAAGCAACCAGAGACATCCCTCAAAACATTGCTATTGATCACAATCCTGCCTTCCCCAGGAAGGCATTCCTGCCATAAAAGGCCCTAGAGGGGTGCTGGCATTCCTACCTTTCCCCATCACATCCTAGGCTGCTGATGGGTGCTTGGTGAATGGACCAAAATACTGTGCTGTGCCATGCCATCATCTGTCCTGAAGATTGCATACTGTTTTGCCATTTTAACCCATGGAAATACTAGAAAAGTTTGGCAAGGGGAAATTACCCAATTTCGTAGCTTTAAGTAGTTTGTAGAAGGCACTGACAAGAAACAGTAGACTGAAATCCATCACAGTCTATGCAACATTCCAACACATGTGGTCCTTACAGCCAACTTCCCTAGGAAACAGTCCTCGGTTGCATTTTAATTCAATCAGGTATTGGTTTTGGCCGGCTCCCAGTGGAGGTCCCGTGGCCAGAAGTGGCTAGACCAGGGATGTGGAGAGCATCACATTAGATCAATCAGGAGGAAACCTCAACCGGAGTCTTAAGATTGGTAGCCGTCCTGGTGACTTAGGTGGCTGTCCCATGCCCAAGAGAGACAACTTTATATAAGAATAGGAATAAAGAGAGGACATCAAGTTTCTGGGTCTTATTACCATTTCAGCCAGGGTACTAACTTCCAGTGAAAAAGCAGACATTCTCCTCCCCATAGAGTAGCCATGGGCTAGAGGTTTGCAGCCTGAGCAATCGACATGAAGGTGTTCCAGTTAAGACTGTACTCCTTGAAAAGCCCCTGAAATGAGAGTAAAGGAAGAAGAGAAAAAGTACTCACCAATTTTGCACCGAAGCTCAGAGTCCAGTGTTGGGTCCCCCCAAAAATGGGTACCCCAATAATGGGTCGGTGATTAAAGGAGTGAGACTGATACAAAGCAAAGGTCAAGCAAAGCTTTATTTCGTGCCAAGCATCAAGACCGACCATCAAACAGACCAGTTGGGGCCGCCCCTTACAGAGAGGACTACTCCTGCCTGCTTTCCAGACTAACTTTTAAAGAGCGAAGGCCATGTGGTTGGGCCTGGCCACACACAGGTGGCCAATGAAATTGTAACACACAGAGAAAGCTGCACAGTCATGCTAGGTGACCAATTGAATTACAATTTACCCTAGTAGACATTTGAACCAGCCTATCACCTTGTTCAGAATTGGCACCCAAAAGGTGCCCAAAGGGCGGGGCCCATACTCCTTAGTAGCTAGGAGACAGTATGCGCCCCCACTGATTGAATACCTCCACCTGGCCTGAACCACCCTTGTACTTGGACTTTGTTACCTGGGACTGGTTTCTGGGACTTGTTTTTAAGTAAGTTCCCCTGGGGGGGGGGGGCAGGGTCAATTTAAGTTTTACTGCAAAAACAACAAAATGGCAATTCAACCGGGGTGGGGCCGCTCTGCCTAAACAGGTCCTTACATCCAGATGTAAAAGACTCATAGCCCCACATTCGGGAGCCAAAGGATGAAGTTCTAGAACATAGGTGGGGTTCAGTGGGGTGAGGTTCAGAGCCAATGACCAAGAAAGAATTCTTGAGACATCTTTGGTACAGAATGGTGGTTTATTAAGGCACAGAGACAAGACCAGTGGGCAGGAAGAGCTGCTGCCCCTGGGCTGTGCGAGATGGCAGGTTATGTACCATGGAGTTGGGGGAGGTAAGGTAAAGGGAGGTTTCAATAGAACTTTCATATGCTAAGGAGGACCTACAAAATACCAGATACCAGAGGCCTTGCCATTGCCAAGGTTGTTTTGCCCTTTTTAGTAAGCTATTAAGATAGTTGGGAGATTCCTAAAGAATGTCACAATATGTCCCACCCAGGAGTGGGGGTGGGGGCAGAGGTTGCAATGTGTCAGCCTTTTGCTTTGTTCTCAGCCAGTCTTCTGTTTCCTCATCAAGATTGTAACCTGAGCCAAAGGTAGATGCTTAAATGACCGAGCCACCCAGGTGCTGGAGTTTCAAGTACTTTTTAAAAAATAATTTCTTTCTTTGAATATCTTATTAATGGCTTTTCTTCATCATAAAGAAATGGAAAAGGATAGCAGCCTATTGAAGGTAACCTTTGTTCTTGATAATTTAGTGCTTTATATATATATATTATTTATATATAAATATATATGTATTTATATGTTATATAAATATAAATATGGAAATATGTAAATATATATGTGTATATATGTGTATATACACACATATAAATATACAAATATATAAATATATATGTATATACATATGCATATATGTTTTTGGAATTGGAGACAGAGAAGTAAGCTCAAGTTTGAGCTCTGTTCAAGATTTCTTGCTTGTAGTTTGCCTCTTTATATTCTCTTTCTTCCTCTCTTCACCATGCTTTATGTTTTAAGACTGCACCAAAGAGCTCTCATAACCTCTGGCGTCCATTTGGGTTCATACAATGCACAGTGGGATCAAGGTTTTCATTTTCCCCGTTCCTTTCCTGCTAGTCACAGTGGGTAAGAGATTTCTCTTTACTGAATGTCAGATGGCCTATCCATGTATCTTTTTTCTCTGGGTTCTGGTAATTCTTTGTCCCCATGGTCCTTGCAGTCTAGTTAGTAAGGACTTCCTACTTAGACCTGCATTTTGTTGATTTCCCTACACCCTGAACTCACCTTTATAAATAGTGCCTTTATTCAGGTCTCCTCAGTCACCTTGTTGGAGTATGCCATCTGTTTCCTGCCAGAACTCAGAGTGGTACACTAAATTACCTTGAAATTCACATATGGCTTTTGACTTTCAAATTCCTTTTTGTAAAATACACACATTAATGCCCATCACTGAGCATTGTTGAGATGGCTCATCTTTGTTCTTAAAATAAAGTTCAAATTTGACAATATCTATTCATGGCCTTCTTAGGGCTTCAGTTTTATCTTTTGCCAAATTCCCTCTCAATATCTATACTTTAGCCATATTGAAATACTTCACCAACCAAATTTGTTCAGTGCTCTATACTCAACACATTATGAGCAATTTATATCATTTGGCACCCTCTCTTCTCTCACCATCCTCTCTATTCCTTTTTTTTTTTTTTAAAGATTTTATTTATTTATTTGACAGACAGAGACCACAAGTAGGCAGAGAGGCAGGCAGAGAGAGAGAGGGAGGAAGCAGGCTCCCTGCCGAGCAGAGAGCCCGATGCGGGGCTCGATCCCAGGACCCTGAGATCATAACCTGAGCCGAAGGCAGAGGCTTTAACCCACTGAGCCACCCAGGCGCCCCTCTCTATTCCTTTTAGTAGAGTCTTCTGACTACTAGTTAGACTACAAAGACTATCCAGACTAGTCTCATTCCCAACCTAAGTTGAAATGAATATATTATTTTTAAAATTTTCCCAATTGTCCTTTATTACATACAATATGGCACTTAGGTGTCTGTCCTATTGTCAGTTTCTCATTCTAGAATAAAATCTCCTTGTGCCAGGGATTAGGTCTTGCTCCCTCGATCTTTCAGTCTCTAGTACAATTCTGGCCCTCAAATGGCAGTAAATAAACATTTATTGTATGACTATATATATATACGTGAAAACATATGTTTTCATTGAGGTACGTTTTGGTATTTTCAGAATATTAACCAATTAATTTAAATTACTCTAAGACAAATATATAATCAAAACAATAGAAACAAGCAAACAAACGTGTCTTACCAATCTATTCTTTGTCACTTTGAATTAAGTTAAACTTTACATATCTTTTAAAATTTATATCACTGAGGGATATAAGGGCATAAGGGCCATACCTATCCGTGGTGTGTTTTTGTTGTTGTTTTTCATCCCTGATGTTTTTTAAGACTTGGGCCAGTGTGGCCCTGGGAAATAATATGAAGCTATTTCAGAATATATCCGACCCCTAGCCTGACAATCCCTCTTCAAGGGGGTTATACTGCAGCATAAGGAATTAAAACTTGGTCAGCCTATGTCTCTATAGGTAATGTTCTATTGAGAACCATGCCTATCATTTATTAACCGTTTTGAATTTTAACAAGATTTGAAATTCAGCTATCTGGACAGTTGTCCCATTGCTTCAATTCCTATTTCCTATGGGATTTGATATGTTTAGTGTATGGTGTGAAGTAATTTTCAAGAGGCTTGGAAATACAGTCTGGCAATAGTTTCTTATCTGTTTGTTTTGTTCTTGTTAATGCTTGCATGAAATAGATTGAATAAGTAGTGATTTACCATGCAATCTTGAGTCACATTCTGGGTGATAGAGAAAAGTCTGCTGTGCCTGTGGAACTCATTCAAACAAGAATGTAGGTTTTCCCTCCAAACATTTAAAAACAAAATAGGAAATTTTATTTCCTTTTGTTTGAAATAAGTGATTATTTTTATGGAAGTCTAGGTCTATTTTGTAGATAGCACTTTTAAATTTCTTGTCATTTTAGCACTGTTTCTCAGCAAAAATAAATAAATAAATAAATAAATAAATAAATTTATTTATTTTAAGGCTTGGCCATTGGCTTTGAGATATGCCTTTCACATCATTTCACATCTTGGTTTGAACTAGTTTTCATTTGTTCCCAGAGACAGCAGGAAATCACATTAAGTGCACAATAATGCTTATGTTGTGATAGGAAGTCATTGAAGAATCTTTTAGTAGGTGCTTCCAAATAAAGATAAGGTTTCTGGGAGTCGACAAGCATCAAATAACTAAACATGGCTGTCAGCTGAATTATACATCTTTATCTTCTTTTTATTGTACTGTTGAACCTGATATTCGCGCTGACGGGTTTTTCAATCAGATGTGACCTTTTCACACTTTGTGAAGGAAAAAGGCATGCAGCAAAATTACTAAACATGGCTATGATTTCAGAACCACTCACTGACATTTTAGTTTTTTATTTTATTAATTTAAAAGATCTTTCCTGCAACTTAGCTAATGAGAATGAAAGGGTATTTTAACTTTTTTTTTTCTTTTTAAAAAACAACTAGCCATGTTTATTTTAAAGAGGTTTTTTTTTTTTTTTTTTAACTAACCATTTTCAGACAAGTAAATCAGACAAAGAAGGAAACCCCTCTCCCATCTGCCTTCTCTACTACCTCTCACACACACACAACAGTGTTGCCATGGGAGAAAATATCACAGGCACAAGTTCATCATTTAAATGCAAGACTCGCTTGTTAATAATACCTGCTGCAGGAAGGCAAAAGAATGCTCATTAATAGGGGTTGGAATCTTTACACCCAGTTCCTTAACATATTACAATTTTAGGTTCTTTCCAATTGCACCTAAGACACCTTCTAATACGTGCAAGTGGTTAGCAGTGGAGGAGAAGGGGTTGTGAGATTACACTCAGTAAAGGAAGAAAAAGTATACTGTAGACTTCTAAATTAGCAAAATCAAAAAAGGCTCTTTGAAAGGAAACAAATATATACATTTTAGAGGTCACAGCATTTCTCATAGAGATTTAAGATCTTTAAAGGGGGGACAGTCTTTGTTCTGGGGAATAAATAATTGAAGATCTCTAAAGACACAGGACTTTTCCCAAAGAATATCTCACATTAATGATTTATTTGTTATTTAAGTTTTCAAACTTTTAGAATAGAGAACATGAAGATTTGTTAATCATGAGGGCATGATCATAGACAAAGTGTTCTTTTGGGATATTTAAAGAAATATTAGACTTTAAATTTACATATATTTTAGATAATATGGAAGCAATTCAGCATTACTAATATTTACTTATGGATTGGCATTGCTTCTTTGGCTGTGTTCTCTGGTCATACAGCATAACAGTTCATTCAGCTCGAAAAATATAAAACAAAAGCCATTAGAAGTAGTTTACTAGGACAACTGATTGATATCAGAAAAGATGTCTATTTAACTAGCCATATTCCAGCAAATTTTTTGGATAATGTGTGGCTGAAATTAAAGAATGAATGTATTAATTAAGAACAGCCAATAATGGCTTTTTTGGGGTTTAGGTTTGTATAAGTTTTTCCATCTATGTGAATTATCAAACCATGCTTCAAAGTATACTCTTCTTAGACTCAGGTACTTGAATTGTTATATCACCAAGTGTAAAAACATTTTTGATGAAAATAAAGCAACTCTAATATTTTTGAAGTAATTTATACATTTATCACATACTATAATTAAATGTTATTCATTTCATCTTATCAATTATAAATTTCTCATTTCTATATGATTTACACAAATACATTAACAAATTTTTAAGTATGTATCATATGTAAGTAAATATATTTACATGTATTAGTAGCGTTTCTAAGAAATTTTTTTTCTAATAAATACGTGATCAGAAACTATTGGCAAGTCCTAAAACAAAAAGATTCCTTATCTTACACCCATCTTTCAAGTAACCGAAGTTCAAAAAAATGTTATAAACTGTTTTTACTTATTTAAGTATAAAATATAGTCCACCCTAAAGTGGGAAAACTGAAGAAGAATATTTAACAAATTAGGTAAAAAATTTATGGCATGCTAGATGGTAATTAGAGAATAAAACGAAGAATGTAAGGACTAAAATTATTTTTATTTTCATTATTTAAGTGAATTTATTCAAATACATTAAACTTTTTTTAAACTAAATAGAACAATAAACATACACACACATACACACTTTTCTGTCTCTCCTAATGAAACAATTATATTCCTAGAGGAGCTGGTTGAGAATGTCATATATAATTCTTAGCTTTTTTGTTGCATAGTCAAACAAACTCGAATAATGAAGGAACTTCTCTTGAAAATAGAAGAAAAATTATTATAATATTATAATTATAGGAGAGAGAGAGGGACCAGAATCTCCAGGAACGTCTCAATATTTCTCACCAAGAATCACCAAGAGATTTCTTATTTGGAGGACATTCACTATCAAAAGTACATCTTGTCACATTTGATAATGGAGTTATTTATATTTCCAAAGCAATATTCTTGCCACTGTTTGAGCCTACAGAGATAAAATGATCACTAGTGTTCACATGAGGGTCATTAAATGTATGCTGTGTGTAATACACATTGAATCAACATACTGTATATGAGGGTTGAGTTTCATGAAATATGCAAACTTGTTGGCTGAATTTATCATTAGTAGATATCTAGGAGAGAATGTCAGGGGGAGAGAGAGAAAATGAGAAAGAGAGAAAGAGAGAGAGTGAGGGAACATGTGGCCAAGAAGAATACAGGAGCTACAGATAGGGGGTGGTAGGAGTGTGATGTTCCCTTGAAAGGAGACCTAAGCATAAACTGAAATGATATGAAATGGTCTGGGGAAGCAACCAGCCTTTATGTGCCTTACTGCTTGTACTACATAGTTCAGAGAATTGTGTCTGCTATTAATTGGATATTATGGTGTTTCCAATATATTCATGTATTGGAACTGGTTGGTCTAGTATTAAAAATCTCTGGATAATCCAATATTTGAGTGGCTTGAGCTTAATAAATGTTTATGGGAAGGAGACAGGTAATCAAAAATTCTAGGCCGAACGTGAACATACAACAGTCCCATTTCAATGTATATATGGGGGCTAAAAACATTTTAGAGGATCTTATAGGAGGTACACTTTCCTAACAAGAAAAGATGCATTAAATGCATAAAGTCTTTATCACAATATTGTCAGAGGTGGTTTTTACATGTCCCTATGACTATCTAAAATTAAGACCAAACCAGTTTTTCCATGTCTTCTTGGGATAACTATGTGGCACTAGCAACAATCAGGGATCTAGAATTAATTTGAGAAATTTATTATTTGTTATAGTCACAGTTTCTGTCATCCCAGGTATTGCAAGCCTTCCAAGCTTCCCGACCACCAGAAGCACTCTACCCCAAAGACTAAGCAGTGGGGGGAGAGGAATGAAGCTATACCAATTTCCTGTTACAACTGATAAAAGGAGATCTGTGTAAATTCTTTGTCCTTGATCACCTAGAAAGGGAGGAAAGTGGGAAATAGCCTCAGAACACACATACCTAGGCACCAGCACTCTGCAATCTAGCCGAAAGACAGGATCCACTAGTAAGGGGTGAGAACTAAAAAAAACTAATTTTTAAAGCAAAATCTTTTGCCCTAGATTTTGTTAAACTGTTTCTGAATCAAAGTAGGAACAAGTACAATTTTGCTTGCCTTGAAAATGGGCAGCTGTTCATTGCAGAGAAAGCTGAGGTGAGACACCTTGCACGTTGTTTGGAGACCATGGGACCCTACATTTTCAGGCCTCATTAATCTTTGCTTATGTTCTATAATTCCAGCAGGCTCCTTAGGTCTGTTTAATTACTCAGCATCACAGAAGAATTTGCCAGTTTCTTTTCTTGGAGTTATTTTATTCCTTCTAAATATCTAACCCTAATGCCCTTCACTTGGAGGAGAGCACTATATGCAAGATAGGAAAATGGGATATTGCTATTTTGTAAAATTCTTAATTTATTCTGTTGCCTATTGCAAAAAGAAAAAAGGAGAATAAAAAAGAAAAGGAAAAAGAGAAAAAGAAAAAAGAAAAATGAAAAAGAAAAAGTGGTTTCAGAACCCCCTCTCCCAAAAAAGGTCATTCATGAAACTCAGTGGGTTTTCACAGTTCACTCATTTCTCAGGCTTTAGCTTTTGCTCCTGATTATCGCAAGAGTATATTCCAAAGAGAAAATCTATCACTTGTCATGCACTATCAACATAATTGAACAGACTTCATTTTACCTTTGATTAAAAAAATACACTTAAGGGGCGCCTGGGTGGCTCAGTGGGTTAAACCTCTGCCTTTGGTTCAGGTCATGATCTCAGTGTCCTGGGATTGAGCCCCACATTGGGCTCTCTGCTCAGCCGCGAGCCTGCTTCCTCCTCTCTCTCTCTGCCTACTTGTGATTTCTGTCTGTCAAATAAATAAATAAAATCTTTAAAAAAATACACTTAAAAATCTTTTAGCAATATGAATTTCCATTTTTGAATATTTAATAGGTAGAGATAATATTTTGGATTCTATCTCTTTTTCCAAGTTAAAATCAGTAGAGAATGAATTTGGCTAGCCTTAAAGAAGGTACTGATGAAGTTTCATGTTATGATGTATTCTGAATTGAGATTACGCTGAGAAAACTATCGACAGAATCTCCATCCTACAGAAAGTTTTCAGTTTTCTAAGGCATATACAAAGGTCCCAGTTTCACATAGTATAAGTTGTTTCTAGAGCTTGTGTGATTTTAGTAGTAACATCCCCAGTTCCTAGAGCTCTAGCCGTGCAACCTATTTTTATGAACAATGTCTTAATATTTCACACACACACATGCGCACACCTGCACACACACACACACACACACACACACAAACACTCAATGTTGACATGTTGCCTTTGTTGTGTTTAACAGACTTTACTGTGATATCGACAGAGTTACTTTGCAAGTTGTTCTAATTATGTTGTTAACTCTGCAGAATGCTGAATTTAGAGAAATATTGCCTCAACGCCAGAAGGTGGCAGCTTCAGACCACTTTGAATTAACAAATCAGCTTTGCTTTGCAGAGAGGCTCTTATTACATGCTCTTCTTAAGATGTTCATGCAAGGAACCATCCAAAGAATGGCTTTAAATGATTTATTTTCTAATACAATCTTGATGAAAAATGACCTTTCAGAATAGAAGTAATAAGTTTGGTCCCATTTGGTTTAAATCGAAATACAAGGGCCACTATTCAAAAAGCTGCAGGTTTTTGAAACTAGCAGATTTATGAGATCCGATTTTTACGAACAGTAAAAAAAATATATCTAAAAGTAAAAAATTCATAGCCATGTCCTTGGAATCTATAAAGATACTACAGCTGCTGGTTTAGAGCTTTGAACTTAGATCTGAACTTAGAACTGAACATGGGAAGTATAAATTAGGGCATATTTGGACGTGTGAGGTATTTGGAATTACTTAATAATGGTTCCTATTCCCTGAGAATTTTAACTTACTTCCACGCGGTTTCAGTGATGAGAAAGAGAGAAAGAGAGGAGAGACTGAGAAGCAGAAGAATTAAGGTAGGAATCAGAGCCTGAGGAATTATCTTTCAGAGAAAGAAGTTGAGAAATAGCTTTTCAAAGTAGTAACTTGAAGGTAAGTGGATTTGATGGGTTGAGGTTACATCCTTCTTGGTCTCTTTAGGTCTTTCAAGAAATTTTTAAAATACAATTTTTCAAATAATGTCAGGAACTGAAAAATAAAGCAAGTAAACTGATTTTCTATTGACTTACAAGATTCGTGGTGACATTATATGACAACACTGACAAATGTTGACTTCCATCATTTTATTGCTATACGATTGTACCATTCAAGGGTTCCCCTCCCTTTTTTTTAATTAGGCTTGATGATTTGTTTTTGTATGCAAGTATGCACCAGAATATAAATTGACACATAGACATATATCTTCTGTAACATTGCAGATAGCTTAGAACTACGAAAACAAGAGACCCTGAGTGGCTGAAATAGATAAAAATAATAACTGTGTGCCACAGTTTCTTCAAACATTCCACATATGCTGCCGCCTAAGATTCAAATGCATTCTTTTGGGAAGGCCTGTTGATAACTAAATAATAGATACTGAAGCTATCAAGTGTTTCCTCCTGTCCTTTGGGCTCATGCCATGAAAACATGTACAAAAGATGACATATACTAATCCTTTTTAATAGCATTTGTTACATTACTATCACCTGGATTAAGATCTGAAGTTATCAACTATGTGATTATGTATAAATTGCTAGCATTTTGGGATATTAGGATGGAGAGGGAAAAAGTATTTGCCTGCAAAATAAAGCAAGGAAATTCATTAATTTCAAAGGAGTCAATGCATGTTCTATGATTTCCACAGTTTCTATTACTATATGGTGTATTTAGTGCTTTATTTGGAATATGTTACCTACGGGGAAATAAGGCATTATTGACCACTTAAATATTTTCAAGGTTCCAACCAAAAGATCTGTAACATGATATTTAGGTAAGTTCAAAATTGTATCTAGATTTGAAATATCAAAAATCAAGAGATTTTAAAAAGTTCTAATAAACCAGAACCCACATGTACTCAGTTGACCTAACAGGACTTATCTTTGAGTGTTAGGAGAGAGACACAAAAACAAATACATGATTTTTTATAGTCTTAAGTGTGTTCCAATATGTTCAAAATGAAAACCACTTTTTCTTGAAGAATTTTTGAATGAATGAAGGTAGATAGTGACTAAGGATTCACTAAAGTCTGAGGCCAAAAGCAAAGTTTTCTGAGAGTGTTTATATAGGAAAGAAAGGGTATTAACAGCAAATAGAGGATGTTGGATCTGAAATCATCCACTCGTTCTTTGCATTATCTAACCACACAATAATGCCTGGTACCCCTGGTTTGGATTGAAATAGTTTGTTGACATACTCTCTAATGACCTGACTGTTATAACTTTAATTCTTCCTAAATTTTAATAGTGAATAGTTGGCATTGCTCAGAGGGCATGGGATAATTCTAGAATCTGTGATTTTAGTCATTTATATTCACATTAATCCCCCATCCCCCCACACCAATTCTGCATAAGCTAATGTAAAACTCGGGTAGCTTTCCAGGGAACACATTGCTTTTTCCAATAAACACCCAGAACAGTGATTCAAAATGATACAGTGTTGGATGCCCCTACCGTTCAGATTAATTTACTTCATTGCTTTGACAGTCATTTATCTCAGCTCTTTCTTGGGATTAAGATCATCTCCTATCTCTACTTTTGAAAATAATGGTGTAATCTCTTGACAGTTTTCCTGATGGCTTAGCGACTGCTTTTCTATCACAACATAATTTACCTCTTTCTTTTTTTCCTATTTAGTCAAGAGCATTCTATACACATATGCTTAAATTCAGCCCTGTGTTGAATGCAAGTGTATTACAAGAGTCCTAGACTAAAAGTATGCTTTCTTTTAGTGCTTGTTGGTATAGAGAAGATAAGAGAACAAAAGAGAAATAAGTACAATGCCACTAATACCTGCTATTTTCCTTGACTGGGAAAATACTTCCTAGTCTGCTGGAAATAAACTGCAGGCATCATCCTTGTCTCAGAGTGACTACAGTATGGATGATAAATTTAATTAAGTTGATTGTGTCTTCTAAAATTAAAACAGAAATGACAAATGGCTTGTTTTTCACACCTATATCTACTTCTTAATCAGCTTTTTTCCTCTCCTTAAGCAGGCACTAGTTAAGAAGTTCCCAGTTGCATAAAAGAAGAATATATATTATTATTATCATGATTCTCATTTATTTCATTCTTAACAGTTCCAGAACACTAAGATCAACCACTGCTTTATTCAACAATATTTTTGAGCATTTATTGTATATTAGATTCTGAGACTGACACTCAGCATACAATGGTGAACAAGACAGGGGCGCCTGGGTGGCTCAGTGGGTTAAGTCTCTGCCTTCGGCTCAGGTCATGATCTCAGGGTTCTGGGATTGAGCCCCACATCGGTCTCTCTGCTCAGCAGGGAGCCTGCTTCCCCCTCTCTCTCTCTGCTTGCTTCTCTGCCTACTTGTGATCTCTGTCTGTCAAATAAATAAATAAAATCTTTAAAAAAAATGGTGAACAAGACAGACATGGTATATGCTCTAAAGGGCATATAACCTAGTGATAGATGTAGAAAGTAAACAGGTGGAATAACTGGGTGGCTTAGTTGGTTAAGCATCTGCCTTTGGCTCGGGTCATGATCCCAGGTCCTGGGATCTAGTCCCATGTTGGACTCCTTGCTCAGCAGGGAGCCTGTTTCTTCCTCTATCTGCTGCCCCCCTGCTTGTTCTCTCTCTGTCTCTCTCTTCTTCTCTCTGACAAATAAATAAATAAAATCTTAAAAAAAAAAAAAAAGTAAACAGGTGCATCACGAGGCTAGGGAAAAACAAAGACATGCTGGTTACAATGAACGCACTTCACATAGAACACTAAAAGCACTTCCAGAAGAGAGATAAGGGAACAATTCAGAGGACACTTTATTTACTCAACAAGCATTTACAACCAGCTACTATGCGCAAAGTACTCTGCTTACCACTGTGATAGTAAACAAGAGACATAATTCCTGCTATCTTGGATATGTTTATCTATTACGGGAAATACATAATGAACAAATACATAGATGCATAATGTTGGGTAGGAGAAAGAGTTAGCAGGGTAACAGGAAACAGGGCCAAAGATCATGAGTCTCATTTATTCCCTTCTTCATGAGCGGTCATGGTAGGACCCTCTGAGGAGATGATGTGAGCAGTGAACTAGATGAAAAGAGGAAGCAAGCCATGTGGAGATCTGAGGAGAGATCTGCAGAAGTAGTGCAAAGATCCTAGGTTAGGGTGTGCTTGGTATTGTTCAAATTAGAGCAAGAAGGCTGGCAATGCCCAAGTGAGGAAGTGACTATGGGAATTTGTTTGAGATTTGCCAGGGGAAGCATATACAGGGTCTGGGAGACAATGGTTAAGTCTTTGGATTTGTTTGTTCTTCTGATTAGAATGAACAACTTTGGAGGATTTTGAACAAGAAAGTGACATAATTTTCTATTTCAGAGGTGACTCTAATTGTCATACAGAGACTAAAATGCAGGATGGCAGAAGTGGAGACTAGACTAGACAGGAGGTGTTAGTGTCCAGGCAACGATGGGGATTTGGATGAAAGTGATAGTTCTAGAGTTCATAAGAATTAATCAGAATTTATTTCAAAAATATTGTTGGCAGGAATTCTTTATATGTATTAGATAATGGTGTTTTAACAAAAGCAACAAAGGCATAGGAGTTTCACTTGAGAAATTGGGTGAGAGGCATGTCCTTTCATAAACTGGGGAAGCAAATTCTGAGGAGATAGGGAATGGAGCTTGGGAAGAAAAAGCAAGCTGTTCATTTGAGACCTACTAAGGTTTTACAATGGTGACCATAGTTCAACCTAAAGAATGAGTTAGAGTTAGCCAGCACTAGGAGAAGAAAGAAGGGAATGAGGCTTCATTTTACCCAAAGTCACCTCGGTCTAGATCTAGAATTTCAAGTCAGGTTTAACTGTCTCCAGTATCCATATTCTTTCCACATTGCTCTACTATGTCCTTTCCAACTAGTTTAGGGATAATAAGGAATTTGCTGTTGCCCCATGGAGATCTTTAGAATTTCATAGTTTTAAAAGAAAGGAGAGCAATAACAGTACTACATTAGTGCACAAAAACAAGAATTATAGCCAAATTTGCCTGACATTAAAGGAATGTTCTCAGCCTGAACTGTAGAGGATGCAAATTCTACACCATCACTCTATCACCCTATAAGGCTTATAATAAAGAACACTATTTTTATTACATTTAAAAGATATATGCATATGTACATAGACATATTTATACAAATACACATTTTACTTATCTAATTATTAATTAAGTGATTAATTAATTAATTTTCCCTGTATTGGTATGCATCTGCTTCATCCAGTTTTACATTGACAGCATTCATTAATTCTGTCTAAGGAAAAAAAAAAAAAAAGCATGGCCCGTAACGACTTTAGTCTAATATTCTCTATTGCAGCTAATATTCTCTATTGTCAAACTTATAATCTGTAGTGTCCAAATCAACCTTCAAGATCAAATATAAAAACATGCATTTATATAAACACTGCTACTCCTAGTCCTAGAACTTAGTACTATGTCATAAATTAGAATTTTTGAGTAATTTTAGAACTATAATTTTTCATTAGTTCTCACAAGACAGTTATCTATTCAAGGAACATTTGCTGAGTACCTGCTTTTAAATAAATTGTGGGTGAAATGATGAGCTCTAGGAACGTACAGTTCAGGTGGGACTCTACATTTAAGCTTATACAATACCTATCTAGGTTATTTGAGCACTTATGTTTTCTTCTTGAATTGCACATACTAGACACATGTCCTTTCCTGATGCACATATTCCCATCTGCACGTTTTTTCCTTGGAAGTTCAGCTTCTGGGCTGCACAGTTTACCATATAAACTTCTCTCACAGCAGTTATAATTTTATGCTGTATCTCTTGATTTCCTTTTCTTAGTTTTCTAGTAGACTGTAGGTGCCTTGAAAGCAAATATATATATATATTTTTAATTTAACCCCATGTACCCTAGGCCTTGAAATGTGCTTACCACATAGTAATTATCTAAAGAACATTTGTTGAATGAGTAAATGAATTTAGTATTGGTGTATGCTGCATGGGGGTATTTAATTTCAGTTATCAAATCTTCATGTAAAGAAACTAGGAGAATGCATTTAGAACAGAGTTGAGTAGTCACATAGTTAACTAAATGATATTTCATTATTGTATATTTTATACTGATTCTAGTTCAACTTATAATTAATATTTGAGTTGGTTCAATATATGAGTTCAGTTTCACTTTCAGAAATTGCATGTTGGAAAAGGAGAATAAAGTGCTCTGTAGTTCTAGCAATCTCCTCAAATGTGGCTCAATTTAGGTCGTTCTCTGTGTGTTTTAAATCTATTACATGGGACTGCAGTATTTGAATATAAACAGGGTAGCATAAAGTAGGGACAAGAAAAAAAGGAATAAGCTTTCTAGGGAGATGGAAAGAATTTTTTTTTTTTTTCGCTTGGCAATCCAAAAGCATTAAGCTCAGCAGTCAGAAAATAAAGTCTGAAGGGTTGGGTGATTAGTGATGGGACTAAAGCAGGAAGAAGGCGCAGTAAAAATTCATTTAATTGACCAATAATTTCATTTTTGTACGGAAGATATGAAGCTGGTTATTAAAAGTTGGAAGATTCCTCAGACAGATGTGGAGGGATGAGCAGAAGTAATAATGACCATGTGCAAAGAGCAGGAAGAGCATGGAATGCTCTGAGATTAGAAAGAAGTTTGGGTAGTTTGGTTAGTTGGAAATGGAGTGTGTGGTTTTTTGTTTTGTTTTTTTTTTTAGCAAAAATTTCTTTATAATAGACTGGCTTATCAGTATGAAGGGCTTTTTATGACATGCTAAGGACGTTTTACTGAGTCATAGTCTTCAGGAAATACAGAGTTGATTGAGGTTTTTGAATGTTGACATGATTAGCTTTGCAAAGATGATATTGGGACAATATTAAAAAAAAACGCCTCAGTAACTCAGAGGTATTCATTATTTATTTTCTAGCACACTAAAGAATTCCTGCTTTCTTTTAATTTCCCAAACAATCTTTGTGGAGTCAACAATTAAACATAATTGACCAATTGCTGGGTAAAGGAAATTCTAGATGTAGGAAAAGACCTAGGACACTATTTCAGAAGTACAAGCAAGAAATGAATGAATTTAGAGAGATAAAGTCAAATTTAGAAGCTGAATTTGACATGGAGTTTAGTGATGATTTAAATGAAGAGGGCAGGGACTCCTGGGTGGCTCTGTTGGTTTGGCATCTGCCTAATTTGGGGTCCTGGGATCAAGTCCCACATCAGGCTCCTTGCTCAGCAGGGAGGCTGCTTCTCCCTCTGCCTGCCACACTCTCCCTGCTTGTGCACTCTCTTTCTCTCTCTGACAAATAAATAAACAAAATCTTAAAAGAATTTAAATGAAGAAGGTAGATGGGCAAATGGGGAAGGGTCTATGGCAGCTCTGAAATTGCTGTATTCCCTAAGAGAATATAGGAAGAGAGAAACAGTGTGGGAAAAGAAAAAGATTTTGAGTTTGCTTTTTAAGTGTTTGAGTTTGTGGTGGTTATGGGACATCAGCATAGTGAGGTCCAATAGAAAGCAAGCTCAGAAGAAATATTTTGTAACTGTAGGAGGCATCAATTAGTTGAGTGTGTGAGCTGTAATTGTGGCAGATGCCATTTCTGAGAGCATGGTAAGGTCATCTGAAGAAACAACCTTGAAGCAGCACAGTTCCTCTGCCTGCAAATCCCTTTCCTACCTCACTCAACTGGTGAACTTCTCTTTGCTGATCAAGACTTTGCTTAAATTTCATTTTCTCTTTGAAAGATTCTTGAATTCTTCCACTTCCCCTGCTCCTCTTCATCCCCTCCTTCCTCCTTCTCTCCATTATGATCCCCATCACTATTACTTATCTAGTGTTTATCTGCAACAGGCATATTGCCGAGCACTTCATGTCCTTAGTCATATTCAGTCTTCACTGCAATGCAATAAGGCAAGTTCTTCGATCATTCCTTATTGTGCATGAGAGAGAATTGAGGTATTTGTAGAGCTGGTAATTGAAGAGAAGCAAGAGCACCTAGCTAGGGAATGGCAGAGATGAGATTTGAATGTAACTGTTGTCTGATCTAGAGACCATGCTCTTTCTTTCTGGTCAGTTATTTCATCCTTTGGGAATCAAAGCTGTTTATTCATGCAACTGACACAGCACTTGGCATATGGAATTGCATGTTATCTGGTCCCGTAAGGGGCTGGTTCCTTATGAGTAGAGATGTTCTGATTAATTTTTGCATTTTCTGGTAGGCAAAAATGAAAGAATGAATGTAGGAGTGAATGTTAAATGCGTAGGCTCAAGAAAAGTTGTCAGGGAAAGAGACTATTCAGAGCAATTTAGAGTAAGAGAACAGGAAACAAAGGAAGAAGAGTTTCAAGAATGATCAACACTATTGACAGTTCATCATAGTTATGACTTAGCATTCTTTATTCTTTTGATATTTTTGATATTTTGATATTTGATATTTTGATATTTTCTCCATTATTGGTGCTTTTTGTTCTGTTATTCTTCAAGATCCACATATCCTGATCTTTTTTTTTTTTAAGGATTTTATTTATTTATTTATTTGACAGATAGAGATCACAAGTAGGCAGAGAGACAGGCAGAGAGACAGGCAGAGAGAGAGGAAGAAGCAGGCTCCCTGCTGAGCAGAGAGCCCGATATGGGGCTCGAACCAAGGACCCTGGGATCATGACCCGAGCTGAAGGCAGAGGCTTTAACTCACTGAGCCACCCAGGTGCCCCCCTGATCTTTTTTTAAGTTATCAAACACTTCAACTAAAATATAAGATGTAAAATAATATAAATGTGTAAAACCTTAAAGTAGAGTTCTCCGGTTGGAGAGTAGTACTCTTTGAGCTCCGCTCACTTCGCCTTTCTCTCACTCTCTCAAGGCAGGCCCCAAGAGTTTGAGAAAGTATCCTTCTTGATCTTTCCCTCCATTTACATTTGCTGCTCCTGCTTTGAACATACCTCACATGTCATTTAAGCTGAGCGAACTATTGGCATTCTTCATTCTTTCCCAAGCCTGTATTTTTAAATATGTTCTTCTCTCACCTCAAAATACCTCAGCTGGCTTACTCCTTATTGCCCGAGTGACTTCTGGTCACCTTTCAAGATTTAATTTAAAGATGATCTTCTCCTTATAGGAGTCAGTCATCAGCACAGTTTCCTTGAATATTTAGATTACCACATAACTTCAGAAAAGCCCTCTGGAAGTGTGTGTGTGTGTGTGTGTGTGCACGCGCGCGCATATGTGCACCCATGCTTGCATGCAAACAAGCATTTGTGTATTGGTGGTGGCTGTTTATCTACATTTTGCTTTTCTTCAAAATTATAAGATTATTGAGATAAGAAGTCCTAGCTTTACTCTCAATTACTGCAAAATATAGTACTTGTACACACTAAAAACTTGAGTGTGTTTTTGAATGAAATAATGAATGAATGCATTAATTCATGAATATTATTAATTATATTCTGCAATCTTCACATTTTCTCTACATAAGCCATTAACTTCCACATCTTCCTATCCAGAAAATCTAAGATCTCCGTATATTTTTTTGTCAAGAAAATCTATGCTAGCCTCCTCAGACTGCTTTCCCCCCCCCTTTCTATTATAGTCCAATCTAACAGTCTGTCTTAATTTTAGGAAGGTTAGAATTTACTGTAAGTCACAGTAACTAACAGGAAGTGTCAATAGTGATTCCTACAAAATTCACCTCAATATTGCAAGACACAGAAAACACAAATGTTTGGAAAATGAAGAGATGATGAAATTAAGGTTTCATGATCAAATCACTGTTTTCCTATACACAGTTTTTTATTCCTTATCAAAAAGTTGTATGTGTGTGTGCAGGTATGTGTGTTCATGTCCATATCATTTAAATATGGTGAAGGAAAATGCTTAATTTTTTGTGTGTATTTCTAGATAACTCCAATAGGTGAAAGGCCAGTTGTTTTCTTTGAAATGGTATTTTCCTGAGCACTATTGAACTTCTATTATGCTTAAGTACACTTGATTTATTATATGGGATGAACGTCACAGGGCAAAATCAGAAAACCTACTTGTTTTCCTTTTTTTTTTTTCCCCCTATTGCTAGCACCAGGCACAGTGATATTTCTTCCATTCTAATTGGTGGCATTTCAGGCACATAGCACTGCTCGTCTGATTACTTCTATCTCTCAGTCTAGTTGCAGAGCACCTGGGACAACTTAATCACCTTCCATCTCAGATCCAGAAGATCTCTTCTTCCTTCTCCAGATCAGGCCTGATGGGAGACAGAGGGCCTATGCTGGGCAAAAGGACATGGGTCTGATTTTGTTATTGTTGTTGTTACTTATCTCAGTGATATTCCCTATCTACTACTCCTTTGTGGATTTTAGCTTCTCCAGTATCATGGTCAGGGCCAAGGGAATAAATGATTAGAAGAAGATGTATATGACCAGTGTTATGGTAATTAGATTTTCCCTTCCCTCTTTGGAACAAAACCAAAATGATGCTTTCTGTGTGCCCTTTATTAGGTTTTTAGACAAACATTCTACCTCTTTCCCTGGTGCAACATCCATTTCCTGGTGATAGTGTTGCATTTCTTGGCTAATCTGTCTCATTTCTCTCTCAATTGTTCCACAATGAAGGCAACTATAGTGAGGCAACTATGCCTCACTCATCAGGTAGTCTTTTTTAGTGGAATGCTTTCAATACCACCAGATTCTGATACTTTGATGAAAGAGAAAATTCACACTTGCTTCTTCAAATGCTACTCCCACACTCTGCTTTTCTATTCATCCTACCATTGTAGGCTACTCCAGCCTTGCTCTTGTTTTTTGAGACTTCTCTAGGAGGAACACATTACCATTGGTCTCAGTGCTTCACAAATTCCAGAGGACATATTTAAAGCTTTTTCTGGAATATTCTGTCACTGTGCTCCTGTGGCAGCACAAGACAGACTAACAAATTTCTCTACAAATATCATGCTGGGACACAAGATTCCAACCTGCCTTTTTTAGAACTTCATGTTCTATCTCTGGCTCACTTGGGCAAATAAGGGGGAAAGCCAGGTAGTCTTAAATGTTACCAATCCTGTCAGTGATGAGCATTAAGGAGGGCATATGATGTGATGAGCACTGGGTGTTACATGCAACTAATGAATCATTCAACACTACATCAAAACTAATGATGTACTATATGTTGACTAATTGAATTTAAATGTAAAAAAAAAAAAAGAAAATTCCTTCTGTTACTCCCTTGCCTTGTCTTACATCAAATGAAGGGAGGACTTAGATTGATAGAGTAACTTGGTTATCCTTTGGGATGTCTTTCAAGTGTGTCTAGGGCTTCTCTTTAGAAGTTGAAGATATCTGTCACACATTGTCCTCAGATTTTATTATTTTGGTGAAATTCTAAGACAGTAGGGAAAGTTTTTTCTTCTTCTTTTTTTTTTTTTTTTAAAGATTTTATTTATTTATTTTACAGACAGAGATCACAAGTAGACACAGAGGCAGGCAGAGAGAGAGAGGAGGAAGCAGGCTCCCCGCTGAGCAGAGAGCCCAATGCGGGACTCAATCCCAGGACCCTGGGATCATGACCTGAGCCGAAAGCAGAGGCTTTAACCCACTGAGCCACCCAGGTTCCCAGTTTTTTCTTCTTAATGTTGTTATAGAGGTAATTATTTCCTCTATTTCTTGGAATTCTTCTGACCCAAAGCATAGTTCCAGATGCATGAGTAGAAATACAGAAATAGTAGATGGCTCAGTAGGTCCATCTACTTTAAGTAAATTAGCACATTTCAGTCAAAATATATATAGAGAAATATTTGGTGCAAATTTTCCTCTCACTGTAATTAAAAATTTCTATTGTAAGAATATGGAACTGTTGTTTATTTAAGCAGTTATTCTACTTAAGCCTTTTCTTATCCGTAGTAATTTGTATTCATTGAAAAGAACATGTCCTTGGGGTTATTAAGCACTACACAGTGACAGTCCAAGACCTTGATGCACCATTTCTTTCCTCCTTATTTAACTGGGGATTTAAAGACAGTTTTCTGTACATATTCATTTCTATATGACTATGTACAGTGCAAAAAAAAAAGACTTTTGTGAAGTAAGATGAATGGACTTTATGGAGATAAAAGTAAACTAATTAGAATCTATAATTCATTCATGTGTGCCCACAAATCTGGGTTCTGCAAGATATTAAGTTAGATCCCAAATAAATCAAGTTGCAGAAAGGAATTTAATGATGGTTGAAAGAGTTTCCTAGCAGTATTACTGTATAAATATTTTTATATACATACAATATGAGATTTATCACTGCTATGAAAATGACAAGTATGATGAAGGGTGGAAGAAGATTTTATGGGTACCTAGATTTAAACAAATTATTTGTAAAGCAGCCTACATTGATTTTAAAAATCAACTTCATTCTTATTAATAAAATCAAAACTCTAATTCAGGTCTATAAATCAGTACTAAATCTACTGTTTACCAAGGTTATTCTGATCATTTCAGAGACTAATTTTCATGCAAGTATAGCTATTAAGTCAGGAACATACCTGAAATATCTATTTTTTCTTATTATTTAGGATGAATATTTTAATCTTAAATCTCCTTTTCTTTTTCTATCTGTCATAATATTTAAAATTAAGTCGTGATTTTGTTATTAGAAAATATGATTTGATTACATTAAAAATTAAAAACTGGATGGGTCAAATTTAAGTAGTTCAGTGCTTTCCTGAATAACTGATAAAAATTGTCTCAATCAACTGGTGAAAAAAAAATTTTTATATTATACTATACACCTATATACTACTCTATAGATCAATGGTATTTTTAAACAAGGTATAATAGGAGAGATCATCTACTAATACACCAATGAATTGTTCCAAAATAGAGAAGGAAGTAGTGCTTCTAAGAGTGTTGGAAAAGTAGTACCAGGCAGTTAATTTCTGATACTGTAATAATGGCTAAGTTTCATAAGTGAATCTTACCACACTAGAGCTACTCATGTTAAATAGGAAAAACCTATAATTATAGCCATTTCTTTTTTTTTAAATTATAGCCATTTCTAATTATAGAAGGTTTATTATAGGTTCTTTTAAATCATTTTAGATAAGTAAAATAATTTATTAGAAGTGAAAAGTTAACATTCCTTCATTTAAGGTGAAATGCAAAAGTTCACTGAGACTTAAAAATCCATCATTTAAAATGGTTATAGAAAATGGATGTGAAACAATGCTAAGATCATTGATATTTAAGTTTCTTTGCATATGATGTTTTAACACAAATAGTAAGGCAACATTCAGTCTTTTTTTCAAGGTGTTCAACTGACTAGGTGAGGCCCAGCCACATTATGAAAGGTTTTGTTTTGTTTTGTTTTGTTTTGTTTTAGATTGGAGTCTCATTGCTTTTATTTATTTATTTATTTATTTATTTATTTATTCAGTGTTCCAAAATTCATTGTTTATGCACCACACCCAGTGCTCCATGCAATCCGTGCCCTCCTTAGTACCCAACACCAGGCTCACCCAATCCCCCACCACCCCCTCCAAAACCCTCAGTTTGTTTCTCAGAGTCCACAGTCTCTCATGGTTTGTCTCCCCCTCCAATTTCCCCCAACTCACTTCTCTCCATCTCCCAATATTCTCCATCTTACTCCTTCTGCTCCACAAGTAAGTGAAACCATATGATAGCTGACTCTCTCTGCTTGACTTATTTCACTCAGCATAATCTCTTCCAGTCCCGTCCATGTTGATACAAAAGTTGGGTATTCATTCTTTCTCATGGAGGCAAAATACTCCATTGTATATACTGACAATATCTTCTTTATCCATGCATCTGTTGAAGGACATCTTGGTTCTTTCCACAGTTTGGTGACTGTATCCATTGCTGCTATGAACATTGGGATACAGATGGCAGTTCTTTTCACTACATCTGTATCTTTGGGGTAAATAACCAGTAGTGCAATTACAGAGTCATAGGGAAGCTCTATTTTTAATTTTTAAGGAATCACCACACTGTTTTCCAAAATGGCTGCACTAAGTTGCATTCCCACCAACAGTGTAAGAGGGTTCCCCTTTCTCCACATCCTCTCCAACAGTTGTTAGTTACTGTCTTGTTAATTTTTGCCATTCTAACTGGTGTAAGGTGGTATCTCAATGTGGTATTGATTTGAATCACCCTGATGGCTAATGATGAGGAACATTTTTTCATGTGTCTGTTGGCCATTTGTATGTCATCTTTGGAGAAGCATCTGTTCATGTCTTTTGCCCATTTTTTGATGTGATTATCTATTTTGTGTGTGTTGAGTTTGAAGAGTTCTTTATAGATCTTGGATATCAACCCTTTGTCTGTAGTGTCATTTGCGAATACCTTCTCCCATCCCGTGGATTGCCTCTTTGTTTTGTTGACTGTTTCCTTTCCTGTGCAGAAGCTTTTGATCTTGATAAAGTCCCTAAAGTTCATTTTCACTTTTGTTTCCTTGCCTTTGGAGACGTGTCTTGAAAGAAGTTGCTGTGACCAATTACGAAGACAGTACTTTCTCCTCTAGGATTTTGATAGATTCCTGCCTCACATTGAGGTCTTTTATCCATTTTGAGTTTTTGTGTAAGGTGTAAGAGAATCGTGAAGTTTCACTCTTCTATACATAGCTGTCCAATTTTCCTAGCACCGTTAATTGAAGAGAGTGTCTTTTTTCCACTGGATATTTTTTCCTGCTTTGTCAAAGATTAGTTGACCATAGAGTTGAGGGTCCATATCTGGGCTCTCTACTCTGTTCCACTGGTCTATGTGTCTGTTTTTGTGCCAGTATCATGCTGTCTTGGTGATCACAGCTTTGTAGTAAAGCTTGAAATCAAACCGCAGCAACTTCTTCCTAGGAACATCGCCAAAGGCAACAGAAGCAAGGGCAAAAATGAACTATTGGGATTGCATCAAGATCAAAAGCTTTTGCACAGCAAAGGAAACAGTTAACATAACCAAAAGACAACTGACAGAATGGGAGAAGATATTTGCAAACGACATATCAGATAAAGGGCTCGTATCCAAAATCTATAAAGAGCTTATCAAACTCAATACCCAAAGAACAAATAATCCAGTCAAGAAATGGGCAGAGGACATGAACAGACATTTCTGCAAGGAAGACATCCAGATGGCCAACAGACACATGAAAAAATGCTCCACATCACTCGGCATCAGGGAAATACAAATCAAAACCACAATGAGATACCACCTCACACCAGTCAGAATGGCTAAAATTAACAAGTCAAGAAATGACAGATGCTGGCGAGGATGCGGAGAGAGGGGAACCCTCCTACACTGTTGGTGGGAATGCAAGCTGGTGCAACCACTCTGGAAAACAGTGTGGAGGTTCCTCAAAAAACTGAAAATAGAGCTACCCTACGACCTAGCAATTGCACTCCTGGGTATATATCCTAAAGATACAAACGTGGTGCTCCGAAGGGGCACGTGCACCTGAATGTTTATAGCAGCAATGTCCACAATAGCCAAACTGTGGAAAGCGCCTAGATGTCCATCAACAGATGAATGGATAAAGAAAATGTGGGATATATACACAATGGAATACTATGCAGCCATCAAAAGACATGAAATCTTGCCATTTGCGATGACGTGGATGGAACTAGAGGGTATCATGCTTAGCGAAATAAGTCAATCGGAGAAATATAACTATCATATGATCTCTTTGATATGAAGAAGTGGAGATGCAAGGTGGGGGGGTTTGGGGGGAGGTAGGAAAAGAAAAAATGAAAAGATGGGATTGGGAGGGAGACAAACCATAAAAGACTCAATCTCAAGAAACAGACTGAGGGTTGCGGGGGGGAAGGGGGACGGGAGAGGGTGGTGGGGAAATGGACATTGGGGAGGGTATGGGCTATGATGAGTGCTGTGAAATGTGTAAACCAGACGATTCACAGACCTGTACCCCTGGGGATAAAAATACATTATATGTTTATTAAAATAAAAAAATAAAAAAAATAAAAAAATCTATATGTTTAAATAAAAAAAAAAAAAAAAGCTTGAAATCAGGCAACGTGATGCCCCCAGTTTTGTTTTTCTTTTTCAATATTTCCTTAGCAATTTGGGTTCTCTTCTGGTTCTATACAAATTTTAGGATTGTTTTTTCCAGCTATTTGAAAAATGCTGGTGGAATTTTGATTGGGATGGCTTTGAAAGTATAGATTGCTCTAGACAGTATAGACATTTTAACAATGTTTATTCTTCCTATCCATGAGCATGGAATGGTCTTCCATCTTTCTGTGTCTTCTTCAATTTCTTTCATGAGTGTTCTGTAGTTCCTCGAGTACAGATCCTTTACTTCTTTGGTTACGTTTACTCCCAGGCATCTTATGGTTCTTGGTGCTAGAGTAAATGGAATCAACTCTCTAATTTCCCTTTGTATATTTTCATTGTTAGTGTATAAGAAAGCAACTGATTTCTGTACATTGATTTTGTATCCTGCCACATTACTGAATTGTTGTATGAGTTCTAGTAGTTTGGGGGTGGAGTCTTTTGTGTTTTCCATATAAAGTATCATGTCCTCTGCAGTGAGAGAGGGTTTGACTTCTTCTTTGCCAATTTGAATACCTTTTATTTCTTTTTGTTGTCTGATTGCTGTTACTAGGACTTCTAGTATTATGTTGAACAAGAGTGGTGAGAGTGGGCATCCTTGTCGTGTTCCTGATCTCAAAGGGAAGACTGCAAGCTTTTTCCCATTGAGGATGATATTCGCTGTGGGTTTTTCATAAATAGATTTTATGAAGTTGAGGAATGTTCCCTCTATCCCTATACTTTAAAACATTTTAATCAGGGATGGACGCTGTATCTTGTCAAATGCTTTTTCTGCATCAATTGAGACAACCATGTGGTTCTTCTCTCTTCTCTTATTGATTTGTTCTATCACATTGATTGATTTGCAAATGTTGAACCACCCTTTCAACCCAGGGATAAATCCCTGGTCATGATAGATAATCTTTTTAATATACTGTTGGATCCTATTAGCTAGGATCTTGTTGAGAATCTTAGCATCCATATTCAGCAGGGATACTGATCTGAAATTCTCCCTTCTGGTGGGTCCTTGCCTGGTTTGGGGATCAGGTTAATGCTGACTTCCTAAAAAGTGTCTGGAAGTTTTCTTTCTGCTTCAATTTTTTGAAACAGCTTCAGGAGAATAGGTGTTATTTCTTCTTTGAAAGTTTGGTAGAATTCTCCAGGGAATCTTTCAAGTCCTAGGCTCTTGTTTTTTGGGAGGTTTTTGATCACTGCTTCATTCTTGTTACTAGATATTGGTCTATTCAGGTTGTCAATTTCTTCCTGACTCAGTTTTGGAAGTTTATAATTTTCCAGGAATGCATCCGTTTCATCTAGGTTGCTTAACTTATTGGCATATAACTGTTGATAATAATTACTGATGATTGTTTCTGTTTCCTTGATATTAATTGTGATCTCTCCCTTTTCATTCATAATTTTATTAATTTGGGCCTTTTCTCTTTTCTTTTGGATTATTTTGGCCAATGATTTATCAATCTTATTGATTATTTCAAAAAACCAGCTTCTAGTTTCACTGATGCATTCTACAGTATCTCTAGTTTCTATCTCATTGATCTCTGCTCTACTCTTGATTATTTCCCTTCTTGTGTGTGGAGTTGGTTTGATTTGTTGTTGATTCTCCAGTTCTTTAAGGTGTAGAGACAGCTGGTGTATTCTGGATTTTTCAATTTTTTTGAGGGAGGCTTGGATGGCTACGTATATCTCCCTTTGGACTGCCTTTGCTGTATCCTATAGGTGTTGGACTGATGTGTCTTCATTCTGATTGGTTTCCATGAATTGTTTAAGTTCCTCTCTGATTTCCTGGTTGACCCAAACATTCTTAAGAAGGAAGGTTGTTAGCCTCCAAGTGTTTGAATTCCTTCCAAATTTTTTCTTGTGGTTAAGTTCCAGTTTCAAAGCATTGTGGTCTGAGAATATGCAGGGGATAATCTTAATCTTTTGCTATCGGTTGAGTCCTGATTTGTGACCCAGTATGTGGTCTCTTCTTGAGAAGTACCATGTGCACTCGAGAAGAATGAGTATTCTGTTGTTTTATCTTGGAATGTTCTGTATACATCTATCAGGTCCATCTAGTCCAATGTGTCATTCAATGTTTGTTTCTTTATTGATTTTCTCCTTGGATGATTTGTCTCTTACTGAGAGTGGCATGTTAAGATCCCCTACTATTAATGTATTCTTATCAATATGACCCTTTATCTTGACTAACAGTTGTCTTATATAGTTGGCTGCTCTCATATTGGGGACATAAATATTTACAATTGTTAGATCTTCTTGTTGATAGACCCTTTGAGAATGATGTAGAGTCCTTCTGTATCTCTGACTACAGTCTTAAGTTTAAAATCTAATTTATCTGATATGAGAATTGCTACCCCAGCCTTCTTTTGAGGCCCATTGGCATGAAAGATGCTTCTCCATCCCTTCACTTTCAGTCTGGATGTAACCTTGGGTTCAAAATGGGTCTCTTGTAGACAACATATGGATGGGTCCTGTCATTTTATCCAGTCTGCAACCCTGTGCCATTTTATGGGTGCATTAAGGCCATTCACATTGAGAGTGATTATTGAGAGATACATTTTATTGACAACGTGTTACCTGGGAAGTCTTTGTTTCTATAGATTGTCTCCATAAATTTCTGTTCAATGATATTCTTAGGTTTTTTCCTCTTTTATAGACCCCCCCCTCCTCGCCTTAATATTTCTTGTAGTGCTGGCTTGGTGGTCACATACTCTTTTAAACCTTGCCGGTCTTGGAAGCTCTTTATCTCCCCATCCATTTTGAATGTCAGTCTTGCTGGATAAAGTCTTCTTGGCTGCATGTTCTTCTCATTTAGTGCCCTGAATACATCTTGCTAGCCTTTTCTGGCTTGCCAGATTTCTGTGGACAGGTCTGACGTTATTCTGATGGGCTTTCCTCTGTACATAAGGAATCTCTTACCCCTAGCTGCTTTCAAGAGCTTCTGTCTAAAATTATGATTCATCATTTTCACAATCAGGTGTCTTGGGATCTTTCTAGATTCTATGATCTTGGGGGAAGACCTTTCTTCCTCTAGGACATGAACACTGGTTCCATTCACCAGATTGGGAAAATTTTCTTTCTTTCTTTTTTTTTTCTTAAGATTTTATTTATTTATTTGACAGAGATCACAATTAGGCAGAGAGACAGGCAGAGAGAGAGGAAAGGAAGAAGGCTCCTTGCTGAGCAGGGAGCCCAATGTGGGGCTTGATCCCAGGACCCTGAGATCATGACCCGAGCCAAAGGCAGAGGCTTTAACCCACTGAGCTACTGAGGCATCCCAGATTGGGAAAATTGTCATGGAGAATTTGTTCAACTATATCCTCTAATCTTCTTTCTTTCTCCTGACCCCTCAGGGATTCTAATAATTCTGACATTGGAACGTTTCATGGTGTTATTTATTTCCCTAATATTGTTTTCATGGCTTCTAAGCTGTTTGTTCCAGGCTTCCTCCTGATCCTTTTTCTCTATCAATTTGTCCTCTAGATCACTAATTCTTTTTTTTTTTTAAGATTTTATTTATTTATTTGTCAGAGAGAGAGTACACACAAGTAGGCAGAGAGGCAGGCAGAGGCAGCAAGAGAAGCAGACTCCCTGCTGAGCAAGGAGCCTGATGTGGGACTCGATCCCAGGACCCTGGGATCATGACCTGAGCCGAAGGGAGTGGCCCAACCAACTGAGTCACCCAGGAGTCCCTAGATCACTAATTCTATCTTCTGCCTCAGTTACCCTAGCTGTTAGAGAATTTAGATTAGATTGGAACTCATTGAGAGCATTGTTAACATCATCCCTGGTGACTTTCACTTCTGC
The DNA here is from genome assembly GCF_963455335.1 of Martes martes. Lineage (NCBI taxonomy): Eukaryota > Metazoa > Chordata > Mammalia > Carnivora > Mustelidae > Martes > Martes martes. The sequence goes on along the minus strand of NC_137900.1, from coordinate 41,242,688 downwards.
CCTAATCAATTCCATTTTGTCATTAAAGGCTTTCTCCAACCTAGCCATTGCCTGAATAATTGTTAGCCTGAATTCCGACATACTGTTTATGTCCATATCCAATAGCTCTGATGGAGTGGGCACTGAAAGTCTCTGAACTTTTCCTCTGTTGGGCATTCCTCCTCCTAGTCATTTTGGTGAGAGATGGCTGAGGGGATGTGTAGTTGAATGTATCAGCTGTGGTGCAGGCAAGGTGCACTCTGGAATGCTTCTGAGCAATCTGGAGTCCCTGCCAAAAAGAAAGAAAGAAAAAAGAGAGAGTGACAGGAAAAAAAAAAAAGAAAAAAAAAAAAAGAAAAGAGAAGACCCAGCCCAAATGGGCCCCAGAAGTAAGATTTATAATGTATGCAAACAAAAACAGACAAACAAAAGACCAACAAAAGTAAATGACAAGAAAAAAAAAAAAAAGAACCCAGCCAAAATGAACCCCAAGTATAAGATTTATATGCTACCAGAGCAAAAACATATACACAGAAACATTGACAGAAGAAAAAGATGGGAGGGTGGTCATAAATCCTCACTGTGGGCGAGGAAGGTTATTTTGATTCTTCCTGGATGTATCTTGACACCTTTGTTAAAGGACCCAACTTTCCTGAGATAAAGGGGGATTAAAACTGGTTTATATATAGGGGTAGCAATGATTGGGGAAAGGGGATTACCTTGAAGCTCATCTCTATATGAATATTAAAAAAATAATAAAATAATAAAAAATAGAAAAGCAAAAGAAAAATACAGATATATGTATCAAAAAAGTTCAAGTTAAAAGGTTATTATGGAATTTGTTGTACTGAACATTACATTGTGATGGTAAATAGGTTAAAATTATAAAAAAAATTAAGAAGTACGAAAATAGTGGGAACGAATTAAAAATAAAAGTTGTGTCTATGAAGTAGTGGTGGTTGTCCTCTGTTTTTGGCTGGCTTTCTGGGGGAGGGGCCTTGATGAGTGGGTTTTCAGGCAGTCTTTCTAGAGTTGAGTTCTCTTGTCCCCTGTCAAGGGGCTGGGCTCTGAGGAAACAGGTTTTTCAGGCTTTTGTTCTCTGGAGGGTTTTTTTTTTTTTTTTTTTTCCTCTCCCCTTGGTGGTTTTTGGGAGTTCTGTGAAGGTTTAGAGGAAAGTAAACTACCCAGACCTCCATCTCAGACAGGAGCCTCTCTCTGTTCCCCTCTGGGTTTTCCAGAGCACATAAATTCCCCCTCTGCCACTGGCAGAGCACGTCCCCAGTCACGGTCCCAGGGGTTGCAGGAACTCCCACTTGTACCCAAAACCATGAGAAATACTAGCCCAAAGAGCTGGCTTCCAGGAGCCGCCTCTGCTGTGGCTGTCTGGGCAGGCCCAAGTGCCAGAGAGGTCCCAACCAGAGATAGCACACTGAGATTTTCACGCTGGCCTGGGCAGGGAGTGTTCAGAATCTCTGGGTCCTAGAGAGCACAGGCTAGCCCTCTCGAGGGAGTGTGTGGAGCACCACTCAGACCCTGGTGGTGCAGCGTGTGTGTAGAGTGCAAAAGGCTGTGGTTCTAGAGAGCGCCAGCTGGTGTCCACACCAGACTCTCATGCACGCTGCCACCCAGACACTCTCACATGTGCTGGTGGCGCAGGGACCAAGACCTGGCTTCTTTGCTGCACCCTCTCTGGCTCAGTGCCAGCAGTGGCTGTCCTGGGTCTGTGGGTTTAATTAACCCTGCCCCTAACTGCCTGATTCCACCAATTTCCCCTTAAGATCTTTTGTTCTTTTTGAGTGCTTTCAATGAGACTCCCAAGTTAATGCTGGTCTCCAATCACAGGGCACTCTCATATTGCGGTATTACTTTCCAGTGGGTCACTTCTGGTGGCCCCCTTCCACTTTTGTTTATCTTCAAATATCAGTCCGATGTTCCCCCTCCACTTTACCTTTCCACTGGCATCTTTTGCCCCTGTAGAGACTCAGAAGTGTATAATTCTAATCTCAGGCTGATTTCATGAGTGATCAGAGTTCTTTGGTATATAATTAGCTCACTTTAGGGGACCAGTTGAAACAGCACCTCCTACTTCTCTGCCATTTGTCATCTCTCTCTCTTTTTTTTATTTTTTTTTATTTTTTTTATTTTTTTTATTTTTGAGGATTGTAGGAAGTGGGCCACAGGAAGAAGCAATTGTTTTTTTACAATCTAAATCCTTCAAACATATAAACCATACTTTAACAAAAATCAAGCAGCTATTACTCAGTTGTCCATTATTACTCTTTATATTGTAATATAAAGAATATTTCCTGTCAATAATTTTATAGAGTAAATCTACCTAATGCACCTCCCCACACCCTTCCCCAGGGAAGTATTACAGAGTCATCTGTTATAAGTTTATGGTCCCCCAAGGGAGGCAGTCATAGCATTTCTTCATGAATTCTGGATAGACACAGAAGACTCAGTAACCAAGAGGTGGGATAAGTTTAAGGCATGTTTCATTCTCTCCATGGTGGGTACCGATGGACCATGCCAGCTTCTGGTGTACAATACAGATGTATTGTTGCACATGAACACTGTCACATTAATCTCACAAAAAAAATAGTTGTCTGTGATGCATACCAAGTGTGTCAGTATTATTGGATATTTGTTCAGTGAGGCTTCCCAAGTTTCTTCCTTGTTTCTTGCAAGATGTACTCAAGGTAGCACTCATGGTAACCTGGTAGTCAGCTCAAGGTGATCCTTCTGGTCCTGGGAAGTTCCAACTGAGAGTTTACCAATTTTTTTGCACAACAAATCACATGATCCTAATAGTCCAACATAAAAAAACTTACATGGCTTTTAAAAAGGCATTTAATAACCATTAAGTAGTTAGCAGGTTCTTTTGTCAAGGTTCTGTTATAATTGCTTCCTCTGCCCAGGATCATTTCAATATGTTATGAATAACATGGCATATGGGCAGTCACACTGCAACTATGGAACCACTATCAAATGCATGTAGGAGAGCTGAATTCTCTATAAGTTATAAAGGTGTCTAAGCAAAAAATTCCAGGAATCTATCTTTCTATCTGTCTGACAATAACAGAACTACCATCTACTGAATGACTTACAAGTCATAGACACCACGGTATATACTTCATTAATTGTTAATTAATTTCACTTAATTGTTATAACAACTTCCCTGGTTGGGAAGAATAATGGGGTTATCTTTATTTTAGGCACTACATTTAGAAGTATAAAAATAAAGTAGCTACTTTCGTTTCTTTTTCTTGTTCCTTTAAGTACTTATTTTAATTCCAGTTCGTTAACATACAGTGTTATATGAGTTTCAGGTGTGTACAATATAGTGATTCAAAACTTCCATACCTCACCCTGTGCTAATCAAGACAAGTGCCCTCTTTAATGCCTACCACGCTCCTAGTCTCCTCCCCTCCAGTAACCATCAGTTTGTTCTTTATAATTAGAGTGTCTTTCTTGATTTATTTATTTTTTCCCTCATTTATTTTGTTTCTTAAATTCCACATATGAGTGAAATTATATGGAATTTGCCTTTCTCTGACTGACTTCCAATCCGTTCATACACACACACACACACACACACATATATATAAATGAATGGATAAAGAAGATATGATTTTATATATATAAATTATCCATAATTTATCATATTCTATTATCAATATCAATATTGATCAATATCAATATAATATCAATATCAATATTATCAATAATATTATATATATATTATCTATTCATTAGTAGATGGATGTTAGTTGATGTTAGTTGATGATGTTTGCCTTTCTCTGACTGACTTCTAATCTGTTCATATATGTATTTATGTATATAGATAGATCGATAGATAGATGATATATATATGTATATATATATATACATATATATATATATATAAAATCACATCTTCTGTATCTTCTTTATCCATTGATTAGTTGATGGATGTTAGGACTGCTTCCTTATCTTGGTTATTTTAAATAATACTGCTCTAAACTTGGGAGGCATGTATCCTTTTGAATTAGTGTTCTTGTATTTTTTGAATAAATACCCAGTAGTGCAATTGCTGGATCATAAGTTAGCTGTATTTTTAACTTTTTGCACTTGATCTTAGCCAAAGGCTAAGAAACTATCTATTTTTAACTTTTTTTTTTTTTTTTTTTTTAAGATTTTCATTTATTTATTTGACAGAGAGATAGGGAGAGAGGGAGCACAAGCAGGAGGAGCTGGAGAGGGAGTAGCAGGCTCCCCGCTGAGGAGGGAGCCCGATATGGGGCTCGATCCCAGAACCTCAGGATCATGACCTGAGCCGAAGGCAGACGATTAACGACTGAGCCACCCAGGCGCCCCTATTTTTAACTTTTTAAAGACCCTCCATACTGTTTTCCACAGTGGCTGCACCAGTTTGCTTTCCCACCAAAAGTACAAGAAGCTTCCTTTTTCTCCACTCCTTATCAATACCTGTTGTTTTTAAGTTGTTGATTTTAATCATTCTGACAGGTGTGAGGTAATATTTCACTGCAGTTATGATTTGCATTTTCCTGAACATAAGTGATAAACATCTTTTCATGTGTCTGTTGGCCATCTGTAGGTCTTCTTTGGAAAAATGACTATTTATGACTTCTGCCTATTTTTTAATCGGATTATTTGTGTTTGGGCTATTAAGTTTGATAAGTTATTTTTTTTTAAGATTTTATTTATTTATTTGACAGATAGAGATCACTTGTAGGCAGAGAGGCAGGCGGGGGGTGGGGGGGAAGCAGGCTCCTTGCTGAGCAGAGAGCCTGATTCAGGGCTCGGTCCCAGAACCCTGAGATCATGACCCAAGTCCAAGGCAGAGGCTTAACCCACTGAGCCACCCAGGCGCCCCAAGTTTGATAAGTTCTTGACATAATTTGGGTGTTAAACCTTTATCAGATATGGTATTTGCAAATATCTTCTCCCATTCTGTAAGTTGCCTTTTAGCTTTGTTGGTTGTTTCCTTCGCTGTACAGAAACTTTTTATTTTGATGAAGTCACAATTATTTTTGTTTTTGTTTCCTTTGCCTTAGGAGACACATCTAGAAAAAAAGCTGCTATAACTGATGTCAAATAGGTTACTGCCTATGTTTTCTTCAGGATTTTTATGGTTCCAGGTCTCAACATTTACACCTTCCATCTATTTATTTTTGTGTATGTAATAAAGTGGTCTGGTTTCTTTCTTTTGCACATTGCTGTCCAGTTTTCCTAACAACATATGTGGAAGAGACTGTCCCCGCCCCCTCCCCCGCCATTGAATATTCTTTATTGCTTTGCCAAGGATTAATTGATCATATAATTGTGGGTTTATTTCTGGGTTTTCTATTCTGTTCGATTGATCTATGTGTCCGTTTTTGTTTAAGAACCACACTGTTTTGATAACTAAAGCTTTGTAATATAGTTTAAAGTCTGGAATTGTGATGCCCCCAGGTTTACTTTTCTTTTATAAGATTGTTTTGGCTATTCACGGTCTTTTGTGGGTCCATACAAATTTTAGGATTATTCTAGTTCTGTAAAAAGTGGTATTTTGAAAGGGATTATATTAAAGGTGTCGATTGCTTAGGGTACTGTAGACATTTTAACAATATTTATTCTTCTAATCCTTGAGCATGCAATGTCTTTCCATTTATTTGTGCTATGTTCAATTTCTTTCATCAGTGTTTTGCAGTTTTCAGAGTATAGGTCTTTCATCTCTTTGGTTTAGTTTATTCCTAGGTATCTCATTGTTTTTGGTGCAATTATAAATGAGATTTTTTTCTTAATTTTTCTTTCTGCTGCTTCATATTGGTGTATAGAAATGCAACAGGTTTCTGTAGATTGATTTTATATCCTGCGACTTTACTGAATTTGTTATCAGTTCTAGCAGTTTTTTGGGGGAGCCTTTTGGGTTTTCCATATAGAGTATCATATCATCTGCAAATAGTGAGTTTTACTTCTTTACTGATCTGGATGCTTTTTATTTATTTTTGTTGTCTGATTGTTGTGGCTAGGACTTCCAGTTCTATGTTGAATAAAAGTGGTGAGAATGGACATCCCTGTCTTGTTCCTGATGTTAGAGGCAAAGTTCTCAGTTCTTCCCCATTGAAGATGATGTTAGCTCTGGGTTTTTCATAGATGCCCTTTATTATGTTGAGGTATGTTTCCTCTAAGGCTACTCTGTTGAGGGTTTTTGTCTTGAATGGGTGTTATACATTGTCAAATGCTTTTTCCGTGTCCATTGAAATGATCATATGGTTTTTATCTTTCTTTTATTGATGTGATGTATCATGTTGATTGCTTTGTGAATATTGAACCACCCTTGTAAACCAGGAATATAGGTTGATCATAGTGTATGATTTTTTTTTATGTATTGTTTGATTGGGTTTGATAATATTTTCTTAAGGATTTTTGCATCTATGTTCATAAGGGATATTGGCCTGTATTTCTCTTTTTCTGTGGTGTCTTTTTATTTATTTATTTGTTTGAGAGAGAGAGAGAGAGAGAGAGAGAGAGAGAATAGAGAACATGAGACGGGGAGGGCCAGAGGAAGAAGCAGACTCCTTGCTGAGTAAGGAGCCTGAAGTGGGACTAGATCCTGGGACTCCAGGATCATGACCTGAGCCAAAGGCAGTCCTTAACCAACTGAGCCACCCAGATGCCCCCTTTGTGGTGTCTTAATCTGGTATTGATATGAGGATAATGCTGACTTTATAGAATGAATTTGGAAATTTTCCTTCCTTTTCTATTTTTTTGAATAATTCAAGAAAAATAGGTATTTAACTCTTCTTTAAAAGTCCGGTATAATTCAATTGTGGAGCTATCTGTTCCTGGACTTTTGTTTGTTAGTTTTTTGATTACGGATTCAATTTCATTGCTGATAATCAGTCTACTTAAATTTTCTATTTCTTCCTGTTTCAGTTTTGGTAGTTTATATGTTTCTAGGAATTTATCCATTTCTTCTAGATTGTCCAATTTGCTGGTATATAGTTTTTCATAATCTCTTATTATTGTTTGTATTTCTGCTGTGTTGGTTGTTATTTCTCCTGTGTCACTTGCAATTTTATTTATTGGGGTCCTCTCTCTCTCTCTTTTTTCTTGATGAGTCTGATAGAAGTTTAACAATTTTATTGATTTTTTTTAAAGAATAAGTTCCTGGTTTCATTGATCTGTTCTATTGTTTTCTTAGTTACTATGTCATTTATTTCTGCTCTAATCTTTTTTTGTTTCCTTCCTTCTCATGACTTTGGGTTTGGTTGCTCTTTTTCTAGTTCCTTTAGGTTAACTTTAGGATGTTCATTTGAGATTTTTCTTGTTTCTTGAGGTAAGCCTATGTTGTTATCTATTTCCCTCTTAGAATTGTTTTTGCTGCATCACAATGGTTTTGTTTTAATTTTCATTTTCATTTGAAAACACAAGTTTCCTCTGTGTTTTCATTTTCTTCTGTTACCATGTACTTTTGGTTGATCCATTCATTGTTTAGTAACCAGTTATCTAACCTCTATGCACTTGTGACCTTTCCAGTTTTTTGTGTGATATTGACTTCTAATGTCCTAGTGCAGTGACCAGAAAAGATCCATGCTATGACTTTGGTCTTCTTCAGTTTTTTGAGTCTTGTGTTGTGGGCTAATATATGATCTATTCTGGAAAATGTCCCATGTGTACTTGAAAATAATGTGTATTCTGCTGTTTTAGGAATATTCTGAATATATTTGTGAAGTACATGTGGTCCAGTTTGTCATTAGAAGCCATTGTTTCCCGGTTGATTTTCTGTTTTGATGCTCTTTCCATTGATGTAAGTGGTGCGTTAAAGTCCCCTACTATTACTGTATTATTATTTCTTTTAATAACAAATGTTATTAACTGTTGTATATATTTGGGTGCTTTCATGTAGGGAGCATAAATATTTACAATTGTTATATTTCCTTGTTGGATTGTTACCTTTATTATTTAATAGTGTCCTTCTTTGTCTCTTGTTACAATCATTGTTTTAAAGTCTATTTTGTTTGATATAAGTATTGCTACTCCAGCTTTCTTTTGACATCCATTTGTATGATAGATGTTTCTTCATCCCCTCACTTTTAATCTTCCTGTGTCTTTAGGTCTAGAATGAGTCTTTTATAAGTGGCATGTAGATAATGTCTTGTTTTTTCTTATCCATTCTGTCACCTTATGTCTTTTGTTTGGAGTGTTTCATCCTTTTACATTTAATGTAATTATTGATAGATATGTATTTATTGTCATCTTATTGTTTTATGATTTTTATATAGATTTTCTTTGATCCTTTCCTGTCTTTCATTCGTGTTTTGCTGATTTTCTTTCTTGATGTATTTGGATCTCTCTCTCTAGTCTGCATATTTTTTAGTGGTTTCTGATATGTGGTTACCATTAGGTTTGTGTACAACTCCTTCTGCAAATATCAGTCTATATTAAGTTGATGGTCATTTAAGTTTGAACCCATTCTTTACTACTCTCCTCTACTTTAGGTATATGTTGTTATGTGTTACATCCTTTTATTTTGCAAATTTATTAACTGATTTTTTTACAGAAATATTCATTTTTACTGCTTTTGTGTTTCCTACCTTTATATTGTCACTTTTGGTCTCTCCTTTGCACTCAAAGTGTCCCCTTTAATATTTCTTGCAGGATTAGTTTAGTGGTCATGAAATTTTTTAGCTTTTGTTTGTCTGGGAAACTCTTTATTTTTCCTTCTATTCTGAATGACAGCCATGCAGATTTTTCCCATTTGGCACTTTTAAATATACCATGCCAATTTCTTCTGGCCTGCAAAATTTCTGTTTAAAGATCTCCTGTTGCCCCTAAGGGTTTCCCTTGTAGTTTACTGTCTTCTTATGTCTTGATGCTTTGAAAATGTTTTCTTTATCATTATATTTTTCCAGTTTAATTACAATATGTTTTGGTGTGGGTCTACTTTTGTTGACTTTAATGGGAGTTCTCTGTGCCTCCTGGATCTAGATGTCTGTTTCCATCCCTAGATTAGGGAAGCTTTCAGTTATTATTTCTTCAAATAAATTTTTGCCCCATTTTCTCTCTCTTCTTCTTCTTCTGGGAGTCCTATAATATGAATGTTATTATGTTTGTTGGAGTCACTGAGTTTCCTAACTCTACTCTATTTTGCATAATTATTTTTTTTTCTGTGTTTTGTTCTATTTGATTACTTTCCATTACTGTCTTATCGGTCACTAATTTGTTCCTCCACTTCTTCCATCCTGCTATTCATTCCATCAAGAGTGTTTCTCATTTCATTTATGGAGCCCTTCATCTCTGTTATTGTTCCTTATCTCCATGTTAAGAGTTTCACTCATTCACTCATATTTTCCACTCTGTCAAGTATCCTTATGATCATTGCTCTAAACTCTCTGTTAGGAATGTTACTTATAACTATTTCATTTGGATCACTGGCCCTGGTTATGGCCTTGTCCTATTTTTTTTTTTTTTTTTCATTTGGGTTACTTTCCTTTGTCTCCTCATTCTCTTTGCCTCTCTTGTCTGTTTCTGTATGTTATGAAAGTCAACTGTGCCTTCTGTTCTTGAAAGTAGTGATATTATGAAGAAGTCCTGGAGTGCCCTCCAGTGCAGTGTTCCCTGTTCACCAGAATCTGGCACTGCAGGAGTGTATCTTACCTGTGTTGCTTATGCCCTGCTATTGTAAGTCTCATTTTACTTCAGACAAGTTTTCTGTGCTGACTCTCTGCCTGTTGTGGGGTGTGCTTTTTCTCTTTGGTGTTGGTAGGATGCAGGCAGGCTACATGCAAGGGGACATGCCCTCCAGGAAACTTGGGAGCAGGGTGGTGGTGTTAGTAAAATTTGTGGTGAGCCACTAGTCCTAGCTGGATCCCTAGAGTTCTCTGGTGGCTGGGGTCTCAAGGCTGGGTGCAGCACTACAATAGCTGGGTGAGGTTGTTCTTGGTACACAATACAGCTGGGCAGGAACTGTGAAAACAACTGCTGGGTGCAGCATATAGGAGCCTTTAATAAAATTTGTCTTCTGCTCAGAGCAGAGGCTAACAAGCTTGAAGTGCCCAATCCCTTAAGAGAACTTATGGGCATTGTACACTGCTATAAGGTTAGGTAGCAAGTGTCTGTGCAGCTCTGTCTCTTGCAGGTGTCCTTTTATTTATGCTGGGGGGGTGGGGAGGAAAATGGCACCTGCTAGCTCCTCCATTTTCAGAGAAGCCCTGCAAAATGCTCCAGAATTGGTATGAATAGATCTGTCTCCTGTTTTCCCCAGGTTGTATAAACTGTCATATTTATGTTGTCTTTTCACACAGGCTGCTGTCTCTTTAAGGGCAGGACCAAGATATCACTCACCCTCCCAGCTTGCCCTGTTATGAGTCAGTTGGCTTTTAAAGCTCCAGGTTCCAACTCCCACTGATTATACAAACTCATGGAAGTCAGCCCTTCTGGTTTTTAAAGCCAAATGTATTGAGGATTAGTCTTCCCCATGTGAGCTCGTTGGTGCAAGGGCCTGTTTCTCTGCTCTCTCCACACACACAGCTCCCACCCTCCTTTAGGCAGTCTCCTCCACCTTTCTGACCTTCTTAACCTTTCAGATGCAGCTTCTCTGTAGTTGTGGAGTTTGTTCTGTCAATTTTCAGAATCCTGTCTGGTTTATTTACTTGGATGTGGATGATACCTAACTGTAAACGTAGGACAAGGTGAACTCAGAGACCTTCCACTCCACTATCTTCCCAAGCTCCACAAGTAGCTACTTCGTTTCTTATAACTGATTTGTTCTTCTTTATAAAACCTGTATATTAGTAAATAATGAGAATGGTTCAAGAGCAAACTAATTTATTCCTATTTGGGAAATTAATCTCACTTAAGCCCCAACATTTATATCTCTTCCAGGTAAATGTACAGACTTTTGGTTCTTCTCTCTCATCCCCTGTTCTTCTGATGGCTTGAGGAGACAGGCTAGGAATATTATATGACCAGAAGGCTTTTGGAAGGAAGAGGTTTGGGGACCTGTTCATTTCACATTCATTTAGATGCTTGTTACCCTGTTGATATTCAGAACTTCAATCCAGAGTTTGTCAACCGGACTGTTATGTCTCAGCAGAGTCATGGTCATCATTGTGAATGGGACCCTGCCTTTGGCTTGTTGGTGTTGCATATGCCTCGGGCTAAAATAGTCTGACCTACAATCTTTGGCTAAAGGAACTCAGTCTCTCCTCAAACACCACTCCCTTATGTCCTCTCTCTCCCCATCTCAGAAACTTTCCATGGGTATTTTCACTAGAGAGCAATGTCAGCTATTTTAAGTACTTATATTTTTATTTAGGGCACATATAAACCACCAGAGAGCTTTCACGATATATAGGAACTGTACAGATTACTCTGACAAGCTAAACTCCTCCTGCATTGCTGGTTTTACTTTGCTGCAGCTGCCCTATTTCAGTGTATGTGTGTGGGTACTCTGTGACGTAGTTTCTTTCCAGAAATTCTGATATGACATATACTGACCCCATCTTCTGTTTCTACTCTGGACTTTCACCTGTTAGAATTCTTTTTACATAAGATAACTCTGTTCATATAAGTTTAGGATATATGTATCCATTGTCTCTACCTCCCTCCATCACCTTCTGCCTTCTGGTGAAACTTTATCACAAGATAGCACCAGACTCAACCCTATCCCTTTGACCCTTTGGGTCTATATGTCAGACTTTAATGGATCCCAATGAATCATTTCCTTGTGTCCATGACCCTTTGTAAATCTCTTTGCCGTTCCTGCTAATAAGAGGACTCCTCTTATTCAATTCATAACTTCTAATATCGTTTTTTCAATAATGAAGACAAAAAGGCTAGAGGTTGACCATTTACTCACAGCAGTGTAGCTAAATAGTGGATTGGAGCTTCAGCAGGAAAGACTCCAAGGGGAAGGTGGACAGAGATTTCTTTGAAAAATTAGCAATTTTTGAATGTCTAAGTGTTCCCATTTCTCCTTTTGATTTATAGCATTTTTCCATCCACATATATCCCATATTCTGTTGATGAAATGATTAATTTTCAAACCCAAGAATCTTGATTAAAGCATTAATCACGATGTAGCAAATTAGCTTAAGCCTTAAGATAAAGAAAAAAAGTGTGTTAGTTTGTGTTGTCTATTTTCCAACTGATTGCTGCCTCTACATGAAGAAAACAACACCTTAGGTGTGAAATATTAGCACAAAATATCACAGCATCTTGGTAAAATGTTATTTTCTACCCAAACACTTCTACCCAAAGTGTTTCAACCAACACTTCTACTATTTAAAAAGCTCTCATTTTCCTCAGTGGTTAATGTTCTTTGTGCTTTAGTTTTAGACTGAAAAAAAAAAAAAATCAGGCTCTCCCTGCAGAACTCTGCTGGGTAACATAAATCTGTACATTGTTAATGCTTAGGATTGTCAGACAGGAATAGCACATCTTTAAGATAGAAATGCCTCCATGCTAGAGATATTATTTGGTTGTGGAAATTTTGCCTTTGAAATGACAGTTTAGATCTTTGCCTGATTAAAGAAAATTGATATCCCTGAAGCATAGAAAAATATGCCATGGAATAGAAGTAGAGGCTTTCATTGAATTAAATTTAATATAAACATTGGCAAAACTTATTCACATATTAAAATAAAATAAATTTGATATTTTGAAGTCTCTTGATTATTTATAATTTTTTATTTATTGTAAAAATGATTTACTTTAGTTTAAAATAAATTAAAAAATGGGGATCCTCCCAAGAGGTGAATTAAATTATATTATTTTATAGAATTAAATTGATCTTTTTACCCCATTCTGTTTATATGCCTATATGTTTTAGCTAGAATACTGGTAAAATTTGAGGACAGTTCTTCCCTTCCTAAATGTAATTTTTTGGTAATTATAAGTTATAAATGTTTTATGTCTTTTTTCAGAAGAGTAAAATAAATATAAAAAAAAATATGAAGACCCCAGAGTCTGAAATGATGAGCTTTGCTTCAATAAATAATTCATTATAAAATAATTCTTTGACTTCCAGTTAAAAAAGATTTACAAATTAATTTGACATTTTCTTTATAATAAAATTGATTCTTTGAACTTACTAAACACTTTTTGTTTGAAGAAACTCATTGTTTTTTTTTAAAGTACTAAATAAAGACTTCAAGTACCTTAATTGGGAGGATAAATTAATTGCTCTATTTCATAGGTTTGGAACAGACTGAGTGAAATATGTCTACAGGTTTATGGGGGCAATGTACTTCACAGATCTACTGTCTTTTAACTGGTCCCTGCACAGTCTCCAAAATGGCACTTTGACATAATCTCTCTCTTTTCTAAAGATTTTATTTATTTATTTGCCAGAGGAGGAGAGAACACACACACAAACAGGGAGCAGCAGGGAGAGAGAGAAGCAGCTCCCCGCAGAACAAGGAGCTGGATGTAGCACTCTATTCCAGGACCTTGGGATCATGATCTGAGCCAAAGGCAGACGCCTAACCCACTGAATCACCCAGGTGTCCTGCCATAATCTCTTAACATGCTTGTGCAGGATGAGGCAGAGTTAGAACATTATGTTGGAATAGTGAATGGAGAGTAAGGTAGAATTATAAGGGGGGACATTTAAGTGGAAAACTGAATTAACTGTTGGGCTGACACCTGAGGAGGGAGTACAGCAGTCCAAATTGTCTTTAAAGACCTGGGTCAGACCAGCTCTGTTTTTCTATGCAATTTTTGATTGGTCAGAGGGATGGATATAAGGTATCTTCAGACAGCGACAGCAGTGATTTGTGGTGTCAGCTGGGCAGCAGCATTAAACAGAGTGCCTAGACCTAAAGGGGACAGCCCTCAGGAAGATGTGTCTTGTGTGAGCAATTCAGATGTCAGATATCTGAGATCTCAGCAAGGATTTAGTCCTAGAAAGAAACTGTAGTTCCAGAAAAAACTGAGAAAGAAAACTCCAATTACTGCATTTAAAACTATCTAATCAATTCTTAAGTCCCACATTTGCAAGAACAGGAATTTACTTCCTGTCTTTATCAGGATGGATTTAGGTAGCAAGTGAAGTTTGGCATTATTCAAGATGACAGTGTTTGCCATTCAAGTAGGGCTGGAAAAGAAGAGTAGTATCACTTGTGGCTTCTGAGGATGAAAACTGAGGGGTTTAAGAAGAATTTGCTTCCCTTAAGTTTATTCTCCCAAAGCATAACATTCTTAAAAGGAGAGACACATTGGCACTCAAATTGTGGCTCTTCTTTATTGTTTCCCTGAAGGGAAGGTATTGTTTCCCTGAAGATAGAAACTCACTATGGTTCTGAAAAGGGACTTATGCTAAAATACAACTTTTCTATCTTTTTTTTTTTTTTTCTCTCTAATGCTAAGACTGAGTTGGATTATTTGACAGATAATCCTGGGAAATTTTTGTAATTAAATTTTGCCTGCATTATATATAGGTTATACCTATATAACTTGAGAATTAATTAACTTTTGTGAATTAACACACTGACTAGTTTACAATTTTAGGAAAGATTTAATTTCCTTTTATTAATTTTCCCCAGATGCCAGTGGCCCCTAAATACTTTTGGTAATATTGACTCATAAACAACTGTACAGGAATGCTCTTTACTTACCTAAAAGCATTTTTGAATTTTTAGAAAATTATCTGATATTTTGAATTGGCAAGTTGAAGATTCAGATCATTATCTTTTCCAAAGACTATATTTTTGAAATTGATTCTTTTTAAAACAAGACATCAATATGCCATTTAAAGAAAGATCTATCTTTATTATAAAGTTGAAATCATATTGAGTATATACAATTTCAAATACTTATATTTTCTCCAGATAATGTACAAACAGTGGATTCTTATTTTTCCTAGATTCCATATTTGCAATTTTTATAAAAGATTTTATTTATTCATTTGACAGAGAGAGACATACTGAGAGGGAACACAAGCAGCGAGAGTGGGAGAGGGAGAAGCAGGCTTCCCACGGAGCAGAGAGCCCAATGCTGGCTTAATCCCAGAACCCTGAGATCATGACCTGAGCCAAAGGTAGAAGCTTAATGACTGAGCCACCCAGGCACTCCTTCATATTTGCAAGTTGCATGCAAGTTAAGATCTTTCTTTAACCATAAGGTTAATACTGGCAGTGTTTCCATGGTCATTCACGGACATGCTTAGAACAGTGAAAAATTTGAGTCACTCAATGCCCATCCTCCCAGCTGTGGCTGAAAACAGTGATGTTCTGCCTTTTGGTTTCAGTTCTAATACTGTAAACAACTTGCCTTTCTGCCATCTAGTTTGTGCCATATTTTTTTTTCTTTTGCATTTTTGTGCTTTCTGCTCATGATTTTGCTATTTCAAATGGCCCCCAGGTGTAGTGCTGAAGTGCTGTCTAGAATTCTTAAGCACGGGAATGCTGTGATGTGCCTAAGAAAGAATATATGGGTGTGAGATAAGCTTTGTTTGGGCATGAGTTATAGTGCTACTCACTGTAAGTCCAATGTTAGTGAAAAAACAATATATCATAAATAAATAGTGTTTAAACAGAAACACATGTAAAACAAGGATATGTCTTATAAAAGTATTGTTACCAGAGGCTCACAAGAAACAAACTCTGCATTTTGCCAATTCAGTGTTCATGTGACTTGGTGAATATTCTCTGACTGCTTTCCTCTGAGATGGTATATATCAAAATTCCAGCTATTCCCAAATTGATTTTTTTTAATCCAACAAAAGATCATAAAATAATACATACATGGCTTGCCACAGTCAAGTTATTATCTAGCACATCATGTTTTTAAATTATTTTAATTAACATATGATGTATTATTTGTTTCAGAGGTACAGGTCTGTGGTTCATCAGTCTTTTTTTTTTTAAAGACTTTTATTTATTTATTTGACAGAGAAAGATCACAAGGAGGCAGAGAGGCAGGCAGAGAGAGAGAGAGAGAGGGAAGCAGGCTCCCCACTGAGCAGAGGGCCCGGTGCGGGACTCGATTCCAGGACCCTCAGATCATGACCTGAGCCAAAGGCAGTGGCTTAACCCACTGAGCCACCCAGGCAGCCTGTGGTTCATCAGTCTTAACACAATTCACAGCACTCACCATAGCACATACCCTGCACAATGACCATCACCCAGCCATCCCATCCCTCACACCCTCCTCCCCCCAGCAACCCTCAGTTTGTTTCCTGAGATTAAGAGTCTCTTATGGTTTATCTCCCTCTCTGGTATCATCTTGTTTCATTTGCTTGTCCCTTCTCCTATGATCCTTTTTTTTTTTTTTTAATTTTGTTGACTGTGTCCTTTGCTGTGCAAAATCTTTTTATCCTGGTGAAGTCCCAGTAGTTCATTTTTGCCTTGTTTCCCTTGCCTTTGGTGATGGTTCTAGGAAGAATTTGTTGTGGCTGAGGTCAAAGAGGTTGCTGCCTGTGTTCTCCTCAAGGATTTTGATGGGTTTCTGTCTCACAATGAGGCTTTTCATCCAGTTTTAGTCTATTTTTGTATGTGATATAAGGAAAGGGTCCAGTTTCCTTCTGCATGTGGCTGTCCAGTTCTCCCAATGCCATTTGTTGAAGAGACTGTCTTTTTTTCCATTGGACTTTCTTTCCTGCTTTGTTGAAGATTAGTTGACCATAGAGTTGAGGATCCATTTCTGGGCTCTCTATTCTGTTCCATTGATCTATGTGTCTGTTTTTGTGTTAGTACCATACTACCTTGATGATTACAGCTCTGTAATAGAGCTTGAAGTCTGGAATTGTGGTGCCACCAACCTTGGTTTCCTTTATGAACATTCCTCTGGCTATTCGGGATCTTTTTTTGTTCTATATAAATTTCAGGATTATTTATTCCATTTCTTTGAAAAAAAAGTTGATGGTATCTTGATAGGGATTACATTAAATGTCTAACACAAAATCTAACTCCATGATTCCCTATATGCCTTGACATTAAGTGACGTGGCTCTAAGACAGTCACCTGTCATCTTTGCCTGAAATTTGGTGCTGCTATATGCACCTTTTTTATTGCACCACAGAAAAAAAGATAATTAAAACCTAGAGGCCCAATGAGCTACCTCATAAGAACATGATGATTTATAATTCTTTTCTGAATTGAGATTAATGAAGTAGGTCTATTTGTTTGGATATGTCTGTTTTTGAAGTAGAGACTGAATTGATTTTTGAAGAGGTTTACCAGTTGTCTCTGGACATCTCCTCAGCAATGAAACCAGAGTTTAACTTTTTGGAAAAGGTTTACAGGTTGTCACCACGTACAGGGACTGTTTGAATTTTTCTGAGCAAAACACGCTTATAATAGGGAAATGTTGTCAGTGTTCTTTAGTTCCTATTAACTGCTTCTAGAAACCATTAGAATTACAAAAATCTTGAAGTTGAGATCATTCTACTAAAGTATTGGAAATGGTAATGGTAATTTCAAGTTTAATGGGGGCATTATTTTTTATGGAAGTGTCTCCTAGGCATGTATTTATTTATAGGGATCATCTTATTTAATCTTCATAGCAATCTGATGAAGTAGATGTTGTCATTAACTTTTTCAGTTCAAGAAACTGAGTCTTATAGAGGTTCAGAAGCATGTCTAATGTCATGGAGCTAAGCAGTCTGGGTGAGAATGCAGATAATCTGACTCTGGAGCTAGCATCATTCAAAACACTCTTATACTCTACTGCTTCATTTATACAGGTCCTTCCCAAATGTATCGAGCCCCAGCTATCTCACACAATTATTAAAAATATAAGGGCCTGTTAACATTAACCTGAATAATAGCATCTTGACATGTGGACAATTCTAAAGCACATTTTAAAGAAATAAATGCTTCCAAGGGAGGTCCATGCCTTCCTCACCAATACTTTATTTTCCCTTAACAACCAGCCCCAAATGATTAACTGAAGTCAAAGTCTTTCCTTGAAGCTTGTCCTCAATCTCTGTGCTGGCTCAGTTTCAAAGTTATCCAGGGCTGCTTATCTCTAACAGATGGCTATCTTCCCTCTGACTCAGCTGCACTGGGCTTGTTCACCCTATTTGAAGCCAATGAAAAAGATGACTGTATTTTTCTTTTCAGGCATCAAGAGACCCTGGGTACATCCTCCAGCTTCCTAGAGAGAGAGGGGGGGGGGGAGGAGAAATTGTTATCGAGGACATCTAGTTACAGAGGACATTAAACACCTGTGGGTTTTTTCCACCAATCTGAAAAACGGCTCATTTCACATGCATTTATCTCCAGTACCCCAATAGATATTTCAAAATGAAGAAAGGATATAAAATATTTGTTTCTATCTCTATCTGCTTGTAGCTGTGCTTTCAATTTGTAAATGGCCTCAGAGTTTCCAGATTTATTTTCTTAAAAGGTTCATACTACCTATACGGGCCAATAAATTATAGACAAAATGAAATAGAAAACTAATTTTAATATGGTACTCCTGAAAAAACTCTGGATATGTTATGGACTGGAACAATTTTTAGAACTGACAAGTATAGTTACAGATGTTATAATTTCCTCTGAATTTTCAGGAAAATACCTTTCTATGAGTGGATA
The DNA here is from genome assembly GCF_963455335.1 of Martes martes. NCBI lineage: Eukaryota > Metazoa > Chordata > Mammalia > Carnivora > Mustelidae > Martes > Martes martes. The sequence goes on along the minus strand of NC_137900.1, from coordinate 41,224,182 downwards.
GAATAACAATGAGAGAATTAGTAAAGAATTGTAATAATAATAGCAGCATGTGTTAAATCCTTCTGTGTCAGGTACAGTGTTGTGACTTTGTAGATCATCTTAGGTACAGCCTTTCGTCAGGGCTGGATTAAAACCATGTGCAGCCTCAGCTTCCTACAGTGTTTGAGAAACCCCTTTTGGCACAGAAATACAAAATTATATATAGAAGTAAATATTTATTCAGGATGAGAAAAAAATACAATAAAAAAGCTCACAAATACACAAACATCACAAAACCCACAAAAATGTTTTTGATGGAAGACTGATATTCTTTTCATGTGAAATGATGTTGCAGTATCTTTTATCTGTAGAAAAAATGAGAATGCCTAGTATAAGATTTTAAGTAGGACTTATCACTTTGACATAATAATGTGTTTATGGACTGACAGCTTTCTGAAGAAGGGGGGTGGCTGTGCTGTTAGAGACTGACATAGCAAATGCACTGATCACCTCTTTGCAGAACAAAGGGGTATTAAACTGCAGAGAAGGGTTAAGTTGAAAGGTAATACAGTTCATCTGGAGAATTAACTGCTTCTTCAGATGTTGCTAAGAAGTGTTCCTTATGCTTCCCTCTTGTCCGTGGAATATGGAATGCACAGGAATCCTAACGGAGCTTCCTTCAGGCTCAGCCCATTCCCTCCTGAACAAATCAGTCTTTTGTGGTTAAGCCAGACCCTGACCTGGATGTGCTATGTGACTCCATATTTTGTTATGTGACAAGTGAAAATAAGTAATGAGTATAAGTTTCTGTTCTTTACAAGGTAATACGGCAAACACATTGCTGTGGAATGTTCTACTCTCATGATACCCACTCCGGTCTAACCACCCAAATAATTTTTGTTGGCATCAGCTCAATGGTCTTTTCAAATTACCATATACATATGTTTTCATTGAACCCTTACAGAATCCATTCCAGCAATGTATAAAATGAAAGAAAATAAAAAGAAAATGCATTTTGTAAGATAAAGGGTTTCTCTTTTTCCTTTTAAATAAAACGAGCGGGGAAGAGGCAGAGAACTTTTATGATTCAGTAATGGCCAAGATATGATACTCTCTAGCTCACAAATCAAAGAGCCACAAGCTGCAAAAGCTTCAATTTGAACAGAACAGCTCAGGGCCAGGCAAAATGTCATCCTTTTTATAGGTTCAACAAAATTCTTCTGTTTTTCATCTTGCAACTCAAGCATTAGATCAGCTCTTCAAGTCCCTGGGATGTCTGGAATACTGACTTGTGTGCACTTTCTAAAACATAGGGTCAAGTGCGAATAAATGCTACAGAAAAAGAGGAAATAGCACTAGAGAGAGACCCAAAATGCCTGAGTAAAATTTTGACTGAAAGAATATCATGCAGAGTTCTTTGGTGTCACATAAATGCCCCCTAGGGCTTATCAACATGTGCACTCACACTAATGAGAGTGACCAGCTTAGAAGACAGTGGGGTCTGCAGGCAGCATCATGTTACAGTCTGTTCTTAGTCACATTTAAAATTTGGCACTGAAGGATAAAACTGTCACTGAAGGCTTAATATTGAGAATAAATGTTTCAAAGAAAGAGCAGGCTTTGAACTCAACCCAAACTTCTTATCCACTTATGTTTTCTGACTTCCATGATGACACCTGCAAGTCTGGTATCCCATAAGTATGCATTGAAAGAGTCTCCTTTTCTTAGTCATTGGATTTAAAGATTATAATATTTCTCTGTTTCAATTAAGTTTTTCCACTATGAAGCTTTATTTTTGCATTTAAAAATAGAAGTGAGCAGAATTAGGTAATACTGTGAAAAGGAATGGCCTAATGTTTGATCATTAGGGATCCATGAACCAGATACACCTTAATTCATAATTACTTATATATTCATTTAACAAGTAGTGGTTGAGTACCCATGTCCTACTTTATATTTATTACTATACTGGTACATAGCCAAATTAATAATTCAAGATCCACATTTCATACATACATTGGAATGGTTTAAGTTTAAAAATTTGAAATCAGACTCCTATGCCTATGCGGACATTAATAGATTAAATCTATTACATAATAAAAACTAAGGTATTACATGTATGCAATTATTTGATAAATATCAATCAACTACCTTTTATGCATCCTAGAGTGTGATACATACTCTAATAAATACAATTATGTAAGACACATATGTTTTCCCTTAAAGACAATCAATTCAAGAAAGTTTATTATTTGTCATAAACAGTAATCACCATCACCATGGACTCAAATTATTGCTCTTGCATAGTAAATTAGTGAATTCTATATGGAAAAGCAAGTCTCTCTTCTGTGTCTCTGAAGGATAAGATTGGATAAGAGATGATATTTATGGTATTTATGCTGAGCACAGGATAGATAAGCTTTAGAGCGGTAGAAATGGGGAGAGGACATTCTGTTCATCATGAGCAGGGAGAGTGAGAAAAACTCAGAGTAGGCGCAGGGACAGTGAGAAGACCAGGCGACTTCAAATGGGTTAGTGTCAAAAGCTAAGTAGGGGATGAAACTGGAAAAGTAGATTATCAAGGGATCAAGAACCCTGAGTGCCAGGTTAAGGTATCTGGAATTTATTCTATGAACACTGAAGGCTAATCAAGGGAATTGTATAAACAAAGTAACATTTTAGAAAAATATTTGGTTATTATAATATTCCAGCCATGAGGTGTTCAGCATGCAACCTAACTGATGGTGAAAGTGAAGACTGTAAGGGGATCAAGCAAGAACTTTGAGAATTTTCTAGAAGACCTGATAACTTCCCAGGTGTCAAAATGAACTACAAGGTCTTGAGTTAGATGACTGGGAGTATGATTAACATCTTTTTAGGGTCTAGAAGATATTACTTGTATGTTTTTCTGACTACGGGTATCTTAAAATTTTCCCTCAATGTTTTCATCAATGCACTTTGGAGATGGGCCAAAACTATACTGCCTTTTAGCTAATGACATTATTAAGGCATTCATTATGACACTGGCACAGGGATTATTAGGAATGTTTCATATTTAATGTTCGAAGCAATCTAGTGAAGTCATCATTTTTCTTTTATTTTCACAAATTAAGAAATGTTCCCTCAGAAAGAGAGAAAGAATTCCCAAAGTCTCTGGAAGGGATTAAGACTCAGGTAACCCTTTCCCTCTCCACCCTTACTCAGGGTAAGGTATGTTTCATTGTTGCTTTGTTGGAAATACAGCCCTGTATGATTTTAGGAGTGCGGGTTAGAGTTCAGCATCATATTGTGTGGTTCTTGTATCATTTAACTGTCAATTAAATCATATACCACCTGTGTTACTTCTGAAATTATTTAATTCAGATATTGCTATTGAAATTATAAGTAGTATCTATCACCAAAAATTCACTCAATACTCTGGCCTTCCACACATTGGCTTATCAAAACTATTCTCTGAATGAAATACATTCATGAATTAAAGCAGAACAACCACAAAAATATAGCATCAAGTTCAGAAAAGAATACTGAAGGGAGAGGTATGATCTTCATCCATGTTGTCTTGGGCTGGGTTCCCTGGAAGTGAAGCTTAAGGAGGGGATATGTGAACAAGCAATTTTTTCCCATTAATTTCAGGTATACCACATAATGATTAGATAAATACACAAATTATAAAATGATCACCACAGTAAGTCTAGTCAACATCCAGCACCACACATAGTTACAAAATTTTTCTTTCTTGAAATGAGGACTTTTAAGACTTACTTCTAAACACCATTTCAAATATACAATACTATGTTATTAACCGTAGTTACCATGCAGTACATTACAGCCCCCCAAACTTAATTATTTTATTACTGGAAGTTTATACCTTTTGATAACCTTCATATATTTTACCAACTCTTAAACCCCCACCTCTGCAGTCACCAGTCTGTTTTCCGTCTTTATAAATTTGGCTTTTTGTTTTTTTTTTGTCCTTAAATTCCACATATCAGTGGTTATATGTATATATACACACACACACACACACACACACACACATATATATCACTATATATATAATATATTTAAATATATAAACTATATATAGTTTAATATAGAATATATTTATATAATAAATATGTAATTATATAAACTATATAAAATATAGAGTATTTATCCTTCTCTGGCTGACATTTAGGTGGTTTCCATGTCTTGATTATGGTAAATAATGCTTCAACGAATAGGGGTATAGCTATCTTTTTTAGTTAGTGTCTACATTTTCTTCAGATGAATACCCAGAAATGAAATTATAGGATCACATGGTAGTTATATGTTTAATTTTTTTAGGAAATTCTATATTATTTTCCAAAGTGGCTGTACCAGTTTACATTCACACTAATAGTACAGAAGGGTTTCCTTTTCTCTACATCCTCATCAGCACTTGTTATTTCTTGTCTATTTTATGATGTCCATTCTAGAAAAATAAGGTGATATCTCATTATGGCTTTGATTTTCATTTCTCTGATGATAAATTATGTTGAGCATCTTTTCATGTATCTATAGGCTATCTATATGTATTCTTTAGGAAAACATCCATTCAGATCCTCTGCCCATTTTTAAACTGAATTTGTTTTGCTATTGTGCCATATGAGTTTTAAATATATTTTAGATATTAACCTCTTGTCAGATATATGATTTGCAAATATTTTCTCCCATTCAATAGGTCACTTTTTTAATTTTGTTGATGGTTTCCTTTGGTGTGCAGAAACTTTTAGTTTGATGTAATCCTACTTGTGTATTTTTGCTCGCTCCTTGCTTTTTTTGGCTTTGCTTCTAGTGTCAAATCCAAAAAAAATCTTCACAAAGACTGACGGCAAGCTTACCATATATCTTTTCTTCTAAGTTTTTTTGTTCAAGTCTTTAATCCATTTTGAGTTGATTTTTGTGTATGGTGCAAGATAGTAGTCTCATTTAATTATTTTTCCCCTAAGATTTATTTATCTATTTGAGGGGTGGAAGGGCAGAGGGAGAGGGACAGAGAAACCCAAACACACTCTGTGCTTAGTGTAAGCCCAACATGGGGCTCGATCTCATGACCCTAAGACCATGACCTGAGCCTAAAACAAAAGTCAGATGCTTAACTAACTGCACCACCCAGGTCCCCCTTATTTTATTTTTTTGCATGTGGCTATTCAGTTTTCCCAGCACCATTTATTGAAGAGGATGTCCTTTCCTCATTGTATATTGTTCGCTCCTTTGTCATAGATTAATTGGCCATATATCTATGGATTTATTTCTGGGCTCTCTTTTTTGATTCATTGATTTTTGTGCATGTTTTAATGCCAGTATCTTACTGTTTTGGTTACTATAGTTTTGTAATATAGTTTGAAGTCAGGAAGTGTGATGCCTCCAGCTTTTTGCTTTTTTCTCAAGATTGTTTTGTCTCTTTGGGTCCTTTTTGGTTCCACACAAATTTTAGGATGGTTTGTTCTATTTCTCTGAAAAATGCCACTGTCATTTAGATAGTGGCATTGTTGAATCTGTGGAATACTTTGGATATTATGGACATTTTAACAATATTTCTTCCAATCCATGAGCACAGAGTATCTTTCCATTTATTTGTGTCTTGTTTCATTTCTTTTGTCAATGTTTTATAGCATTCAGTAGGTCTTTTACCTATTTAGTTAAATTTATTTTATTTTTTGATGCAATTGTAGATATGATTGTTTTCTTATTTTTCCCTCTGATAGTTCCTTATTAGTGTATAGAAAGACAATTAGCTTTTGTATATTGATTTTGTACCCTGTAATTTTATTGAATTTAATTAGTTTTAACAGTTTTTTTGTGGATTTAGTGTTTTCTATGTATGGTATCATATCATTTACAAATAGAGGCAGTTTTACTTCTTTTTCTCTTTTTGGTGCCTTTTATTTTTTTTCTTTCTTTTTCCAATGAATAGGTCTGAGTAGGACTTCTATTGTTATTTTGAATAAAAGTGGTGAGAGAGTAGCATCCTTATTTTGTTCCTAATTTTAGAAGGGAAGCTTTAAGTTGTTCATCACTGAGTATGATGCTAGTTGTGGGCTTGTCATATATAGCTTTTATTATGTTGAGGTTAAGTTCCCTCTATACCCACTTTCTTGAGAGTTTTTATCATGAATAAATGTTGAATGGGAGTTTTTATTATGAACGAAATTCAACATTTTTTTCCGACATGTTTTTCTGCATTTATTGTAATGGTCATATGATTTTTATCCTTCATGTTGTTAATGTGGTATATCACCCTGATTGATTTGTGGATGTTGAAACCCTTGCATTCCTGGAATAAATCCAATCTGATTGTGGTGTATGACCATTTTAATATATTATTGAATCTGGATTACTTCTATTTTCTTGAGGTTATTTTCATCTATTCCATCTCACAAGGAATATTGACCTATAATTTTTTTTTCCTCTTGTAGTTCCTTGTCTGCTTTTGGTAGCAGGGTGGTGCTGGCCTCATAAAATAAGTTTGGAATTATCCCCACCTCTTCAATTTTTTTTGGAAGAGTTTAAGGATTGGTGTTAATTCTTTAAATATTTGGTAGACTTCATTATTGAATCCATCTGGTCCTGGACTTTTGTTGGGAGGTAAAATTTATCAAGTGAGTGCTGTCAGGGGAAACCTGCAGTGAAGTGGAGGGAGCATAAAAGGAAAGAAGAAAAATTTGATCCTGTTGGGAGACACGGGCATAGATTATGCCTGAAAGTTTATTCCACCTTGAAGTAGAGGTACCCTCACACTATTAGTCCTCGGCTATAGGCCAGTCTGGGCATGGAGTCTGGTTTAGTATAATCCACACCTTCTAGGGGTGGGAAGGAAGCTCTAGCCTTTCAAGAATACCTTGCTGGAGAAGGCTGAAGGTGTGGTTCACCAAACCAGTAAAAGAGATCCTAAGGGATGTGGGCAGGGCACAACATCATCTGCCTCATGAAAACAACAACAACAACAACAACAAACAAAACAAAACAAAACAAAAAACCTAGAAATAGACAAATTCAGTGTTAATTTACTCATATGTAAAACACGTTTCTTTTCTCATAATTGTGACCAGCTTCAGAAGTAGTAAATAGTTTCTTACTTCGGTGCTAAATCCACTTGATGGTCAAAGGTGTCCTGAAGTTTATGTTAGGTATCTGTTGAGGCCTTATCTGTCAAACAGCACATGTCAACATCAGGCATTGATCCCTGCCCCATTCCCCCAAATCTCTCATCATTTTTTCATTTTATTTAATGGCATTGCCAACCATTATGTTGCTCAGGTAAGAACCTAAAAATCATGATTGATTTTTCACTTTGACTCAAATCCTACATTCTATCAAGAAATCCTGTTTGCTTTACTTCCAAACATGTCCCGATTCTAAGTCCCTTTTCACTACCTCTTCTGTTACCATCTTTGTCAAAAACATCATCTCTCATCTGTATTATCAAATAACCTTCTAACTAGTCTTCCCGCTTCTGCCTCCTGCCTGCTACAGTCTATTCTCAAATAGTAGCCAGAGTGATTTTAAAATGGTGTTATTGGGTCATGTGACTCCTCTTTAGAAATTCTTCACACTCACTCAAGTAAAATTCAAAGTCTTACCAAGATCCACCAGCCTTTAAGTGACAGAGGCTTTATACTCCCATCTTTTAGGTATTACCTCTTTTCTTCCCATCATTCAATCCACTCCATCTACACTGCCACTCTTGCTATGCTTCCAGCACATGAAGCATATGCCCAACTCCGGCCCTTTGCATTTTTGACCTTTCTTCCCTGAAAACACACACTCTCTCTCTCTCTCTCTTTCTTCCCAGCTATGGGTTACTTGCTTCCTTTAGATTTCTGATCAAATATCATCTCTCAGTGACATAAAATACAATTGTGCTTCCAAGCACTCCTTATAATCTTAAAATGCTTTAGGTTTCTGGATAGTACTTGACTATCACCATTTGATGTATTACATAGTAATTTATTTTCTGTCTTACCATTATCCAAAGGCCTGGATTTTATTTTGTGGATGCACACAACCTAGGAAGGTTTTATCACCTACTAAATGCTCAATAAATATTTTGTGATCAAAGTAATGAATGATACAAATAACACACGTTTTGTGGGAAGATTATAGTATATAATTAGTAATTCTTGCCACAGCATCTTGAGGAGCAAAAAGGCCAGAGCTTTAATTTTGTTTGCATTCCTGTAAAATTGTACATTTGGAATAGGACTACCTGACAAAATTTAGATACAACATTCAGTGTAGAAATGTATATATATATAAAATAATGCATTTTTATGCACAAATAAATGACAACTGAAGGATTCATAAATGTTGGCAATTAGAGACACATTGAGATATAGCCAAGTAAAATGGGAAAATTAAAATGGAATATAGTATAGGCTAGAATATAGTAATCCTCAATAACTGTAAACACATTGTTTTACCATATATATTCATTAAGACATTTTTTACTATCAATAAGAAAGGACAAAAGAATAAATAGAAAGATGGGAGATATAGGAGGAGATTGGCTGAAGAATTTTGCAAGTAGAGCAATCTGGCAAGCTGTTTTTGTTACACCTAGAAATAATGAAAATTCCTCAGGGTTTTACTTGTACTTTAATTTTTGGATTATGATCAAATACATCTATAGCCAGATATAGATTAATTTTCTACACTTGAAAGATAATATATAATTCTGTTTCTCTGTCAGCATCAAGACAGCTTCTTCATCATTTTTATTGACTTTCAAGTGATGTCTAACTTAAAAAATTATTTTTCAGTCTATATATGTCAATTCAACTCTCAAAAGGAAAGTAAAATGCATATTTTAACAAAATAAAGGTATTTTTAAAAGTCTTACATTGAATATTTCAAAAAAATAGTTTGTCCATGTCATTATAATAACTGAAATTTTATAAATTAGTCTGTTAAAAAAATGTTTGGAAGCCAAATATTCATGGTGAAATGCCTTAGTCATTTGAATTGAAATCAACTTATTTCATACAATCTTAGAACATTTTTATTTAATAAAAATAAAAGTGATGACAGTCATTCAGATCAGAAAGAAAACATGAGTATACCATGCATTGTGTTAGACTCTAGAAAACACTAGAGATGAATAAAACATGGTGTTCTCCCCCACCACAATGTTGATGCCCTAGTGAGGGAAACAGATTAAAAGTCTGTTTTAATAAAGTATGTCAAGAAATAAATGGGCATGTTCTCATTGTACTATTCAATCTAAGGCTATTTAGGTGTGCGGGACAGGGGTAGATGATGTCTCAACTGGAATTTGAAGAATGTTAAAGTAGCCAGAAGAGAGGTAGGGAGACATCATAAACAAAGGATCAAGATGTACAAAGACACTGACCCATTGAAAGTAAGGGATGTGAAAAATTACAAGAATTAGGCATAATTTGGTGGATGTGGCAAATTAAAGATGGTCACAAAGTCTTTTACTGTTCTCCTTTTGAGAAGTGGAGTCAATGTCTCTCTTTGTCAATTCTGTAGTCTTTGTCTCTCTGAAAACTCAGATCATATATGATGGAAGTGACACGGTGCTTATTTCTGAAACAGGTCTTACAGGACTGCCACCTCCACTTCCCCCAAACTGGAATATTTGTGGCAGAGCAAACTAGTCACCATGTAAAGAGCATGATTATCTTAATGGAAAACTTCATGGAGATGCCTGAGACTATGCGGAGAGGATGAGGGACTCAGCTGAACCTAGCCATCCAGACAACTCCAACAAGGTCCCACGAACAAGAATAAAATCCTCCTGGACCCTCGAACCAGACGAGTTGGACACCATCAAGTGACCATAGTCAATGCTGGAATCACCTAGCTGACTTCTTACACAACTCCCGATTCCATACAATCATGAGATATAATATAATGAATGTTGTTTAAAGTCATTGAGTGTTTGCTTGGTTTGTTTAAAGATATTGAAAACCAGTTCAGTGGAATATGAAGCAGAAGAACAATGCAAGTACAAAATGACACAAGTCCTGAGATTCTGTTTTAAGGATTTTGGATACTTCCTCTTATGTTTCCAAGTCTAAACTAGTAAAATTACCCCACGATGCACATACACACGGTGTATGTAAAGTACTGACAATTAGTCAAGTTTATAACGTTTATTATGTGTCAGACTCTTCTTTAGGTGTTTTGCATATATTAATTCACTTTATCTTTATAGTAATCCAATAAGGTAAGTAGTGATATTCAGTCAATTTTATAAATGAAGAAACTGAGTCATAGAGAAGTTACAAAACTTGGCAAGACAACATAGCTAACAAGTAGCAAGAACAGGGATTCAAACCTAGACGGTCTGGATCTGCTAAGGTGACAGGGGCACTTTCTCGTTTCTTGTAGGAAACGGCTATATTTTCAGCAAGGCTTTCTCTGACATTTCAATCTAGTTCAGACTACGATATTAAACTAGTGATGCTATGGTCTCCTTTATAGTTCTTAAAACGTGTGTGTAAATATAGGGTGTGAAGAGGAGGATCTGTCTTCTTCAATTGACTGTGAAGTCTTGAGGGAGAGGCAGAGGTTCTTTCCTTTTTGCTTATCATTGTTTTCCTCATGCTTATCCAATTGACCATCATATAGGCACTCAACAAATACTTGCAAAATGATTGGATGAATGCACTAATGATGGAATGATTCCTTAAATTGAATAAGCTGACATGTAGGAAAAACTATATTATTCCTATTATTAGCATGTTGTCATGGATACGTGAAAACTTGAAAACTGCTGCTTGTTCTCAAGACAGGTTGAAAAAAATGGAAAGCACAAGTGAATTCTTTACAGGGACCATGGATCAGACCAGAAATGAAGTAAGGGAAGAATTGAGGAAAGGCTGGGCAACAAGAGCAAGCTGACAGAGGCATATTAAAAAAAAAAAAAAAATGTTCCAGTTAGTAACTGTGGGAAGAAGGAGGAATGACACCCTGCTAACATCTTAAAAGTCTAGTGATAAATGAGTAGCAAAGTGAAAATGACAGTTCAGTGTATAAGAAAGAGTTCAACAGAGAAATCAGGAATCAGACATTTAAAGGCATCAAGTATAAGATACTCCGAGGAATCAAGGTAGGTCCCCAGTGAGGAATTGATGTTTAAGATGAGATACAAAGGATGACTCTGAGATAACTAGATGAGTGGTGGAGAGGTAAGTGTCCCAGTGGAGGGACCAGCATTACCAAATCTGCAAAAAGAGTGGCTTGCTCAAGACAGTGAGATGGTGGATATATAGGTTAAGAGTGTAAAAAGTTGGGCTGGAGAGATAAAGAGAGGTCAGAATGCTGCCAACGGTATAGTAGATGTTAGGATGTTGCTTTTTTCTTAAAAGCTGTGTGAGACAATTGATGGGTTTTAAATAATGTAATGACATGATCTGGTTTGCTTATTTGCTGTGTGACTGCACATCTGAGAATAGATATGATTTTACTGAGTATATATTATCAATAGGCGACTTTGCTTGGCAACAGAGATGCAAAGAATCAAAAGATAACATCATGATCTGACCAGGGTATCAGGACCTGTACCAAAAAAAAAAAATAAATAAATAAATTAAAATGCTTGTATGACCTTTTAGTGTGTGCTAAAGTGTAGTGTGTGATAAAGGACGTGGGAACATGAAATAGGGACAGCAGATTAAGGCTGGAAAGACAGTTGGAAATGAGAGACAGAAAAAGCAATTGGAGATACTAGAGGGAATGGGAAAAGCCTTACAGTTGGAGCAAAATTGAATTTGGAAGTCCAGAATGAGAAATGCATAGAATCTTAAATCAGTCTGTGCTCCTTATGTTATGCAAAGAGAAAGCAGCTGTTCTTGATCTTAGATTCTATGTCTAACATCCCTGGGATCAAAACACTTAAACGGGAGCATTAGGGTGTGGAAGGACAGCAATTTTTTTTTTTTTTAATGGACTCATTGCTCTTATAACTTGATGAATGTTTCCTCTGTATGCAGGAGATAGAGATTTGCTACTATATGATTAAGTGTTCTGCCTCTGGCTTCTTGGCATTGTGCCCTAAGCTCAGGTCTTCACATTTTTTTAAAATGATTTTATTTATTTATTTATTTGAGAAAGAGAGAGAGCACAGAGGGAGAGGGAGAAGCAGACTTTCTGCTGAGCAGAGAGCCCGATGAGGTGCTCAATCCCAGGACTCTGAGACCATGATGCCGGACAAAGGCAGACATGTAACTGACTAAGCTAACCAGGCGCCCCTGGTCTTCACATTTTTTAAGAATAAAATGGAGGCCAGAAGAACTCGATCTTGTCCTAGCTTTTCTGTAATACGAAGAACTAAGTATTCTTGTTGCCCAGCCTTTTACTAATTAATGACTATGTGATCTTGAGTAAACTCTTCAATCTCTCTGTGCCTCCCTTTATTACTTTGTATGATGAGGAAGGGGAAATAGATGAGCTCTAATGTGTCTTCCATTTCTGACAACATTTCCACATTTCTACTGTTCAGTCTGGGCCAAGAGAGGTTGAAGCTTTTTTGTATCGTTATTCTTTAATGATGACTGTCATCATAATTGCCTTCTTTCACGAAGTCCCAGTTCCATAGCAGCCTTTGTATTTAATTCCTTCAATTCATTTTCATTCTCCTATTCATTTAATCCCGACAATACTAGTTATTTTATGGTCAAGGAAATTGAGGTTAGATGACGTTAAGTCCTTACTCAAGGTCATACAACTAGTAAATGACAGAGCCAAGCTCTTAACCTAGTTTTCTATGATTCTACAGCTATTGATATTTGTAGGTGCTACAATGACATTGACTTAAACTTTTTTTTTAATATTGCAATGTAACTGAAATTAAAATAGATTTTTAGCAGAGAAGCCAGTGTGGTATGAATCTACTATTACTTTGTTTCAGAAGAAAATCTTACTCAGCTTCACACATAGTATGAATAATGGCATCAAAAATGTTCAACATAAATCTCCCCCAGACCTAAGGCCTGGATTAGTATGGTAATGTGTAAGCTGTTGCAATATTTTACAGCTAGAAATAAATGGCAAACATAAAAATGTGTATTTAAATGTAGATGGATGTGCCTATAGAGGTACTGAAGGCACGACTAATATTATCCACACTTCTTTATCCATGGAGGATGGACGCCCTTTGGAGTGAGCAGTGAGGTGGGGTTGTCTTGTTGCTGAGCCTAAAGCAATCGGGCTCTGAGGCCAGATGAAATAGAATCAGACAGTGCTGTAAAAAGCCTAGAAGAGCTGAGATCCCTGGAGAATGGCAGTGGCATTGCAGTTATTAGGTATCTGATGGCCCAAACCTTGATAAACCAGCACAGGTGAAATCCAAAGTCAAAGCCAGCCTAGAGGAAACATCAGAAGAGTAGCATTCAAATGCTTTCATGTTTAACCCTCAGTTGAGAGTAGAAAAAATGCCAACAGAGCACAGTGGACTCTGGCTGGCCTGAAAGTCTCAGCTTCTCTAAAGAGATGGGCAAGTGTTCCTTTGACAGAAGAGAGCTGTATTAGATCCTGTTCAGCTTGTCCCTACCCCCTACATTTGGGCGTAGAGGGTTGGCAAAGAAGAAGAAAACAAAAACAAGTAAAATGAATGGTCCCAATAGGAATCAAGAGTCCTTTGAAATTGATTTATTATTTTTTTTAATTTAAATTTAAACTTTATCTTGTTGGCATATGGAACCTTTGGTAATCTTGATTAAGCCTATTTCTTGCTTCTTTGAACAATGTATTAAATGTATAAAATGACATATGTAGGATTTCAAAGGTCACCAGTTATATGCCTTACAGTCATCAAAACATTTTAAGAAGTTTATGACCTAATAAAGAACATGATTTTTTAATCTCACAATAATTAATAAGATTCTGGTCGTGATTATAATATTTACTATAATTTCAACCATGTTGAAAGTAAGTGATATTTGATGTCTGTGCAAATTGCAGTGTGATATGAAAATACATGTGATTCCTAACAATGCCAAATCTTAGATGCTGCTAATACTCGTCTGATTTTTTGCCTATATTTGTAAAAAAAAAAAAAAATTCTAAATTTCACTTAGCTTTTTTTAAGGTGTCAATTTTTCCCATTTGAGTCCTTGCAGCTTTTGAAGTCTAAAGCCCATGAACCCTACGTTAAGAACTTCTATACCATTTGCAGATTACAAAACAGATAACTGAGTTACCTTTGGGTAAATAATATCAGATACTGTCATGACTTTTGTGTTGTACCAACTGCCTTTGATAGATAGATTTCCTTATAAGATTAGAGGTTATGGTTCTGAAAATACCTTTTTTGCTTTTTGTTCTCAAGTAACAAACTAGTATCTATTTTCACAAGTGAGAGTTTTAGTTGGATCCTGAAACTTACCTAGGTGGTGGGGCACCCTAACTGCGAGCTGTGGATTGTATGAAAGGATGAATTGTCACTTAACATGAACATACTACTGTTAAGTCCAATATTCTTTTTCCAACAAGATGCACTCCATGAATTATGACCTTCTTTTCCTCCCATGCTTTTCATACAGTGATTCTCTAGAGCGCCCATCTCTCCATCCCGTTTACATTTTACAATGGTAATTTCTGTGTATCCTTTAACACCTGCTTTGGTCTCCTGGTTCTCCCATCCCTAGTCTCCAGGATGGGTTAGATGCACTTTTCATATCAGTGTCCATAATATCTTGTGTTTGTTCCTGCCATTGTACTGACTACTTTACCTTGTTATTGTTGAGTTACGTGTTTGTTTCCAGTTTTAGACTCTGAGCTGCTTCCAAGTCAGTGTTAAAACTATCTTTTTAGGCCCAAATCTCACCACGGTGCTTAGCACAAGAAGGTTTCTCAACAAATGTTTATGAAATAAATAAGCAAAATTATGCTAAGGTTGAGGGGTGTAAGAATGTATGAAACACAGCACAATAGCTCAAGAAGCTTAAACTTACAGTTGAGACTTTGTGTGTTTGTGTTTCTACAGTCACATGCAAGAGTAAGAACATTAAGAACAACTGGTATAAGGTCCATGTACCAAATGTTAAATACAATACAATAATAAAATAAATGAAATCTCTATTTTAACAAAGGTTAGGAGAAGAAAAATAATAATCGAATTGGGGTTTTACTATACAGCATCCTGTAGGAGGTGAAAACCATGCTGAGATTAGGAATATAAAGAGTTAATAACATGAATGGAATGGAAATGGAGCCATTATAGTTTTTCATTTTTTTTAAAAGATTTTATTTAAAATCTTTTGATTTTTAAAAGATTCGATCTTTTGATTTGACAGAGAGAAAGACAGCGAGAGAGAGAACACAAGCAGGGCAAGTGGGAGTGGGAGAAGCAGGCTTCCTGCTGAGCAGGGAGACCCATGTAGGGCTCCATCCCAGGACCCTGGGATCATGGTCCGAGGACCCCAAGGCAGATGACCAATGACTGAGTCACCCAGGTGCCCCTAGACCTCTAGTTATTTCTTTTATTACATGATTTTTAGAGCCCTTTATTATTTTATTTTCCTCTACTCATTCTCTTTTCTGTTTGTTTGTTTTGTTTTGTTTTGTTTTGTAAAGATGGGTGTCTGGAACAGGATGCAATAATTTGGACAGGACAAAATACTGCATTATCCCCGATTTAAATACTGTATTCACTGTATTATTATCTATAATTATGTTTGATTTATTGTTATCTGTGGTACCTTACTGGCAGAATGAGTAGGAGATTTCCTAAAACCCCAGGATATTTTTCACATGAACTTCCACAAATATTTTGAAAATTTTGTGTTAATTCAACTTTTAACCATTCATTCATTCTATATAAATTATTAGAATATTACTATATAACACAAATTACTCCATAGATTATTTAAGCCCAAACATGAATTTTTTCATTAACATTTATTAAGAAAAATTGTATTTATTACACATCTACCTTTCTATCAATCCCTCTTTTCACTGATCAAACCATCTTATTTGATCATGTATTTTACATAAATTAGCTTAGGGGCACCGCCTGGGTAGTTCAGGTCATGATCCTCGAGTCCCAGGATCAAACCTCTATATCAGGCTTCCTGCCCAGTGGGGAGTCTGCTTTCCCCTCTACTCCTCACCTTGCTCAGGCTTTCTCTCTCTTTCTTGCTCTCTCTCATTCAAATGAATAAATAAAATCTTTAAAAAATAAAAATAAAGTAAAATGGCATCTATAAATAATCACCCCATAAACATGCGTTAATACCCCAGCATGTGTACCAAGAGCTAGAGTTTGATACGTTTGTTTGAGCCACTTCTCATAAGATGTATACCAAAATTTCATGGTGAAGTTTCCTGTGCAAAACAAAATTGTGTCCTATTTCAACTACAAAGCAACCCTATTCTGGTGAGGAAAATAAAGTAATAAGAAAGTTACTGTGACATTTATTTGTATTTAAATTTTAGATTTAAAAATGTGATACTACAATGTACTTGTTCCTTAATTTTGGTGGCATATTTCAAATGATAAATGCTGTTAATTGATTTTGAGCGATAACTTTGTCTTCTGATACAAATCAACCCAAACTCCTATCAAGATTTACGTGATCTGGGGTGCCTGGGTGGCTCAGGGGGTTAAAGCCTCTGCCTTTGGCTCAGGTCATGATCCCAGAGTCCTGGGATCGAGCCCCGCATTGGGCTCTCTGCTCAGCGGGGAGCCTGCTTCCCTTCCTCTCTCTCTGCCTGCCTCTCTGCCTACTTGTGATCTCTGTCTGTCAAATAAATAAATAAAAATCTTAAAAAAAAAAAAAAGATTTACATGATCATCACACCCAGAGAGTTTCCTTATGCCCCTTTCATATGAATTTAAATTTTTCCCAGATGATTTAATTTGCTTATTGTGTTTCAATATTCAACCTGTCTATATTGTTTTCAGTCTTGATTTTAAAATTTGTATATCATGCATAACATCCAGCTTAGTGCCATTTACTTGTGGGGTGTTTGTTTGTTTGTTTGTTTTGTTGTTTGTTTGTTTGTTTGTTTTGTGCACAGCAAAAGATGTCAATTAAAGAAGTAAAAACAGCCAAAGTTAGCAAGTTAAAACAGAAATCCCTCTGATATATGACTGAAAATTTCTCCTTGGTTGCCACTGATTCATTGTTATACAATGGGGTCTTATCCTTTGCAATGGTTATGTAGATAGCACAAGAAACTTGATAAGAGATTATTTAATGAAATAGTTAAGTACCAAAGTAATCTGATACTGTGAATATTGTTCAGGCAATTTATTGTATAACTGAATTGGATTCAGATATTTTTTATGTATCCTAACTGTTGATAAATTTATATATTTTTTAGAATAATAAAATATCAGACTTGGAAAGAAACTAACATATCATCTGGCCCATTGCTTTAGAGACATTTTAAATATTAATTTCCAACATCAGAATGAGTGATCTCATTGTTCCTTCCTGCATTTCTCTGGAAATGCAACTTGAGCTCTTTATAAGGAAGCTCATTTTAGTGAGTCAGATGGTTTATCCTCATTGAATTGTGAGGTTTTACCCTTACTATCACATCTCACAAGGATCTAAAACATATATACGGTAAAAAAAAAAAAAAGTATTATTGTTTATACCTGAGAAATAGATGCTGAAATTTGAATAATAAAATGTTAAAAGGAACACTCTTTATAATTATTACATGATCTAGTGACAAGTTAGTGTCATTATAGGTGCAAAATACCATATTTTTTAAAATTAGTCATCAGTTATGGAAAATGTTCCTTAAGGTTTTATATCTTATACCTTTTAAATTTGCTCATACTTCCTTAATTATTAAGAGAGATTCTTGACTTACTCCACTTTTAGGTAAAATTTATAATTTTTAACCCAGGCTTAGCAATTTGTACAATAAATTATCTCTGCTAATCACAAATGAAAATGTTTGTAAATAAGAAATTTGCTAATTTGCATCAGATTATAAAGCTGTCCTCTAGGTCAATTAGTAGTAATTTATAACTTTAAATACACCAAAAATTCAAGGAAAGAATGCATTGGTACCTCTCATCTTTAGAAAATCTAAGTATAAATAAATGCCACAGTAATTTTTTTAATTGCTTTATTTTCCTGACTTGAATCGGTATTGAGTATAATTGAAATTAGATACCATTTTCTTTATAGGAAACTGCATTATGAAGGTTTGGCATACATCTCTTGTAAATTGGTTCAAACAAGAAATTTACCATTTAAATCCACCCATCAATTTGTCATGCAAATAAATAAAGGCTTATTGCATATAAACACTAAATACTACTAAAATAATGAAACATACTGCTACTCCATTGATCAGTTTTGTGGATAAAATTATGGTACAAACGGGGTGCCTGGGTGGCTCAGTGGTTAAACCTCTGCCTTCAGCTCAGGTCATGATCTCATGGTCCTGGGATCGAGTCCCACGTCAGGCTCTCTGCTCAGCAGAGAAGGTTCTCTGCTGCTTCCTCCTCTCTCTCTCTCTCTCTCTCTGCCTACTTGTGATCTCTGTCAAATAAATAAATAAAATCTTAAAAAACAATTATGGTACAAGCATGGGAAGGTATCACTTGAATGGACTGAAACAAACCTAAGGCTCCTTAGAACAAGGTTGAAATTCAATATGTTCAATTTTTTATAGCCAGCAGCCCCAAAACTTTATCTTTTGTCACTATGTGCACCAAAAAGATCATATATCTCTGGTGCACTTATGTCAGGAAAAGCACCACAACCTGCTTATCATACTTTCAAAACACTTAAGAAAACAAGGCAAATCCCCCCCAAAGTAATTCAGCTTTTGATAAGAGTTTTATTATTGCAATCAATTGCAATGTTGTCAAAACTGACAAATTGAAGTTCCTGATTACCTGACTCATAACTGGATCTCCTAAGGCAAGGAGGGTAATGTGCTCCTGGCCCTTGATGATTTTCATATACAGCTTTGAGAATCAGTTACACAAGGGTTAAGCAGGTGAACTGTAACGTAAAAAGACCATCAAAAGTGTAGATTTATTTTAAAGCTTGATCTAACACAGGATAGCGGAAATATTTTAAGATAAAACATCACATTGAAAATACAATAAAACCAATCCAAAAGGAAATATTTGATAACTATTTAATGCAGGACAATTAAAATATCACTCTGCTGTGTTCCTGTTTCATATGCTTAGTGCTATGGTAGTGATTTGATAAAGTCACTGATGATTATATTGTTGCAAAATGTCACAGCACCATGGAAGACTTCATATAAACATGCCAAGGTAACTTTTCCAGTACACTCTGGACTTTAAGTGTTTCAGACCTGTGTATGACTTCAGATCTCATTCTATTCTTAACATTTGGAGGTGTGAGTAGCAAAATACTTTTTACCTCTTTTTCTGGAATGATATAATATCTTGCACACTTTGCTTACCACAACACTTCTTAGAATGATGTGGTATTACATATATATTCTTCTTTGGTCTGTGAAAAACATCAAAACAGAGCTAATGTCTTATTTATCACTGTATTCTTACACCAGGCTAACACAGGACAGTGGGAAGTCCTCAGTGAAGTTGAATCAATGAATGGAAATTAAAATGAATGAATGAAAATATGGAGTGTGTAACATAGTGTGTGGTAAATGACATCAATGATTCCAATTTGTCCACCTTCCTTACACTCTTTCCCAGAAGTGTACCAGTAAATGTATAACAATTGGCTCTCAGAAACAGACAAACAAACCCTCTGGTTTTAGCATTTGCGATTTGGATGTTGTAAACACTCCTATCATGGACAGTTTTAAGCTACCAATATGACATCACTGAATTCAGAGCAGAGAAGAGATCAGCCTTCATGAGTCAACACAAACTGGCTCCAGCACACCACCACCTCTTTTTTCTGTAATATGTATTTTTTTTAATTGAAATTATCTGGTACTTATGTTTATTCTTTCTTTCTTTCTTTCTTTCTTTCTTTCTTTCTTTCTTTCTTTCTTTTTCTTTCTTTTTTATCATGTTCAGTTAGCCAACATATAGTACATCATTAGTTTTTGATGTAGGGTTCAACAATTCATTAGTTGTGTGTAACACCCAGTGCTCATCACAAACACATGCCCTCACAAACACAAACACATGCCCTCCTCAATACCCATCACCTAGTAAACCCACTCCCCACTCCCTCCCTTCTGCAACCCTCAGTTTGTTTCCTAGAGTCTGGAGTCTCACTGATTTCTTCCCATTCAATATTTCTTCCCTTCTCCTGTGGTCCTACCAGCTATTCTTTATGTTCCATGTATGAATGAACCCATATGATAATTGTCTTTCTCTGCTAGACTTATTCACTTAGCATAATCACCTCCAGTTCCATCCATGTCAATGCAAAGGGTAGGTATTCGTCCTTTCTGATGGCTAAATAATATTCCATTGTAATATGTCTTTTTATTTTCTCCCATCGTAAGCAGAGATTACTTCTTCACTACATTGGGGTTGGGTTTGTTCATATGACTTGCTTTAGAAAATGAAATGAAATGATAGTGGACAAACAAATGCTTGAAATGTGCTTGGGCATTTATGTTTGGTCCTAACCTCTGCAGGACTATCACTCTCAGTGCATGATGAATATTCCCACTTAGCTCCCTAGAGAGCTATTATCTCCAGCTGAAGATATATTTTTTGTTAAAAACTTTATTTATTTGAGAGAGAGGGAGAGAGAGCACAAGCAGACAGAGCAGCAGGCAGAGGGAGAGGGAGAAGCAGGCTCCCCACTGAGAAGGGAGCCCAATGTGGGGCTTGATCCCAGGAGCCCAGGATCATGACCTAAGATGAAGGCAGATGCTTAATCATGACCCATCTAAGTGCCCCATCCAACTGAAGACATCTTAAATTGAATTTATCATCTTCTTATTAAAAGTAGCTTCTGCTTTCATTTCTATCATTGGCTCCATCACTGCTCAATTAAGAAAAAATCTAAATCTTGAAATAATATTTTATTGTTTTTCTTGAGTCTTCACTTCCATTACAATTTAGCCATATAGCACTCTTGACTTTATCTAATATTGACGTTATTCACTAATATTTACGATTCTTCCTAAGGAAGGTAGGATTCTACCTCCCTAGCTTTTTGAAAGTAGATATGGCTTCATGACTTGTTTTGACCCACATAGCATGAGCAGAAAAGTGGTGTGCTACTTGTATGTAATACAAACATCCAACTAAGCTTCCAATTTAGGTGATGCTTAGGACTGAGGCAACAAGCATGGATAGAGATCTACATGTTATAAATTGTGAAACAGAAAAAAAGTAGATCCAGGTAAGAACCAAGATCCTTGATGGCATTAACAATTCATCATACATAGTTTAGATACCTTATTCCTGGATCTTTTGTTGAATAAGTCAAAACTACCCTTTATTTATTTAAGGCCTTAGTGAGATTTTCTTTTTTGAACACACTGCTAGCAAGTACATGCATTAGACCTCACATTCTGAAATCTGGCCTGGGTATGATTTCTATCTTTTCATCACATCTTAGTCTTTTGAGATCCAAAAATAGGAAAAAACCTATTCCACTGTGTACTAAATGTTAGAGTCCCATTTGAGCCTAAACAACCATTTGCACATTTTTTTCCTTTAATTTCCTGCTACATTGCAGTAGAATTAGAACAGTTTTGTTCTTTTTTTTTTTTTTTCCTAAAAGAGATCAGAGTGAGAAAAGATCATAGTGAGAAATATTGTTTTAGGGGACAGACGCAAATATATTCTGAATACATTTCCTATTTCAGATTTATAGACTAACTCTCCTCCTGTTAAAAACTAAATCTTCAAGGATTCTCCAATTCCCCCTATCCTCAACCCCACCTTGAGTCTATCTTACCTTTCATCTGTCAAACAGAATGTAAGGTTATACTTTCCTAATGAAGAGCAGGTTGGTTGGAATTATATTCATTTATTCCTTTGAGACAGCAAAACAAAAAATAAAGGCAAGCTTTGCCCTATTTAGGTAACAATGAAATCAGAGTCAAAATAATTACTCATAGAATGAAGAAATCACCTGTAAGGTAATTTGTCCAAGTAGTGTGACTTTGAGTTAGAGAAAATATTCAACTAACACAAATTACAGATGACAAGAGCTTAAGAGACATATAGAGCAATTTGTTTTAGTTGCAGGAAGTGTCTTCATCCATTGTGCCCTAATGTCTTGTGAATGTGGCTGATAAGGTTATCAGAAGTGCAAGACTGAACTGTTGATTTTCTCTTAGGTCTGCATTACCATTTGACTATGTTTTATTTTAGGACTCTGAAGGGAAATAAAATATAGCCATCATTAAAAACCTCTTTCTACATAATAAGCACATGCTGAAGGGTTATCATCAGCTATGGGTATGTAATTGGATAGATGTTCAAGAGGCTTCTGCTGCCTCCTCAAGGTCATGAACAAATGATACATATCTATCATGGATATGGATGTTTGCGGAGAGACATTCTTCTTTAAAACATTTGAAATGTCAAGAAATACCAATATATAGCATAACATTTTTTTTTCTAATTCTGTTCAGTGGTTCAATAGTAGTAAGAAGGGCTTAAGTAAAACAAAGGTCCAATACCACACTGTTTTTGAAGTCCGGAGGATGGAAAGAGGATATAACTTCTATAGCTTGAGTCATCACAGTATAATGATTTGTCTCAAATTGTTTGAGATTAATCTCAAAACAATTCATCCCCTTCTCTCAAAGACATTGCTGCTTTTCAGTCTCTCTACTCTCTGTTTAACTGAGGACAGAGAATCACATTTAGAGCCTGTGCTTTTATCTGTTCTACGTTGTCCACAGGGTGGAGGCAGTAGAGGTTTGGCAGATGGAAAACTCATGAATGTTGGCTGGTTTTGGAGACAATTCACAAGTTAAGTTTCCCAAAGGGCAGGGTTGGGGGGGAGTGGATGTTTATAAAAAGATTTTAAGAGGAATGACGTATTCCCAAACTTCTGGAGGTGATGCCAGCACCTGGCAGATTGAACTGATAGATTAAAGAAAGACAATTATAACACTCCACAGGGATGATAATGAAGGCAAGAACAAGGTTACTAATATTCTCATGAATGTGGGCTCACCTGACATGTAATGTCTAAATAGGGGTATTGAAAACAACAGATGTTAAATTTTAAAAAGTTATGTTAATGACATTCAAGGGAAATAAGTCAATTGTTTTTATTATAAAAATGTTTCTTCATCTTTAACCAAATAACATATATTTAAAGTGGATGAGAATTTCTTTTAAAATACCCTGACTATAATCCAAACTAAGCACAAATTCTTTATAGTTACACTAACAATAACTATAGTTTCCTCTCTTCTTAATTATTGATTTCTTACATTTCTTCTGGGGAGAAAATGAAAGGGGAACCAGAGGCTAGAACTGGGGAAAAGATATAAAGGAAAGTGAAGTGTTTCACAAAATTGAGTAGATTGTTTTGAAAATCACCTTGGGGCAAGATAAAGGAGCTGAGATGAAAGTACACCTAGTTCTTGAAAGTGCCTTCAGTATGTGCTGGGGTTGGGAGGCAGGGTGATTCGAAAGGCAGCTGCTATGTGTGAATCAATATTCTGATGGCAAAGTGGCAAGAGCTAAAGATTCAGGGTACCTTGTCTCAGACTTTTGGTTCTATCACTTACTAACCACACGCCATTGGCAATTTTCTCAACCTCTTGAAACCTCAGTTTTCTCATGTGTCAACATAAGGGCATTGAACATTTTTATTTACTAAAACTGGTGAAGGAACTAAGGGTGGTATTGGATTTAATACACTTAGCATGGTTTCTAGCAAAAGTTGATGTGGCATGTTATTTTGGTGGTGTGCTTGTGGTGACACAGTAACAATGGGCAAGAGTAAGCTTTTTTTTTTTTAATTTTTTTAAATTTTATTTATTTATTTGACAGACAGAGATCACAAGTAGGCAGAGAGGCAGGCAGAGAGAGAGGAGAAAGCAGGCTCCTGGCTGGGCAGAGAGCCCGATGTGGGGCTCGATCCCAGGACGCCGGGATCGGGACCTGAGCCGAAGGCAGAGGCTTAACCCACTGAGCCACCCAGGTGCCCCAAGAGTAAGCTTTTATTTAACTAATGAGGTATCATTTTTTTTCTTCCTATGGCAATAAAGTAGTGTGAGTTTCTCTCACACTTTTAGTGCAAGCTGTTCTATTGTTAGACTAGCACTAGCAACTAAAAATCTTTTTAAGCCCAGATGACACCCATTACCTGGTTCTTCTATTCTTTGGAACAATACAATACATTTTGTTTCTTTTCCACTTATTGTTATTTCTAGTTTTGAAGACTAATCTTTCTCCCCCTCAGTTTTCTAAATTCATCCAAATTGAGCAGATTTCTTTACCCATCTTTCTAGATTTATACTATCCAGTATGGTAGTCACTAGCTACATGTGCCTACATTGAACACTTGAAATACAGCTAGTTCCTTTTGAGATGTCCTACAATATTAACAAAAATACTGGATTTCAGACTTAGAATGAAAACCAAATTATAAAACAATCATTAATTCTTTACATACTGATTGTATTTGAAAAATATTTTAGATATATAAGGTTAAATCAAATATATTATTAAAAAATTCATACGCTTCATTTTTTTAATGTGGTTGCTAGAAAATTTATAATGACATATAATGACATTGCTTGTATTTCTATTGGGCAACATTGATCTACATAGAATCACTTGTAGAACTGAAGTGATTAGAAGAAGAGTTTACCAGAAGAAGAAAACTAAAAAAAAATGTGGATTAAAAAAATAATTCAATTTTTAAACAAGTACCAAATATTTGTTATACTTTTGTTGTAATTTCCCACAAATCACAGTCTCATACTCATACATTTTTCAACATATATGTCCATGAACTAATATAAAACACATTAAACCAATGTTGTGTGGTCCGAAATGAAGCCTATGTGTACAGCTACTCACCCACCCTCCGTATGGAGCAGTGAGACTCCTGTCAGTCACTTGTCACAGACACTTAGAAGCTAGAAACTTAGAAAATTTATCCTGACCCCTAAAAGCCTCTTTTGAAGATCAGTTGACATTTTTTTCAACAGAAAACCTATTTTGCTATGTCTCGGATTATAGGCAAATTATAGTAACAGGAAAAATGACTCTCTTTTCATTAATCTCTGAAGACGAAGTGGATATTTCAAAGAAGAAAATATCTCAGGGCCTGGAAAGATTTAAACTAATCTTGTTAGTTTTCTTTTAGATAGAACTCTACTATATAGCTGAAAAGTATTTCACAGAAATTAAAGGAAGGAAGGCCACTATATAGCGCTGTTAAATGCATTTAGTTTAATTTAGTTTAGTTCTGATTTTTATAAGGCTATAAACTGCACATGACCAATGTTTGGTAAATTATGTTCCCAGTGCAGTTCCCTAAAGTGCAACAGAGTCTTAGCTCAGCATTTATATCTACTTGATTTTATTGTGGGGCTCTAACATTTCTTCCAGCCTGAACCTCTTAAATAAATGTATTGTTTGTGTTCCTGAAATTACCAATAAGCAAGCTTTTAAAGTTATTTGGAGTATTTTATTCTGAATATCTGAAATAAATTTGTTGGAGGAACTTTCAATGAACATTTATTAGTCACCAATGTATATAAGTGTTAATCCAAGAATTTAAGAAATTTTTAATTTTACATGAAAAATTCTCCAGTCAAGACAGCATAAGTGAAGCGTTCTTAAAGAAATTTTTAATTTTAATAGAAATTGTCAATCTTAAATGGAACATTTATCAGTTAAGATGATATAAATCAAGTGTTCTCAGCCTTGGCATAAGTGACATTTTCAGCCAGAGAATTCTTCGTTCTGTTCTGTGCATTGTAGGATGTTCAGCAATAGCCCAAGGCCCCTGCCTACTAACATATCAGTAACATTCCTGTCTCCAGTTCCAACAACCCAGAATATCTGCTGATTAGGTCACATGTCCGCTGGGCAGCAAGTTCATCTCTAGTTGAGAACTACTGGCTTAGGTTTTGCTATGGTTAGGAATAAAGAAAAACAAATCTCACAGGATGAACACAGCAAAATTAGATTCATTCATTCTGTATTATTATTATTATTATTATGTCATGTTAGCCATCATACACTATATCATTAGTTTTTGATGTGGTGTTCCATGATTCATTGTTTGTATATAATACCCAGTGCTCCCGGCAATCCATGCCTTCCTTAATATATGTTCTATGTAGGAAATCTCGGCTCATGATATTCACTCAGACATTGGTGCTGCCTGTACCTGTTTCCACACACATACACACAAAACAAAAATGTGATTAGAAAATTGGAAAATTACTTGCTAGCCCTTACTCCCATCTCTGCCAGTAACTGACCTTCTGCTCACATTTCCTTAATCAAAACA
Source organism: Martes martes (assembly GCF_963455335.1). Classification (NCBI taxonomy): domain Eukaryota; kingdom Metazoa; phylum Chordata; class Mammalia; order Carnivora; family Mustelidae; genus Martes; species Martes martes. The sequence continues at coordinate 41,197,825 of NC_137900.1, read as the reverse complement.
AAATATCTGGGGGGAAAAAATCTGGGAATTCCTAAGGTCAAAGAGATGGGCAGTTTCAGTCCTCCCACGAACTATGAAACGGGTGACATGGGAAAATTGTAAATAGCCCTAAAGACCATTGCAAGAAGTTTAGGAAAGAGGACGATGAAGAAGAAATGAAATCTAAGAGAGAATGGAAGAAAAAGGCTTCTTTGAAAAAGACAACTACAAGGCAGGAAGTGTCATTGTAGGAAGAGGAAAGAGTACGAAGAATGATTGACAAAGAATGACCATTTTATGGACAATAGCTTAATAGCATTTTCTTTATAAGAAAGTACTGTGGGTACAAAGGTCAGCACTTCAAACTTGTGGTTCCAAATGTATTTGAATATCTTTTTGTTTTTATGTATAAAACTTTTGTATGTATCTCAAATTAGTTACAATGTAAGTTAAATTTTTGGATGTTTACTGTGACATTAAGAGTCTGATGGACTTTCCATTGGTTATCTAATCTTTATAACCCTATATCATTAACACTGTTAATATCTTTTTTAATATGAAAAAACGGAAAATAAGTATAATTTTTCATAGTCAAACAACTTGTATGTGAAGCATTTGGTCTAAAACTCAGGTTGTTCGGATTCTAAAATGTATGTCCTAAACAATTATACTGTACACTATATATCCCAATATAAATTAAATTTATATAATACGAATTCTAAGGTGAACATTTTTCTTACTTTGCAACATTTCTCATATCTATAAACATCTTACAATCAATGTTGTGTCATAGTTTAATTGGCTGTTTTTTCCCTTGTCCCAGTGGTACATAAAATAATAGTATGTTTTGTAATGAATAAATAGCATCTTATATTCAATAAATCTTTTAGGACAGCCTCATCCATTAAGGAAAAGACAAAGTCATTGCCATGCAGAAGCCATTAGCATCTAATCTGAAACTTCAGAGCAAGTCTTGCAGACTTTTTGTTAACTCAAACAACTGTGACTCACTGGCTCAGATCAGAGTTTTCTGACCTCTTAGGTACTCATTTTCCTGTTTTTCAGATTCGTCTCATTTGCAATACAGCTTCTTCCAAGAGCAGGGACATTCCTTCCCCAACTGCAGTAGGGACATTAATAAGGGTGAAATATCCAAGAGGATTGATGGAAAGGAAGAATCAATATCTATTTTGGGTAGTAAATATTTTTGGCAAAATGGGATTTGGAGCAGACTACTATTTATTCTTTCTTTGGACAGTTCACTGCCCTTTCTTTCTTTAGTAAATGTACCTGGTTTTAGTTTTGTGTTAATCATTGCTCCCCAACTGTAGATTCAGTGTCTGTAGTTTGAGTTAAGCTGATTCTACTCCCACCTATGATGGTAAGACATATTTATAAAAGATTAATTCATTTGAGCTCTCTGGCCATGGTGATTGGTTACAGCCATTCCAATTGTCAGAGTTAACCCCTTGGGCTTTACTTAAGAAACTTGGAAATATTTGAACAAAAGAAGATGAAAAATGTAGAGATGCTGAAGCCATCTTACTACTTCCCTGGGAAGAGAGACATCTAAACGGTCACAGAGACGAGAGAGAGAATTAGAAACCAAGTCCAGGGGAAATCAGTTGACTTCCTATCATAAGTCACACACAAAGTCAACCTTTTCTTTGGGTTTGCAATTATCTGAATAAATTCTCTTTTATCATCAGCCAGTTTTAGTTATGTTTTCTGTCACTGGCAACTGAAGGCAGTCTAATTGATACAACTACTATTACCATTATAAAAATGGTTTCCAAAGTACAAGAAGATACAGAGAAACACACAATTGGTTTGCAAAAGGGAACAAAACAGGTTCAGAGCATTAAAACTGTCGTGGGCTGCGGTGTCTGGGTGGCTCAGTGGGTTAAACCTCTGCCTTCAGCTCAGGTCATGATCCCAGGGTTCTGGGATCCAGCCCTTTTTGATTCTCTGCTCAGCAGGGAGCCTGTCTCTCTTCCTCTCTCTGCCTGCCTCTCTGCCTACTTGTTATCTCTGTCAAATAAATAAATAAAATCTTTAAAAAAAAAACAAACTGTTGTGGGAAAATCATATTATACATATAAGATAGGGAAATTGTCTTGGGTCAAAATCTTTAGTAGATTTTTTTCTCAAAACTGATTTTCACATTTTTAAGAATTAGAAGAAAACTGTCACTGAACTGTCCTGGTCAATTCAGATCAGAAATGAAAAAAAAAATTAAAAATAGACCAGAAATTAAAAAAAAAAATGAAAAAAAAATAAAAGAAAAAGAACTGTGTGCCTATAGCCAAAAGGATGAAATTGGCTGGATAATTACCAGGGCAAATAAGAATACAAAAATGGATTCATCATTTTATATCATTTTGTTTGTAAAGGCAAACTTTAAGAGATAAATAAACATAGCACTCATTTTTCCACATCCTGATTTTGTTTGATATCAAAGTAAAATGAGTAAGAGTACAGTTATGTTATGATTACATGTATTTTTTGGAAAGCTGAATGAAATGGATGTGTGCATAGAGGGAGGGAAGAGAAAAGAAAGAGAGAGAGACAGAGGGAGAGGGATGGAAACTGATAGTGGATGTTTTAAAGTTTTAAAGTTTTAAAGACGTTTTAAAGTTCTGAATCAGAGCTTTGGACCGTCTTTATAACAGTCTCCATTGAACATACATTTTTCCTGTGTCGTTCTCTTCAGATCCCTTGGAACCATAAGGGACCACATCCACATCTTCTGTCTCTGTGTACCTATCCATTCTATATTAGGATTCAGTGAAGTACATGATGCCCTTTACAATGTCAGACTGTTTCTGCCTGCTCCCTAATGCCTACTGAATTTACCCTATTTCACCAGTCATTCTCTCGCAAACATTATGAGCTTTTGTACACCTTGAATTTTAACACCCAGAATGATGGCTTTTTGTGGCAAGTGTAATTTCTCATCTGTACAAATTTTATCAGGTATTAGAAATCAAAACTGTTGGCCAGTACAAAATAAATGGCAGAATGGAAGGCCTCTGTGGCATGAAACACACATTGCAGAACGTGCTCACATCAGAGAGGCGTGATGAACTGCTCATTGGCTGAGGGTATTTGTAGAATAGTGCATTAAAGCCTCTTGGCAGAAAATTTACTGCCATATCTGCCATACTAGCTCTGGCTCTCATTAGACGAGAGGGTAAGCTGGTCTCTCAAACTTGGGAAAGGTGTATTACAGACACACACATATATAAGTATTTTAGGAAACTCTTCAGAGATGGTAGCGTTATAATGAATTGAAGCTGGGCAAGGTATTACAAAATGAAAAACAATTCAAGTTTAAGTTTTCAAAAAATATAGATGAGTTAAGCAACATAGTTGGATCTCTTTCACTTTTCTAAAATGTCAAAAAGGTAATGTAGATAGCCAAAGTACTTAGATCCTAACTCTTTATTTTGGAGCTATGTTTGATCATATTCCTGAGTGGAGACTGATGTGTGTGATTTCAGTATCTATAATTAAGTGGACATGGAGACACTTCTAAGGAGACAGAAGATATCAAGTAGAGATTTTAATCCAATTGACATTCCCCTTATTAATTTGGTGTGCAAGCCTGGCTTAACAGGTTGATGCCTGGGACAGATATTTTTGGGTGTTTAGTTTGCTGCTTAATAAGGCACACATATTAAATACACATTTTGTCATGATGTGGTATACAAGTTACACAGCAAAAATAATATCTAAAATGTAAAGAATGACTTTTATGAATTGCTTATACCTTCTCTGGAAATGTCTGGTTGCTTTACAAAGATAATCTTGTTGATCCTTATAATGGCTCCGTAAGCTATATGTTCCTGTCCACATTATAAAGCTGAGACAGTTGAGGCTCCAAGAAGATGAGTTTGTAGCAACTTACGTATCTTCAGGGAAGTCTGTCTGTCTCCCAAACCTATTCTTCCAACTCTGGCATACTGCTGGTAAACATCCAGTTCTTGGCTTTCCTTCACAAGGCACTACAAAGATGCCAGAAGAGAAAGTTATTTAACCTTGACAAGAAGGAAGAAACTTGAAGAAGAAAAAGTGTTTTCTTTTAAAATAAGATTCTAATATCCAATTCCCTGTAGCCCTGAGGACCGATGATCTGTACTAAGTTATTACACACCCTAGCAATTCTCCTATGCCCACTTCTGCCTCAGTAGAAACACATGAGTTGATCAATTCCGTTTGTAATTACATCTGGGAAAAGGGATTATAGAGACAAATACACTCAGCTGTTTTGTTCCCATGAGTACAACATGAAATTAATCACTGGACCAATCTTTCCCTTGCTCCAGTAGTATTGATCAAGGCAAATCCTCTGCTAAGTCTGGCACATACGAGTCCTAACACAGGAGTATTTAGAAGAACAAAATGAAAATGTTTACTTCAAAAACCAATTTGATCTCTTAATGAGAAAATTAGTAGTAATGATTGTAAACTTCCAGTAATAGTCACTAGGTATGAAATTCCTTGCCCTTTAGCATTTAGTTATTTTTGCATTTTAACTATAATTGTGCTTGACAGTGAACTCTATTCAGTAATTCAGAAGCACAGGAAGTATTTAAATTTATAATGGTCATTTCACCCACTTCTCATAACCCATGATGCTGATCAGCTGCTTTGACAAACATGACTGAGAAGAATTCCTAGGAGACTGATGCAGTGATTTGCTTACTTCACATTGAAATTTATAGGGTATTAAATGTAGCTCAGATATTTAATACTTTCAAGAAATGGATACTGTGCTTTCTTTCGGTTAACTTGTACGTAGACAAAATAAAAAGATTTTTACTACCTTTCATAAAATGTCCAAGAAGACTCACTTCCTTTTTGCGACCATTCTGGAGTATGCATTTGCAGTGTGTCTCAGAATACCAGTCTGTGGTATGTTATTAGTTTTTTATCATGCATGAAAGACCTTATAGGTAAATATATTTTGGGGAGATAGATGGTCCAAAAAACCATTAAAGATTTCACAGAGTCTTTCATAGACAAATCGAGTTAGGAAGTTAGAAACTCTTCAAAATAAAGTGATGATTCTTCAAAAGGTTAGAATTAAATTCCGACAAATTTTCAGTGTAGATTTTTGTCTCAGAGGCTGTTACAAGATTGGTGTTCTGCAGTACACAGCTTGAGAACTATTCTTCAGGATATACAGAATACAGAATCTCTGCAACACACTGTCTTATACACTCTACCTTGAATGATGGGTCAGGATGATGAGTAAATATAAAATATTCTAAATAGAAATCAGTCTCAGGCAAACATGCCAAAGAGGTACATTAGAAATAGGTATATGGGTAGCTTTTCTCTTCATATTATCCGGCATTCTTATCAGATAATCTAACTTAACCTTCACAAATGCAACAGCCTTACTGGATGCCTATGATATTCCAGGCAATAAGTATGACACTTTTTTTTAATAGATCTTAAAAATAATACATGCTTATCAGAGAAAATTTGGAAAATGTAAGTACAAGGAAGAAAAAAACTTCTGTAATGTAACATTTATTCTTATATTTTCTGCAGATTTTTTTTTAAATGCAAAGATGTCAGGCCCACCAAGAATCTAAAAAATGAATAGTATTTATCTTCAAAGTTAAATATTGGTATTTGGTTTATGCCATTCAGAAATGAGACATAATGCAAGTGCAGTACATAGACCAATTGGTAAGGCAGTGTCAGAGGGGTCAAGAGATTCACATTCTGCCTTAGATTTCAAAATTTGGATAATATGATTTACCTTTTTAAACATTACTGTAAATGATTTAAATGGAATAATGTCAATGAAAGACTGCTGCTTCCTGCATTAAATTCTTCACAGATTATACTCTGCAACCAAAAAAAAAAAAAAAAAATCAAAACTGTAGGTAGAAGCAGTTTGTTTCTTTTTCCTGCTTTATCTTGGTTAATTCCCATTTCCAAATAATGTTTAAGATAACAAGTATTCTTTTTTTTTTTTTCAGCATAACAGTATTCATTGTTTTTGCACCACACCCAGTGCTCCATGCAATACGTGCCCTCCCTAATACCCACCACTTGGTTCCCCCAACCTCCCACCCCCCGCCCCTTCAAAACCCTCAGGTTGTTTTTCAGAGTCCACAGTCTCTCATGGTTCATCTCCCCCTCTGATTTCCCCCAACTCCCTTCTCCTCTCCATCTTCCCATGTTCTCTGTGTTATTCCTTATTCTCCACAACTAAGTGAAACCATATGATAATTGACTCTCTCTGCTTGACTTATTTCACTCAGCATAATCTCTTCCAGTCCCGTCCATGTTGGTACAAAAGTTGGGTATTCATCCTTTCTGATGGAGGCATAATACTCCATAGTGTATATGGACCACATCTTCCTTATCCATTCATCCGTGGAAGGGCATCTTGGTTCTTTCCACAGTTTGGCGACCATGGCCATTGCTGCTATAAACATTGGGTATTCTTTAGCTAAGGTTTCAATCACTTTATCTCCAAGAGTTTTTTTCTCAACATTTTTCAAAACAACAGCAATACTTTCTTCAGTAACTGAATCTTAAATAAAGAAAATCATGCTGTACTAAGATGATCTTTAAGAGTTTTTCTTCACCTTTAATTATCTGTAGTGAATAGAAATTAATGTGTTCTTTTCTTGTTTTTCATTATAGTCTGTCTTAATGGTTTGAAAATTTCATGATGAGTTCTTGTCAAGTTGTTCCCATTTTAAAAGTTCTGATTTTTTTTTTAAAGCAAATAGTACTTAACTACTGTGTAACAAATGGTGCACAAACTATCATTTTTCTTCTGAAGGTCTTATACATTGTGGTCAGAAATCCATCTTTACTATATTAAACACAAAGTGCTGATTGAGACAAACACTTCTAAGAGCCATTCTTCCCCAGTAATCAAGACTTAAGTGTCATTCAACCTTTTACACCATATTCATTTTTGCCAATTTTGGTGCAGACTTGTGATCTTCAAAGATCCAAAAAGTTTTAGTCTTCCATCATGACATCACCACCACATTGTGTCTCATTTTTAACAAAGAAAAACTGGTCCAAAGTAAGATTAGTTCATCTTCTAGCACAGTGCCAGAACAGTAGTCCCCCTTATCTCAATAATATGTCCATGTAATTATCCAACATAAAGGGTATATTCAGTTATGACTTGGCCTAGAAGTTCAAGATCATAATTTGTGTAGTAGCTTCATTAGTAGATTATTTCTAACATAACCAGCTGCATTGCCACAAGGTGAACATATTTAACAAAAACATTCTTCCCGTTAAATCCTACAATTACTGGAGGGCTATGGGTAGTGGGGATTCTTTTAAAGCACCAGGATGAATTTTAGCAAACCTCAGTTTTTTATTGGCTAGCTCAAAGTAGCTCATTATATCTGGCCTTAGAACATAAGTCTCCATATAAGTTACAGAGATACAACATTTGCACCAAATAACTAGAGCTATAGAAATGATAGCTGTAGAGGTTTGTATTTGAACCAGACCCCAAGGCTGCAAGTAGTGCAACTTCTAGCACTTTGAGATTCATGGGTGGCTTTCTGTGTCTCGAACCAAGGCAAGTGCAAGAGTGGCTCTTCCCTGTTGGAAACATTCAAAAGAAGTTTAAAATATTGTAGTTTAGAAAGGATACTGGTTTATTTGGTAATGTTTTCATAATTTTTCTGCTTCAAGCACATTCTGTTGCATCTATGTGTTGGCACCAACTCTTGGTTGTTTAAAATGTAGTTAGTAAACCCAAAGGAAATGCTCAAAAATCTAATTTACTAAGATGTCACCTTCAAATTCATAATACAAATAGCATAAATCTAGAAAGTCTAACCCCCTGCAGATGTTTCTGTATTCAATTCAAGTATTTTTTTTTTAAACATTAGCTCTGTGTTTCCCATTTTTGTTAAAGTCTATCAGTGGTGACAGAAATCCCATTTATAATCAGTCTTCACTTTTCCTAGGATCTTGGCCTGCATGAAGGATCCATTTTCCTGCCTCAGCAGACTCTGTTTCAAACGTTTTAATGATTATCTTTACTTTCTCCATGTTTGTAAGTAGGTGGCAGTTGTGGTAGGCGTTTCATAGTACCTCTGTTCAGTCACTCTAAAGCTGAAGTGGGTCTTTTGCTTTCACACTTCTGCATTGGATTTAATGCTGGATTTTATAAAACATGTGGTACTAAATTTGTTGAAAGAAATTTAAGTGCTCTTTGAGGTTTTTAACGTAGCTAATTAAATCCATTGTATCTCACTTGACAAGCTGCTTGGACTTACCCTCCTTAACCTTACATGTGCAAAATTTACCTCAGAAAAGAAAGCTGTGGAATTCAGCTAAGCTCCTCTCTCCTTCTTTCTCACTTCAAAGGGTAAAATATTTAGATGGCTCACCAAATTACATATTGATTTGAGTTACAAAATATTGATCTAGTTTTACTTTCACAGATCTGTATTTCCAGGGGTGCCATTTTGCTTTCTGAAATCTTATGTTGCCCCTGATATATATTGCACTTCTTGCTGCTAATCATCTAATTTCCTACTTATTATAATTTGTAGAATATTGTGATTTGCCAGATTAGTATAAGGATGTGATTTTGTGTTTCAATATATCCTTATAAGTCATCTTTTTGTCCCTTTACCTGTCAGTTTCTGTTTTAGGTTTTTAAAATATTTTACTATGTCAAATGCATTAAAAATTAGTCCAGTTTGGTCAGCTTCCACTGTAAATACATGACTACTGGATTCTCTCTATCTTCAGGATTACTTGGCCTCTAGGGATAGACGAAAACCTTTAAGAAATGTGATGTCCACAGTCTCTGACTTCTAGCACTTTACTTACTTTATTTGTATGGGGGAAAGGAGGGAAGAGAACCTTTAAAGAAAGGAGAAGACTCCTGTTATCTGTTAGGCATTTGATGTACATTTCCTCACAACATTCCCATAATAATCCTAAAAAGAAACTATGCCTACTCTCTAAATGAGTTAATTAAAATTTGGAGAAATTAAATATCAGCCTCAAGTTCTTACAGCTAATAAAAGACAGTCAGGATTTAAATATAGGTCTCCTGACTCCACAGCCTGACTCTTCTCCACTAATCAGATTACTTTCCTTTTATAGCTTTACGTTCTAGCTTACCTTGTGTTTTCGCTATTTACATGCATATTATTTCTCCGTTTTAGGTCAGTAATTTTCAAAGCATGGCTTAAAAAATATTAGCCATAGGGGTGCCTGGGTGCCTCAGTTAAAGCCTCTGCCTTCGGCTCAGGTCATGGTCCCAGGGTCTTCGGATCAAGCCCCGCATCGGGCTCTCTGCTCAGTGGGGAGCCTGCTTCCTCCTCTCTCTCTCTGCTTGCCTCTCTGCCTACTTTTAATCTCTGCCTGTCAAATAAATAAATAAATAAATCTTTAAAAAGAAAAATATTAACCATATTAGGTTATAGGTTAGCCAATAGGGTTAGGTGTTCTTGGGTGCAGTCTTAGATCTACTGAATTGTAACATCTTAGCAGAAGGCAGAATCTACCTTACAAATACAAGCTCTGGGTAAATCTGATGCATGGTATAATTTGAAACCATCCTTTTAAAGAGTCATGTTCAGTATATCTATTCGTTTTCTGTATTTCCCAGTTTAGTGTCAGACAGATGGTTGATGCTCAATAAGTGCTTATTATATCAGATTCTGAATATAATTTTAGAATCCTTGAGAAAGAAGTTTGATTTTCTCATATTAAATCAACCAAGTAACTGCTCGTGATATGGCTACCAAAACTCTCCTTTAACTCCTTTAATGCAGGGTGTTTTGGTTCCAGGTGACATGTAGAGAACACAAAAGATTAGATCACAGAAGTTTAGGACAGTATATTGACCAAAGGATATACTTCGACACTAAAAAAAAAAAAAAAAAGAAAAAAGTCAATGCAATATCTCAAGTCTAGTTCAATGAGTAGTTTTGCAGAAATTTGCATATGAGGTAAGGCCTTTTGTAGTGTCCAATTCACTCCTATTTTCTCCATTCTTTTTCCTTCACTATAAAAAAATTATACTCCCTGAGATATTATTAAGGGACCTGGGAACAGATGGGATTTTATTATGAGAAAAGGGAAGGATAAGCTTAAAAATAAAATCTTTGCTTTCAAAGCAAACATATTTTTCCTAGGAATTGCTTCTTAATATTTCTGCAGAATTTTTAAAATTATAAATGAGCACAGGAAACTTCCTACTCGTTTCTGGGTTCCATGGATATCTTGGCACCAGGAGAATCATTTGGATCTTCCTCCATATACTGAATTAATTAATTCAATGAGTGACAAAATTATAGACATCTTACAGATCAGCTAAGATTGAAGGGAATGGTAATTTTTTTCCTCCACTAAGATGTTTGGTTTAATAGGTGAGGTTTATAGTGCCTAACCCTGGAGATCAAAGATACCTTTAAGGTGAACTTTGTTCTGGACTCTCCTAATTTTTAATCAGAGAACCCAAAAAGTTCTTCCAACCTCAAATTGTTATTTATTCCATACATATTAAGGTCCTCTCAATATCCATGTGTGAATAGATGAGCTGTTTTCTGCCATTCATATACCAAGGTAATGAAATCAGTTATTTTTCCTACACATCCCTTTGCTATTATATTTGGTTTATAAGAGAGTGACACTTCTTATGTGATATTACCATATCTTACAGATCTTATAATTAATTAGATTATATTACAATTATTGTATAATATCTAAGATATTAACCATATCCTATAGATGGATCTTTGTAGTACCATAGTTTTCTAATAACTTGTTAATCATTTCTTTATAACATATTTGCACCATATGTTAAATGTTTGGAAAATTTTTTGAAATTCTAAGTTGAATGGTAATTGAATGGTGAATAAATTGATGAAGTGAAATAATCCAAAGTAAACAGTCTTTCAGTTTTCTTTTATTTCTAAGTTTTCCACATGTTGTGGAAGTTTTATGTTCACAATTCAGTTATCAATAAACACTCAAAAGACAGTTGAAGCTCAAGAGAATCCTCATACCTAGAAATTTGGGCCACAGGGACAGATGTGTGCTTAAAGATTACCAAGTACCACAAGTCAACAAAATGGGTATTTTCTCATGCATTCAGAGAAACATTTAAATAAATGGAACAGAAGCTGTTGCTTCAGTAATGGTTTAGCTCCGGTGAGATAGAAATAGCCTGCACCCTGATAATCATCAATATGCACATCGATTACTAAGCAGGATCATGTTCCTCTTCCACTGTTGTTGGGTGTTTCATAGCACACTGAGACACTGCATGAAGGGTGAATGGGGTGTGGTGGAGAAGTCCATGGACTACAAAGCTTACAGGGTATTTTTTATTAGACAAGATTATATATAAAAAAATCACTTTGATTGTAAAAGTATTCCAGATTAGATTGAATTTTCTTCAGACTGTCTAGATGATATTTTCCACTACCGAAAAAATGGAGTAATCATCAAAAAATAGTAAATTATAAAAATATATTTCAAATAATTCTGAAAATTAAGGCTTGTATTTGAATTTCAAATGCCAAGTTTATATGTGATTTTATGTGAAATCATATCTATCTCATCCTGTCTTTTACAGTTTCCTAAAGGGAAGGTTACCTTATCTAACATGAGTTGTTTAATTTTAAAGAGTATGTGGTCTAGTAGATGACAAACGGATATTCACAGAAATACCTAAGGAAAGGGAATCTTGAAAAAAAAATAAGTGAAATAGAATTTCCTGCTATTAAACTGTTGGTATTTTGGAACTCTTTGACCTGGATATAACAAATGTACTTACGCAAATGTTAGTAATCTAAGAATCTGTGTCACATTTTTAAAATTAACTAACCAATTTTTTCATTATGGCAGACAAGTTTGACTATCTAATACAATAGTCATTTCATACAGGGCTTGCTTTGCCAGTCTACACCATGAGTGTTAGAAAAGCAAAACAGTGTCTTTTAGTCTCTGTGTTGAAGTAGGGTAGGTATGTGACATATTCTCAGTAATAGGATGTAAGTAGAAGTCTCTTGGGAGCTGTTATGAAAGTTTCACTTCCTGAAGTAAGCATTGTATATCACCCAACCTCTCCCTCTTTCATTCTTTCTTGAGATTGGTCACTATGGTGGAATCTTCAGCAGCTACCCTATGCAATGGAAGTACAAGAGAAGGAAAGACCAAGAGAATCAGGACCGTCAGCACTAATATTATCGGTGGCCTAATGTCAGAGGTTCTATAACTATAGACTAATTTCCTTGGGGAAAGTAGGTGAGGAGAAAATTTAACCGTGATATTTTTTTTAAGATTTTTATTTATTTATTTGACAGACAGAGATCACAAGTAGGCAGAGAGGCAGGCAGAGAGAGAGAGGAGGAAGCAGGCTCCCTGCTGAGCAGAGAGCCTGATGCGAGGCTCCATCCCAGGACCCTGAGACCATGACCTGAGCCAAAGGCAGAGACTTTAACCCACTGAGCCACCCAGGTGCCCCTTAACCGTGATTTTTATAAGCCACCACACTTGTATATTCTATTATTTATACAGATACAAATATAATTTGTAACAACTGTACAAATACATTTGTATTACGAGTGGTACATTTAACCCTTATCTGCACATACATGATACATTTGGACATCATTAATGGTTTTCTTCTGAAACTTTGGAATGTCGTATGCTTGTGAGACTTTTTCTTACAACCATAATTTACATAAATTGTGAAAAAGCATATTTATCCAAGAACAGAAAACAGAATGACTTATGAAAAAGAATCATGTATTTTGGGTAGTTTTGCATTATGTTTTTATTCTTGCGAAAATGGAAATACCAATAACAGCAACAAGAATAGCATATATTTTAAAAATTATTAATGTTAGGAGTAAATCAACATTCTGGTTATGTTGTAAGTTATTTCTTAAAGTATTGCACCATACTTATTTTAAAATTATGTATGCTAAATCCAATGTGGTATTCAGGCTTGAATTCTGGAAGAGTAAAAAGATTTAATTGAAAAAAAAATAGTAAAATCTAAATGAAGTCTTCAATTTAGTTAATGGTAATATAGTGATGTTAATTTCTTACTCTTGGAGGGCATGTGGGAACTCTTTGTAAATGTTTCTGTGAATATAAAGTTGTTTCAAAATAAAAAAAATGTTTAAAAATTTTTTACACATGTAGGGGTACCTGGGTGGCTCAGAGGGTTAAGCCTCTGCCTTTGGCTCAGGTCATGATCTCAGGGTCCTGGGATCGAGCCCCGCATCGGGCTCTCTGCTAAGCAGGGAGCCTGCTTCCCCCTCTCTCTTTCCCTGCCTCTCTGCCTACTTGTGATCTCTCTGTTAAATAAATAAATAAAATCTTTAAAAAAATATTTATACATGTAAAAATGTGTACATTTTCTTTCTGTGGATAATGCAAAAATGCAGGCTACTCAAATACCCACCAGAATTAGTGTAACGAGGATGATGACCCTGATTTGTTATGTTGGTGGAAGGATCATTACTAGCACTGAGCAACCTGTGTATTTCAGGCATGAGGGTATACAAGCAATGGCACACCCATTTCACGGGCAGAAACCTTGGGTAGTATTAATTCATGTGATATTTTTTCCTATACCATAGTTAAAAATACCTGTTGTCACCATGAGTTCACTCTCTCTTGTGGGTAGGTGTTGGAATAACAGGACGGTTATGCAGACCTTTGAAACCACTGCTTATTATCCTTTCTTAAGCTGGCAAGAACAGCTTTCGCTTCCACATCACTTTCAAACTGAAATGCTCACTCAGATGCTCTGTGGCAAGAGAGTTGTCCCCATCCATGCACAGTAGTTACTGCTTCTTATATGGAGTTTATACGTGTATAGGTAGTTTCAAAAGAATAATGCATTCTTCTCAAATATTGAATGAACTCAATTTGTGTTCCTACCATTAGAAGTCTATTCCCCTTGCCCCCCAATGACTACTTTTGATTTAGTTATCATCAGGAGTGGCTCACTGAGGTTTCTTCCAGGAAAAACATGTTCCGTGCTTTACCATAATCATTCCCTTTTCCATATTCACATTACTATTAAATAAATATTATGAAAGGAATTTTAACTATTCACACTTAACTCTTTGGCTTAACCCTCAATGTTTTTTTTTAAATATTTCCTTTCAATCACTTATTGTATATATATACAACTTTCACAGTAATAAAAAGGAACTATTTTTTACAAATAAATGATTTCATTTTGTGAGGCCATCACATTTACAGTTTTAATTGTTGTAGGTTACTTCATTAATTTGATATAAGAACATTTAATTATAGCCAGCATTCAGTTTATTCACATTTTGCTCCTTTGACATATATCATGGCACTAGATGTCTGGGTTGAATTATATTCCTCTCCAAATTTGTATGTTGAAGTCCTAACCTCCAGTACCTCAGAATGTGACCTTCTTTGGAAACAAGGTTGCTGCAGATGTAATTGGTGAGGATGAAGTTATTATGAAAGGCTCTAATCTGGTATAACTGATGTTCTTATCGAAAAGGGAGATTTAGACAGAGAAATACACATAGAAAGATTAATGGTAAAGACAGAGATTGAGATGATGATTCTATAAGCCAAGAATTGGCAAAGATTGTCAGAAAACCCCTGGAAGCTAGAGGAGAGGCCTGGAACAGATTCTTCTCCATGGCGTTCAGAAGGAACCCAACCTGCAGAGACCTTGATTTCTCACATAGCCTCCAGAACTGGAAGACAGTATATTTTGTTAAAGGCTGAGTCTGTGGTGCTTCAGTCCTATCAACCTAGTAAAATATCATTGAAATACTCCGTGTGATTGGTATTAACCATTCTTTCTCAGTTTTTTCCAGTGCCTATATTCACACCTGCTTATACAGAATAATTTTGGATTAAATTTTCCCAGGCATAGAGGTAAATATGTCTTATAAATCACATATCTATATACTTATATAAACATATATATTTATATACCAAGTGCCTTTAAAATAATTTTAATATTCATATATTAGTGAATACCTGTCCATTTATAAAAATTAATGACAGCATAAGTATATCCTATTACAATCATCAATTTTAATATTCAAGTATTATTTTGAATATGTTGATTTTGTTTGTTTGTTGCAGTAGCATTATGAATTTATGGCCCTTCATAGATTCAACTACTTGTCATAATGTCCAATTACTTTCTATTTTTTAATTCCAATATAATTAACATACAGTGTTACATTAATTTCAGGTGTACAATATACTGATTTAACAACTCAGTGCTCATCATGAAAAATATACTCTTTAATCACCTTTATCTATTTTACCCACCTCCCTTCTGGTAACTACCAATATGGTCTCTATATTTAAGAGTCTGGGTTTATGTTGTTTTTTGTATTTTTTTCTTTTCTTAAATTTCACATGAGTGAAATCATATGACATTTGCCTTTCTCTGATTGACTTATTTCACTTGACATTTTACCCTCTATGTTCATCCACATTCTTGCAAATGACAAGATTTCCTTCTTTTTTATGGCTAAGTAATATTCCATTATAGTCATGTATATACACATGTGTGTGTCTGTTTGTGTGTGTGTCTATCTATCTATCTATCTATCTATCTATCTATATGACTTCTTCTTTATCCATCCAAAGTGTCTTTGATGGACACTTAGACTGTTTCCATATCTTGGCTATTGTAAATAAATGTGGCTCTGAACATAGAGGTACATGTATTTCTTTGGATTAGTGTTCTAGTTTTCTTTCTTTTTTTTTTTTTTAAGATTTTATTTATTTATTTGACAGAGAGAGAGATTACAAGTAGGCAGAGAGGCACGCAGAGAGAGGGGGAAGCAGGATCCCTGCTCAGCAGAGAGCCAGATGTGGGGCTCAATCCCAGGACCCTGAGATCATGACCTGAGCCGAAGGTAGAGGCTTAACCCACTGAGCCACCCAGGCGCCCCAGTGTTCTAATATTCTTTGGATAAATACCCAGTAGTGAGATTCCTGGATATCAAGGTAGTTCTATTTCTAAATTTTAAGGAACCTTGAACATTGATGGAGGATATACTAATTTGCATTTCCAGCAACAGTGCACAAGTATTCCTTTTCCTCCATATCCTTGCCAACACCTTTGTTTCTTGTGTTGTTGATTTCAGTGATTCTGATAGGTACGAAGTGATATCATACTATAAGTTGGATTTACATTTCCCTGAAAGTAAGTGATAATAAACATCTTTTCACGTGTCTGTTGGTCATCTATAGGTCTTTGGAGAAATATCAATGCATGTCTTCTCCCCAATTTTTAATTTGACTGTTTTTTGGGTGTTAAGTTTGATAAGTTTTTTTTTTTTAATATATATATTTTGGATACTAACCCTTTATCAGATATGTCATTTGCAAATATCGTCTTCCATTCTATAGGTTGTGTATTGGTTTTATTGACCATTTCCTTCACTGTGAAGAAGATTTTATTTTGATGTAGTCCCAATAGTTTATTTTTTTGGGTTTTGTTTCCTTTGCTTTAGGGACATATCTACAAAAAAAGTTGCTACAGCTAATGTGAAAGAGGTTACTACCTATGTTCTTTTATAGGATTTTTATGGTTTTGGTTCTCACATTTAGGATTTTAGTCCAATTTGACTTTATTTTTGTGTATGGTGCAAGAAAGTGTCTGGTTTCTTTCTTTTGGATCTTGTTGTCCAGTTTCCCCAACACCATTTATTAAAGAGACTGTCCTTTTCCCATTGGATATTCATTCCTCCTTTGTCAAAGATTGATTGACCATATGATTTTCAGTTTATTTCTGAGTTTCATTCTGTTCAATTGATTTATGTCTGTTTTTGTGCCAGGATCACACTGTTTTGATTACTACAGGTTTGTAATATAACTTGAAGTCTGGAACTGTGATGCCACCAGGTTTGTTTTGTTTTGTTTTTCCCAAGATTGCTTTGACTTTTCAGGGTCTTTTGTGGTTCCATACAAATTATAGGATTGTTTGTTCCAGTTCTATGAAAAATGCTGTTGGTATTTTGATAGAGATTGCATTGAATGTATAGATTGCTTTGAGTATTGTAGACATTTTAAAAGTATTTGTTCTTTCAATCCATGAACATGAACTGTCTTTCCATTTTTTTTTTGTGTTGTCTTCTGTTTTTTTGTTTCTTTTTCATCAGTGTTTTATAGGTTTTAGAGTACAGATCTTTCACCTCTTTGGTCAGGTTTATTTTTGCTGCAATTATAAATGGGATTGTTTTCTTAATTTCTTTTTCTGCTGCTTTATTATTGGTGTATAAAAATGCAAGGAATTTCTGTACGTTGATTTTTGTATACAGCAACTTTACTGACTTTATCAGTTCTAGCAAGTCTTTTGGGTTTATATATATATATATATGTATATATATATATATTATCATATCATCTGCAAATAATGAAAGTTTTACTTTTTTCTCACCAATCTGAATGTTGTTTATTTTTTGTTTTTGTTTGATTGCTGTGGTGAGTACTTCCACTTCTATATTGAATAGAAGTGATAAGAATGAATATCCTTGTCTTGTTCCTGACCTTAGGAGAAAGGCTTTCAGTATTTTCCAATTGAGGATGGAGTTAGCTGTGGGTTTTTCATATATGGTCCTTATAATGTTGAGGTATGTTCCCTCTAAACTTATTTGCTGAGAGGTTTTGTTATCAATGGATTTTGTATTTTGTCAAGTGCTTTTCCTGTGTCTGTTGAAATGATCGTATTGTTTTTTATTCTTTTTCTTAATGTATCATGATTGATTTGCAAATATTGAACTACCCTTAGAAGCTAAGAATAAATCCCACTGATCGCGGTGAATTATTTTTTTAACGTTTGATTCAGTTTGTTAGTATTTTGTTAAGGATTTGCATCTCTGTTCATCAGGGATATTGACCTGTAGTTCTATTTTTCTGAGGTGCCTTTATCTAGTTTTGATATCAGGATAATGCTGACATCATAGAATGAATTTGGAAGTTTTTCTTCCTTTACTATTTTTTTGGAATAGTTTGAAAAAAATAGCTTTTAATTCTTCTTTCAATGTTTGGTACCATTCAACTGTGAAGCCATCGGGTCCTGGACTTTTGTTTGTTGGGAGTTTTTTGATTACTAATTCAATTTCACTGCAGCTAATCAATATGTTCACATTTTCCATTTCTTCCTGTTTCAGTTTTTGTAGTTTATATGTTTCTAGGAATTGAGCCATTTCTTCTAGATTGTCCGATTTGTTGGCATATAGTTTATCATAATATCTTATTATGTTTGTATTTCTGCTCTGTTGGTTGTTATTTCTCCTCTCTCATTTGTGATTTTATTTATTTGGTTCCTTTCTCTTTTTTCTTGATAAGTCTGGCTAGAGGTTTATCAATTTTATTGATTTTTTTCACAGTACCAGCTCATGGTTTTATTGATCTTTTCTATTGTGGGTTTTTTGTTTTGTTTTGTTTTTAGTTTTTATGTCATTTATTTCTGCTCTAATCTTTATTATTTCCCTCCTTTTGCTGGTTTTAAGGTTTTGTTTATTTATTTGTTTTTTTTTCTCGTTCCTTTGGGTGTAAGGTTATTTGAGATTTTTCTTGCCTCTTGAGTAGTTCTGTGTTGCTATCAATTTCCTTCTTAGAACTGTTTCTGCTGCATTACAAAGGCTTTGGATCTTTGTGTTCATATTTTCATTTATTTCCATGTACTTTGGATATTTTCTTATTTTTCTTTTTTATTTCTTATATTTTCTTTTGTTGGCTCATTCATTTTTTTAGTAGCATGTTATGCAACTTCCATGTATTTGAGGTCTTTTCAGATTTTTTCTGCTGGTCAACTTCTAGTTCCCTACCATTGTAGTCAGAAAAGATGCATGGTATGCCTTCAGTCTTTTAAAATTTGTTGAGGCTTGTTTTGTGGCCTAGTCTGTGATCTGTTTTGGAGAATGTTCCATGTGCACCTGACAAGAATGTATAATCTGCTGTTTTAGGATGGAAGGTTCTGACTATATCTGTTAAGTCCCTGTGGTCCAGTGTATCATTCAAAGCCATTATTTCCTTGTTGATTTTCTATTTAGATGATCTGTCCATTGAAATAAGTGAAATGTTAAAGTTGTAGTATTATCAGTCATTTCCTTCATGTTTGCTATCAACTGTTTCATGTATTTGGGTGGTCCCATGTGGGGTACATAAATATTTAAAATTGTTATGTCTTCTTGTTGGATTATATAGGGCACTACTTTGGCTCTTTTTACAGTCTTTGTTGTAAAGTCCGTTTTGTCTGATATAAATATTGCAACTCCAGCATTCTTTTGCCAACCATTTTTGCCATCATCAGACATGCTAGATGTTTCTTCATCCCCTCACTCTCAATCTGCAGGTATCTTAAGGTCTAAAATGAGTCTTTTGTAGGCAGCATATAGATGTTTTTTTTTTTTTTAATCCATTCCATCACCCTATTTTTTTATTGTAGCATTTAGTCTTTTTACATTCAAAATAATTATTTATAAATATTTATTGACATTTTATAACTTGTTTTGTTGTTGTTTCTGTCTTTCTTTCTGTTTACTGGTTTTCTATATAATATATTTGGATTTCTTTCTCTTCATTATTTGCATATGTAATAGTGGTTTTGATATATGGTTACCATTAGGTTTGTATATAACATCCTCTACGTATAGTAGTCTATATGAAGTTGATGGTTACTTAAGTTTGAATCCATTCTTTATTCCAATCCCCACATTTTAGATATATGACATTATATTTTACAACCTTTTATTTTTTGTATTTCTTTTTTTTTTTTAAGATTTTATTTATTTATTTGACAGACAGCAATCACAAGTAGGCAGAAAGGCAGGCAGAGAGAGGGGAGGGGAAGCAGGCTCCCTGCTGAGCTGAGAGCCCGATGCGGGACTCGATCCCAGGACTCTGGGATCATGACCTGAGCCGAAGGCAGAGGCTTTAACCCACTGAGCCACCCAGGTGCCCCTTATTTTTTTAATTTCTTGATTGATTCTTTAGACATATTCACTTTTACTGCTTTTGTGTTTCCTACCTTCATACTGTCACTTTTGGTTTTTCCACTCAAAGGGTACCCTTTAATATTTTTTGCAGAACTGGTGTAATCGTCTGATCTTCTTTAGTTTGTCTGGGAAATTCTTTATTTCTCTTTCTATTCTGACTGATAGACTCACAGGATAGAGTATTCTCAGATGTAAGTTATGCAAGTTTGTTCCATTCAGTGCTTTGAATATTGCATGCCGCTCTTCTCTGACTTGGAAAATTTCTGCTGAAAAATACACTGCTAGCTTTATTTTGACTGAGGGGGGTGGTTTCTTTTCTATGTAACTGTCTTCTTTTGTAATAGTTTTTCCTTAATCATTATATTTAGTGATAATTACAATATGCCTTGGTGCCATCTACTTTTGTTGATTTTGTTGGAGGTTCTCTGTGCTTACTGGATATGAATATCTGTCACCTCAGATTAGGGACGTTTTCAGCTGTTATTTCTTCAAACTCTTTTTTTTTTTTTTTTGGTCCTCTTTTCTCTTCTTCTGGAACTCCTGTATTGTACATGTTACTACACCTGAAGTCACTGAATTCCCTAAATCTATTCTCATTCTGTATACTTCTTTTTTCTCTCTTTTGTTCAGCTTGATTACTTTCTATTTCATTTATTTGTTTCTCTGCTTCTCCCAGCTGGCTGTTCATTCCATCAATCATATTTCTTACTTCATTTATAGAACCCTTTATCTCTGCTATATTATTCCTTTTCTCTGTGTTAGTGGTCTCACTGATGTCCTCTACTCTTTTCTCAAGTCCACTGAGTATCCTTATGATCGTTGCTTTAAATTCATCAGACATGTCACTTATAACTGTTTTTCTTAGATTTCCAGCTGTGGCCATGTCCTATTCTTTCATTTGGGACAAATTCATCTGTCTTTTCATTTTGTCTAAGTCTGTGTTCCTGCTTCTGTGTGTTGGGAAAGTCAGTTGTATCTCTGGTTCTTGAGGGTAATGGCTTTATGAAGAAGAGGTCCTATATTGCCTGCAGAGTAGTGTCCCCTGTTCCCCAGGGCCTGGTGCTTCCAGGGCTATCTTCAGTGTGTGTTGCATGCACTCTGCTGTTGTGTCCTCATTGCTTAATCCTTCAGGCCAGTCCTCTGCAGAGGTTCTCTTTCTCTTTTTGTTTGTGCAGTGTTTGGTCCCTGGCCTGAATGTGGTGAGTCTTAACTAGGTGTGTTCTGGTCTGATTGTGAAATGAGACCTGTCACTGCTGCCACTGGAAATGAGCACTTGCAAAACTCCTGAGTTGGGAAACGTGGTGTGGATTTGGGCCAGTCTTCTGGGAGAGGGTCCCGTCATGCTGTGAATGAGACAAGCATGACTAGGAAGGGCAGTTCTGCTTGGGGCGGAGGTCTTGGTTTAAGAAAGTTACCATGCTATGTTGGCTTCCACAGGTGGCTCTGTGTTTATGCTGAGGATGGTGGGGGAGGCAAATGGCACCTGCCAATTCCTTTATTCCCTGAGGGGTCTCTCCATGGACACTGCCTCCCTGGGACATGCTCCAAGGTGAGTAACAAATCTCCCCACCCTGCACCCCAGATGCTTTTTAGATTGCTGTCTCTATGCTGTATGCCCACAGGCTGTTTGCCCTGTCTTTACTCCAAGAGAAGCCCCAATGTCCTCCAGGCTCTTCAATGTCCTCCAAGGTCTCCCAGAGCCAAGCATGCTTATTTTTAAAAAATATTTTTTAAAAATTTTATTTATTTACTTGAAAGAGAGAATGACAGAAAGCATGAAAGGCGAGAAGATCAGAGGGAGAAGTAGACTCCTTGCAGAGCTGGGATCCTGATGTGGGTCTTGATCCCAGGACTCCAGGATCATGACCTGAGCCAAAGGCAGTGGCTTAACCAACTGAGCAACCCAGGTGCCCAGGAATGCAATCTTTAAAACTCCAGGCTTTAAGCTCCACTCGTTGCAAGAACTCATGAAATTCAGGTTCTTTCACTTTCCAAGCCAATTGCTATGGGGATTTCCCCTCCCTTGTGGACTTCTCTGTGTGCTAGTCTGTCCCTCGCCCTTTTCCATGACTGTGGCTCCCTCCCCACTGGAGCAGCCATGATCTGTTTCTCTCTCAAACAGTATCTCCGTACTCTGTACCTTCTTTGATATGGTTTCTTCTCTACCTTTACTTGTGGAGCTTGTTCTTAAGATTGATTTCTGGGGTATTGAGGATGGTTTGATTGTTATCTAGTTGTATTTGTGGGACAGGGAAAGGCTAGGGTCTTCCTACTCTGCTGCCATCTTCCCAGTCTCTCCCCATTACTTTTAAATTATTTTCAAATTATTTAATTTGGATAGGAGTAGACCCTTTAAAGGGCTGCCTTTCCCCTATCCCCAGCATTCTCCCTATCATTCTTGAAAGCAATCTTAATATAAAATAATAACTGGAAGTTCCAGGCCTAATTTGAATTTTTCTGCCTCATGACATGGAATCATTCCTCCTCCCATTTGGTGAAGAATGAATGCTATTAGAGAGGGAATGTGAACACAAGCAGTACTCTTTAGTGTTGGTGGTAAACTCTATGTTGCTGCAATTGTGCCAGTTTTATTGATAAAAATGGAAAAGATATTTCTTTATGATGATGATGTCACAGGTTCATATCTTTCTACTTTCATATTTAACATACTATTATTCTGAATACTATTCTTCTTTCAGTTTGAGCTCCCCTAGACTGTTTAACTTTTGACCATTTTGAAATTAGGAAGATAAATTAAGTATCTGTTTACAGAATGGTTGGAAGAGGATGTCTTAGAGAGATGTGCCATAAGGATTCTACCTTAAACAAAAAAGAATTTTTTGAAAGGGTCTCAGGTTTGAATTGAGCAAGCCAACTGTGGGAACTCCCAGGAATAATGGAAGCATCATAAGGAAGGATGAAAAAAACTTCTTAACCATCACAATCTTGTTCCTTTGCTATGGGGGAAAGTAGGGAGTCCTGATATGTAATCTTTCTAAAAATGTCCATAGTGTACTGAGTAATAGAATTATGGTACATTGTGACTGGGCCACCAAATGTATATCTAGTGCAGGGACTAAGAGCAGTGTAGGGACTGTGCAAAAGACCTAGGTGAGAAGTCAGCTTTATCCAACATAAAGATAGTGGCCAAAGAGAAAAAGGTAATAAGCAGAAGAAGTCACAGCTATTTGACTGCACTGGAAACTTCTTCAATAAAAGCTGAGATAACACAGCATTCCAAACATGGTATATTGGATGAAAATTTTCTTATTTTTTTTCCTTTATAAAACCTGCTAGGTCATAGATACAACAATGACATTATTCTACCAATTGGTGAACATTAGAAGGGAAAAAAAGGTGATGAAAAGTACATGGTCAGGGTGTGGTGTGTATTATGTTCTATATATAAATTTTGTTTGCTTAAGAACTATGATAAGTTTTTGGAAAACTCACTTATATATTTTACTGTTGATATATTTAGTTTTCTTAAACTGAATCCAGGATTTATTTTAAAATAAGAACAGAGCAATCAGTGTTGTAGCAATGTTATCACTACCAATAATGGGCAAGAGAGAAGGGCTAAAATGACTTCAAGGTTATAACGCTCTTAAACCAGGATGGTCTTCAGGTGACTGAAAATAGTAGATGAGAGTTCAGGGCAGAGACTGAGATAGAGAGTTTTGGGACTGACTTTCATTATAGTGACATTTAAGATGTTATATTTGGATAAGATTATTAAAAGGGAGAGTTCAGAGTTTGTGAAGGAAAAATGGTTCTTATGTTCAGGAAGAAGGCAAAGAGGAAATAATAGATCGTGCAGAAAATAAAAAGCATTGCTTTTTTCCCTCCAAGAACGAAAGAAATGTCTCTTTGAAAGTGAATCAATATGGACCCCCAATTTTTAATTTTTTGTTCTTTTGTTTTATTTTGAGTTTTTAGAGAGAGAAAGAGCACATGAGCCAGGGGTGGGAGGGGCAGAGGGATAAGGAAAGAATCCTCAAGCAGACTTCTTGCTGAGCAAGGAGCTGGATGCAGGGCTTGATCCCAGACCCTGAGATCATGACTTGAGGTGAAATTGAGAGTTGGACACTCAACTGACTGAACCACCCAGGTACCCCTAGATCCCCATTTTATACTTATACTAAAGATCATTTATAGGGAGATTAGTTTTTGGGTAGAGTAATTGGTATATAATTATCAAAGCACTTTGAAATCTAAGATCAAACAAAAAAAGTAGTGATCTCCTCAGAAACATGATAAAGTTCTTGAGGGTGTAGGATTTAGAATTAGAACGTCCTAGAATTGAATCCTGGTTCCTTCACTTAAGTACTTGGGCTAGTTACCGAAATGTTAGAAGCCTTATTTTTCCTTATCTATACTAATGCCCATTTCCTAGAGTTATTTTCAGATTTATATAAAATCACACATGAGAAGCATCTAGTATACTGACACACAGTGTGCTTTCAAAAATTTTTTTAAAGAACAGAATAATTTCAAAGAGCATTTTCTATGGGCTCTCTGTTATTGACACATTTGTTATATCACCTTAATGTCCACATTTATCAAGCAATTTATATTTAAATATAATAGAAATATATCAGATTGATATTTTCAAATTACCAATAAAATAGTCCTATATGTAACTATCATATAAAATGTGACTGTGTATAGTGTGGTATGCAAACATTTCTGTTTCCATTCCTTCCCTATGAAGCTATCATATTTCTATAGTCAAGGCCTACGGTCCAAAAGGAACGCAGAAGCAATGACCAAATTCTGGGCAGGGATAAAAGCCTAAAAAAGATGAAATCAACCCCATCTTGCATACATTCATGTATTCATAGTTTTCAAGGAATTTTGTGGTTTTGGAGAATGTGGTATGTCTTTGCTATCATTAAATGAATATTTTCTTTAAATTTAGTGCAGTACAAAATAGGACGAAGCAAGGATGACTTGGAGTTCCAGGAAATGAGAGACAAAGAAGCCTAATTGTGTGTGTGTGTGTGTGTGTACACACGTGTGCCCCTGTGTGCTCCACCGGTGTGTGTGCATGTGCTCACTGGGAGAGACAAAGCTGTTGGAAATAACTTTGAAAGATATTTTAATTTTGGAAAATAAACTTTAACGTTTCCAATTTAATGTGCTGCAAGACTTTTCATATATCAACCAGGGAAGAACAGACATCTAAAATCAGTATGGATTGAATTCTGGAATCCAGAGATTTTCTTTTACACTTTCATGGAACTTAATTATCAGCTTCTAAAATTAATGGTACGGAAACTGAAGTTTCCCAAACATTTTCAAAGTTTTACTTTAGGAGTCAGTGATTTCTTTTTGTGAGATTTATGTATATTGTCACCACCTCACCTCACCCCATCTACATTCTGTCTGCTTTGAAGTTCTTTTAGTTTTTCTAATGCTTCATAGTCCCTCAGTCTCAGAGCTGTTCCCACTGTCTTAAAGACTTTTTTCCACCGCATCACAATATATCATTAATTCCCACGTATTACTTATAACCCAATTTAAATGTCTCTTCCTCCGGAAAATCTTCCCAATCCATAGATTAGATCAGGGCTCTTTGTTACTAGTTTTTGTAGTCTGTGTCCTTTTTACTCATAAGCTTATCACAGGGCTTGCACGGGGTAGGCAGTTAATGATTCCTGCCTCAGTGAACAAATGAAGACATCAATAAGTTGTGGTCTCACTGAACCTCCTGTAATTTCATGACTTATTTTTTCTTCTAATGAACATTTGGTTTTAGCTTTTGACCCCCAAATCTGTAATGCTCCTTGCATTCTCCTCTAATCACTTCCTAATTCTGTTTGCAGTTATAAGAATTAGACAATGTGTGTCAAATTTGTAATTGATTGGTCAGCTTCCAGTTTATGGACCATTAATTTTAGAAGCTGATAATCAAGTGCCATGAAAGTGTAAAAGAAAATCTCTGGATTCCAGAATTCAACATATTTTTAAAAAGAAAGAAAAAAACTTTTTTGGCTATACTTTTCTTTCTGAAGTATATGATAAGTTTTTTTCCCCTTTTTAACAGCATCTGGTCTATTTTTAAAACTGATGGAAAAAAATACCACCTTCTTTTCCAATTTACTAAAAATGGCTAAGAATGGAATTATTAACAGTAAAGTGATGTCACGTTTTAGTCACTCAGTTTGCTTGTATTTTAAAAGAAATTCTACTTTAAGACCTGTGCACAGAAAGGGGAAAAAATAAAAGATATTAAGGACACATTTGCTATTCTTTTCAGTAGAATGGGAAAGAGTGTTATTCTCTATCCTCTCATAAATATTTTAAGAATTATTTTTAATAGTATAAATCATAGGAACAAGCTAAAAAGAGCAGAAAGCATCAAAACAAGCTAATCTTAAACTCAGGCCATATGATCATTTAAATTTTAAAGTCAGGAGCTATTCATATTCAATACACTATCATGCATAGGAAAAAAATCAAAGTTATAAAAGTGGAGAAATAGATCATATTCTACTACTTCCTGTTGACCTTGAAATTCATGTTCAGTAAGGCACATGCCAGTTTGAGACTTGATAAGTTTTAGTTTTTATTGTATTTTAAAATTTCCATCAACACCTTCATTTAAATGCATAATATCCAAAAATGCCTGCAGAAATGTAAAATCTGCTCTGCATTAGACAAAATTTTGGATTCATTTGTGATAGACTCAAAGATAAGCGGAAATAAACTATTGAAATAACATATTTTTAAAACCCCACAAAAACAAAACAAAACAACAACAACAACAACTCCCACCTTCAATAGGAAAAGTTGAAGCAAATCCTAAATGGTCTGTCCAAGGTCATACTGGAAATCTCTACTGTTTTCACCAGGCTATCCAGAGCTGCCTCTATTATGCTGATTTTCTATTGTTTCCATCTTCCTTTCTCTCCTTTAAAAATATGTAAAAGTTCAAGGTTGAAGCTCCTTTTTAATTAAATATTTCCATTCCTATTATGAAGCCTACATTCAGAATGTACTAACCAGTTTAAATTAAAGAAAGATAAAGCATGAAGTGTACATAATTAAAAACCTCATTATATATTATGGGCAATGGACCACACATTGTTAAGTGCTTGTGATTCCAGAGAGATCTCTAAGGAATTTCTTAATTCTACTATATATATGTCTTATGTTCTTTGGGGCAGTTATGCCAATATATTTATTGTTCAGTGACCAAACAGTAATTGACACTACAGAACTGTTTAAAAAAAAAGTTATTGTTTTATTGATTTGATATCTGCATAGTATTTTAATTTTTTAATGAAGTGGCTACATTTTTATCTCAAAATGAATTGTATATGATTTTGGCAACAAATAAGTGAATGTTTTTTAAGAAATCATGCTTTGAGGGCTTTGTAGTCTGACCTGGGACCCAGATTTGGTGAATATTATTTGAATAGGTGTATAGAAAAGAGATCATTTCCAGCGATAGAAGAACATTACTATGGACTAAGATCACATTTAAAGGGAGTCACTGATCAGCCTAGGAATAAACACCAACTAACACCAAGAAGTAACACCAATAAGCTTTACTCTTCTTGTAAAGAAGGTAGTGGTCGTGGCCTTGGTGAGAAAATACAGCGCAAAGTTGAATAACTCAAATTCTTTCGCCTTAAAGAGCCTAAGATCAAATAGGCTTACTGCACATGCTGCAATATTATTGATTCATCAGGAAGGGTGAGGAAGAATGGATGTTACTGAGAATGTGGTATTTACTGAAATATTTTCTAGGCTTCTGTTAAAATATGAGAGGCCACTAGAATGTGGTTGGTGGTAGCACATTTCACTAAGAAATTTCTGGAACAAAGGCAGCGTAACAAAGGTAAATGTCATGTTACAGGAAGTGGTGTGAAATGGTGGAAAATGAAAGGTTTAGAGCCAAGCACATAGGTTTGAGAATGGCTCTGCCACTCTCTGGTTATATAAAATGGAGTAGGAAACAAAGATTTACCGGGCAGGGGCATGGGTTATTCAGGTATAGACAGGTGGTGACCTTTAATTTATTACAGAGAGACATATGGATGGTATACTTGTGTTAATAATTTAGCACACTATGCTGAATGTGCAACAGTTATATAGCTTGTTTTCTATCACTTCTGGCATTGCTCTTAAGTTTCTATTCGCACAAATGGAGAGCAAGACATTAAATTTGCTGCTTCAAGGTTTGATATTTTGCAGGTAAATATTTCATATATTCAAAGTTCAACCCCCATCTTTTTTCTTTTATGATCTCTTCTCTCCTTTTCCTTAAAGTGATGCCATGGCCTAGGGAAACCTTGTGCATGCTCATGGGATGAGGGAAAGGAGGTTGGCTGCTTGTCAGTCCATGGGCAAGCCTGTGAGGGGTGGTCCCATTTCCTAGGAACTGGCTTTACTACTCCCCAGTCTCCTGGTGATGGCAGGTTACAACTGGTCTTTGGGAGTGCCAGAATCCACTTTTTTGGACTGCCAGTTACCCATTGCCTTAGATGGGAAGAACTGTGAGGATAGTTTTTATATAAAACTGGCCTAATGTGACTGTTCCAAATGTTTTTTCCTTTTGTTAATGGAGGCAACATATTAACAATTTTATATTTCTTTCTTTTTTTTTTTTTTAAAGATTTTATTTATTTACTTGACAGACAGCGATCACAAGCAGGCAGAGAGGCGCGGGGGGGGGGGGGCGGGGAGGCGGGAAGCAGGCTCCCTGCTGAGCAGATAGCGCGATGCCCAGCTCCATCCCAGGACCCTGGGACCATGACCTGAGCTGAAGGCAGAGGCCTTAACCCACTGAGCCACCCAGATACCCCTTCTCTTATCTTTCTAAAATACACATGGAGGGGCGCCCGGGTGGCTCAGTGGGTTAAAGCCTCTATCTTATGCTCAGGTCATGATCTTAGGGTTCTGGGATAGAGCCCCATGTTGGGCTCTCTGCTCAGTGGGGATCCTGCTTCCTCCTCTCTCTCTCTCTGCTGGCCTCTCTGCCTACTTGTGATCTCTGTCTATCAAATAAATAAATAAAATATTAAAAAAAATAAAATGCACATGGAAACTTGAAATTAAAAATGTATAAGATTATTTGATATCAGTGGTCACCTGATATAAATGAAACATGAGGCTTCGCAGAGTGATGTATAAATAAGTGTTCCTCTGGATCATGTGTTAAATCATGGTGGTCAAGTACAGTCTTCCATAAATAGCAAACCTCTGGAATAGTTGCTGATGCTCCCTTAGTAGACTTGCATTGTCTGGCTTCCTGTGGTCAGTGATATCACAACCTCCATATTATATGGAAAAAGCAGGGCAATATTTAATGCCAGTAACACAAACTCAATATTTAATGTTTTTCTTAATTAACCAAGAATGTTCAAATTAGTTTGCACATGATTTTTAGCAGGAGGCTGTCAAACCTTGTGGGGATCCAAATTTCTGACCACTTTCTATTTTCTTTTATTTGCTTGCAAACCTGAAATTCTTTGCCTGAGCTCATCTCTTTTTTTGAAATAGCTTTGCTATAGAGAACAAGAAGCCAAGAGCAAGCATTCAATTTTAATTCCTACATTTTCCTAAAGTTAGAGGTGTTATAGACACATGGTTGGCCTTTCTAATTATTGTAGGCAACTTCTTTTTTTAAGGTTTTATTTTTTTATTTGACAAAGAGAGAGACAGTGAAAGGGGAACACAAACAAGGGGAGTGTGAGAGGGAGATGCAGGTTTCCTACTTCCTGCCTACTGATGCAGGGCTCCATCCGAGGACCCCAGAATCATGCCCTGAGTCGAAGGCCTATGCTTAAACCACCTGAGACACCCAGCGCCCCTGTAGGCAAAGTTTTAATCATGTTTTGCCATTGCATCACATGCATCTCTAGCTTTCTGGTGAGTATATCATTGTTTTCCACTGAATTCCATATATTTAAGTTTTCTCATGGCAATACCTCACTTCAAGCTGCATATTTCTGCATTGGTTATGTCAGACTAAATTTCAGTAACAAATAAACTTTAAAATGTGTATGGTATGACGCATAGTAGAGATATATTTCTCATTATAAAAGTTCAAAGTGGGTATTTGATTGGTTAGCCTTTTCCTTCTGCTCATGAATTGAGAAACCCAAGCCCCTTTTCTCTTGTAGAGCTACCAGTCCCAAGGCATTGTCATCATCTTCATCCAATCAGGAGAAAAAGAATGACAACCTGAAGGGAAACACACTCTTCTTAAAATCCTGACCTGGAAATAACATAGGTATACACACTTACATTCTACTGAATAATTTTTTCTCTCTCCTCTACCCGAATGTTCTTCCTACCACCTCTATGCTTACATTAGCGCTCAGCTCTATGATGTTCTTTTCCTCAAGGACGTCTGTGTCAGTTGATTCCTGTTATCTGTGTCCATAGAGCAAGTACTCTCACTTCCGTGATACTTAGTGTCACTGTCCTCAGGGAGCAGCAGTCTATTGTTGGTCAAAATTGTACCACTACCACCTAGCACAATGTCTGGAACATCATTAGTTATTGATTGTCAAATAAATCAATGAATCAGTGAATGCATAATGCTCTAAAAACTTATTCCTTAAGAAGTTATACCCATGCCCCAGTTTCAGCTCCATTAGTGACATGAGGAACAGTGCTAGGTATATGTAGAAATAGGGACAGATGTTTCTGAGATTGCTTTTCTTTGCACAGAGTTATAAAGATGATATTAAAAAACTTGTGGCTAAATATAGAGTGGGAAACAAACACAGCTGAAGTTTTGCCACTGATAATTAAGGACACGGAAAATAAAGCAAAACTAGATGTATTTAAGAAGGAATTAATTTAGTTATTATTTTCAGTACTTTGCCCACTAAAGAGTTTTCTTAGACCGAATAGAAAAATTATTGGTTTGAATCTGTATCTTTGATAACTTCCTTCCTAGTGTAAAGATGATCAGTACTATACAAAGTGTTTGGGAAATGTTTTAATTACAATACGGAGTTTAGGTACACTAATGAGAGAATAGAAATACCATTTATAACTCAGTGTTAAAGTGACTTGAAGTCCAGAGAAATTTGTCTGGAGTCAAAGTCAGTTTGTTTGTTTGTTTTTTTTTCAGTACAGTAAACCACTATATGTTGAGCTATAGGTTGACCTTAGACTCACTGCATGTCATTTCTGTCTGGCAGCTGACAGTTTGGAGGATCATTTATTTAACCCTTCTGGTTTGTATAGTCCCACAGCATTCTCACCTCAAACCTAGGACTTGTATATATTTTTTCTCACCCAGTGACAGAAGACACTGAAATCTTGTGTAATTTGGGAGTTTTTAAATTGATGCGGCCAAGTTCCTTAGCGTTCTCTACTAAATTATATTTCTTTGAAAATTCCAACTGCCAATCTTGATTATATGAATATTGAAAAAAATTCTGAGACCAAAATGATTAGAGTTCAGAGCAGCTTCACGATATACACATAGTAAATGCAACATTTTTTTTTAGTTTCTTTTTTTTTTTAAAGATTTATTTATTTATTTGACAGAGTGAGAGAGATCACAAGTAGGCAGAGAGGCAGGCAGAGAGAGAGGGGGAAGCAGGCTACCTGCTGAGCAGAGAGTCCGACGCGGGGCTCGATCCCAGGACCCTGAGATCATGACCTGAGCTGAAGGCAGAGGTTTAACCCACTGAGCCACCCAGGTGCCCCATCAACATTTTTTTTATTAATTTAGGGAATATTTATTTTGTCAGGCTCTGTTCTGTGAAAAAAAAAAATGGAGAAGATTCTCTGTTGTCACAGAACGGTAATCATGTATTTTTCCAGTGTTGCATGTGAAATCATAGGTATTGAACGTGACCAGAGACCAGGCATTATGCTAAATATCAGAATGGGGAAGACTGAGAGAATGTGCTTCCTGACTTCCATATGCTCTGATCAAAGAGCATATGGGTTAGTGTGTGGAGGACATCTTCACCTAACATTTACTGAAGCAATATGTGTTAAAATCAGCTTGGAGGAGTATCTAAACATGTGTGGCCATGGTGTTTTGGGTTGTTTTGTTTTGTTTTTGCATGAAAACTTGGCCAAAAATGATCTCTGGTGGATAGTATTTCTATTAGTACTCATTTAAAAAGAGTCAATCCTAAGTAATCCACCTACATGAATAGAGCATGTAGAAACCAGAAAAGAACTGAGAAAAAAAATAGAAAAAATATTTCATCACTTGAGTAGTTACTGGTAGCATAGCTTTGCATGCCCTGTGAAACCTCACCTTGACAGATCACCTATTGAAAAGACCCATTGCTGTTACAAGGTCTCAGCTTCCTGCTGCCCTATAGAGTTTTCTGACCCAGAGACTCCCTGCTGTCCTGCTGAGTGACATCACCTAGATGTCTAAGTCCCTCTCTGATCCTTCTCTCCCTGGGGACTTCGTTTGCCTTTCTCCCATCTGTGTAGTGACACCCACCCTTCACCTCTCCCCCAAACTCTCCAGTCAGAGCCATAGCCTCTCACCTTCCCCTATATGCGAACATGTCAGAGGTAAAGTTGGTGTCTGTTACTACCATCTCACCATCAGATCTTTCTCCAAATTAGCCTCCAAAACCCTTGAATGCCTACACAGAGCCATTTGCCAGAGACAGTAAAAAAGCCCCTTCAAGCAGTTTTTCATGCCAGAGGCTTGAAATTATGATTTCTGGGAAAGAAATTACAACAAATGGCTGAGGGAGGGGGAAAAATGGTGACCACCAGGTAATACTGAGGAGACTGGCAGGTACATATGAAACACATCTTGATTCTACTGGAGATGAAGGAGAAGAATTTTTTAGTGAAGCTGAATTCTTGCCATATAAGATGAAGTGAAGGTCAGTAAATAAACATAAGTTCCTTATAGATGTTCCATATAATTACCATAGAGCTTCTACTTATCAGGGTTTTCTAGAATGGGGAGCTACCCAACAAGATATCAACCCAGCATCCTAGACTATTGGTTTGCATCTTCCTCAGGGCTTCCCTGAAGTGTGATCTCAAACTGACCTCCTGCGTGGGGGCAAGAAGAGACCAAAGAAAGAGGCAGACTGCTCCAGGTTGGTAGGTGGTGGGTTTAACAAGCCGAGGAATTTATTTATGAGGCTTGCCTTGGTTAGCCACAAGATGGATGAATATCTGTACCTGCACACCACCAAGTCTTTTAAGTTGGTATAGAAGTCTTAACTGGGTTTAGTCATGTACACATTCTGGATAGTTTCAACACCACGCTATTATCTCAAGTCTATGTCCTTGGGTAGCTTCCAACATGCGGAAGGCAAGTATCATATTCCAAGAAGAAGAAGGGGTGAGGAATCTTTGATTTCCAGACCCAACTCAAGGATCCAAGTCCAGTCAGATGTTTTTGACGACATCCACCGGCAACTGTGGGAATCTTCATCATGTGAGCAGAGCTTCTTGGTATTGGATCTGTATGATAGATTCTTGGGTTAGGCTTCAGGAGATAAGGCTTTGTAAACCACGTGAATTTAAGTGCAAGAATGTGTGGAGACACCTAAAGTACATGTTGCAGAGTCTGCTGGTGGTCTCTTAATGTCCAGCCTCCCCATCTTCCTTAGATGTCCCAGTCCCCTTTGTAGTTTGCATGGTAGTACCTTCCAGCCAGTGAAATGTTAGGTGGAACGAAGATACAAGCTCTGTAAAGCATCCTTAAAAGAATAGAGAATGTCCTTCTTTATCCTTTCTCCCCCCTTGCCAGCCAGAATATAGACAAAATAGCAGGAGCTGGAGCATTTCCTGGGCCATGAATGGCTTTAGAAATGAAAGTCATGTACAGCAAAGCCACAAGATGGAGCTGTCTCATTTTCCTACCCCCACGTCGATACCCAATCACCCTAGCACTGCTTATCTTCAAATTATTGCATGAAAGAGAAATGCTCTCTTAAATTACTTCTTTGAGGGATGCCTCAGTGGCTTACTTGGGTGAACACCTGCCTTCCACTCAGGTCAGGATTCCGGGGTCCTGAAATCAAGTCCCACATCGGGCTCTCTGCTCAGCAGGGAAACTGCTGCTCCCTCAGCCTGCTACTTCCCCTGCTTGTGCTCTTTCTTTCTCTTTCTCTCTCTGACAAATAAATAAAATCTTTTTTTTTTAAGATTTTATTTATTGATTTGACAGAGATCACAAGTAGGCAGAGAGACAGGCAGAGAGAGAGGAGGAAGCAGGCTTCCTGCTGAGCAGAGAGCCCGATGTGGGGCTTGATCCTAGGACCCTGGGATCATGATCTGAGTTGAAGGCAGAGGCTTTAGCCCACTGAGCCACCCAAGCATTCCAATAAATAAAATCTTTAAAAAAAATTAATGATCTCTTTTAAGTTTGGGATTTCATGTTTCATCTTAGCCTATTTCTCAGTGACGCAGTGCATTTATGGGGAGTGTTTCTACATTTTTCATTAATTCTCACAAAAGCCTTGCTGAAGTATTTACCAACTTCTTGACTAGTAGTCTGCCCCAAATGAGACAGAAAACAGTAAAATCAATCAATCAATCAATCAATCAATCATCTGACAAGCCTTTTTGGGGGTCTGTTAGGATCTTGATTATTTGACAATACTGAATGCAAGTTAAGCTAACTCATGACTAGCTTACATGACTAGTCACTCCATATTCAGATTTCAGGAAGAGCTATGGTTTATATCTGTTTTGAACCAAGGACTTGGCATTTCAGTCATTTTCTCTGTGAGCTTCAATTTACTACTACCCAAGGATACTGAAACAAAATATATAGTTATTTGCTGCTGGGCAAAGATGAATGGATAGAGGCCACTGAATTGAAGTGGCAGGGGAAGCAACTTGAAAAAGACATACGGTTGCAAGTGCACTGGAGTTTTGAAGACAGTGAAAAACTCCATCAAATTGTGAAATATTCATTTTGGAGGTACTAATTTTAGAGTGAGAACAACTTGTGAGGAAAGGAGAAGTGAATTAGTACATCAGAGTATATATAGTATATGATGTCTATGACTAGTATATGATTAATTAGTATATAATGTTCTGTGTTTTCTTTGTTTCCTTGGTCTTATTACCATTTTTTAAATGTTTAGCTTTAAATACTTACCAAGAAGATTGTGAGTATGCTTGTAGTATTTTGAGTGCTAGTCTTAACTGTGTAAATTTTCTATGAAAGGTCCCCCACTGCTTAGTATTTTATTTATTTTTATATTTATTTTATTTTTTATAATATAGTATAGTAAGTATTTTATTATCATATGGGAATCAGAAACTTTCATGAAAGAGAAGTTACACTTTATAATAAATGTTAATAAATCATATTGAATACATAAAATAAAGTTATATGTTATAAGCTTGTGAAAATATATATGAAATGTTAAATCAAGTACTTGATACACACATGTACTCTATAAA
This sequence comes from Martes martes, assembly GCF_963455335.1. Lineage (NCBI taxonomy): Eukaryota > Metazoa > Chordata > Mammalia > Carnivora > Mustelidae > Martes > Martes martes. The sequence continues at coordinate 41,162,450 of NC_137900.1, read as the reverse complement.
TATCAGCTATTATTATTACTTGTTATAATACACTATTTGTAATAAGAAAGAAATGCCTACATGTACTGCCAGTTATCTGCCTAGCAATGGATATCTGGATAAAATATTAAAGTTCAATTTCTATAAATTTGGAGTTAAAAATCAAAATAGGTTACTTTTTTACTAGATATTGTTAGCTAAGAGTCAAGAATTAAACAAAATGTAAAGGCATATGCACAAAATCTCTGTTAACAATTCAGTGAAACTCACAGGGCAACTTTTCCTGCCTAAAATTATTAAATAATTTATAGAAAATAAAAGTAAGTGAATAGTAGAAAAATCAACCAGCTATTTCATTAATAACCATGGTCAGAAATTTCATATACATATAATACATAATTGAATATTGTCAAATGGGTTATGGCACTATTTTATAAGCAATATTAGTTTGATATTATGACTTCTTTACTGTATAATATATCTGAAACATCTTTCATTACCATTCAACAGCCTTGCTTTATTTATTTATTTTGTTATTAATCTCTACACCCAACCTGGGGCTTAAACTCAGAACTCTGAGATCGAGTTGCATGCTCTATTGACTGAGCCAGCCAGGCTCCCCGCTGCAACTCTTACTACGTGCATGTTATAATTTACTTAAGTCCTCGAATTTGTCAGGTAGATTATTTGCAATTTGCTCCTCCGTATACAGAATGCTGTAACAACATCTTACCTTAAATATTCATGCAATCTTTGATTTCTCTAGCATTATTTCCTGGAATGTTGACATGCATACATGTATACAAAATACATTTTGTGAGCTGCAAAATTTTGTTCTACATATCTTGGGTCACTTTCTTTAGCCCTTAATATTGTGTGACATTACATTTTTTTAAAAAGATTTTTATTTATTTATTTGACAGACAGAGATCACAAGTAGGCAGAGAGGCAGGCAGAGAGGGGGGAAGCAGGCTCCCTGCTGAGCAGAGAGCCAGATGCCATGCGCTCTATTCCAGGACCCTGAGACCTTGACCTGAGCTGAAGGCAGAGGCTTAACCCACTGAGCCACCCAGGCACCCCTGTGACATTACATTTTTAACACTGGCTAATAAGGGATAGGAACATTCCTTTCTTCTCTTTCTTTGCAGAACATATTCTGTTCTTTTTCTCTCTTATCCTCCTTCTTCCCTTCCTTCCTTTTCCTCCTTAAACTTTTCTCTTTCTTATTTTCTTCCTACTCATCCTTTTCTACCCTCCTCTATGTTCTCTTCTATTTTGCCATCTTAATAATGAAAAAAAAAGCACATTACTGTTTTTAATTTCATTTAAATTATTAGAAAGTTTGAACACTTTCACATTCATTATTTACCTATATATTTTTTTCTTTTGTGAATCATTTGGTCAATTATTGATACATTTTTTTCCCCTAAGGCTCTTTAAAGATTTCTACCCTTTGCCTGATAAGAATTTAAAATTGCAGAGTTGTTTCTAATAATTTTTACTTCACAATGTCTACTTACCCATTAAAAAGATTTTTGAAGGCTCATCTTATTTCCTTTTAGTATTTTTTACTTTTTTGTTACTTTCATTTGCCTTGTCTTCCCCAATGATTTGAAATGCTACCCTTCGTCATAGTCTTAATTCTTATATTACCAGGACCTGTTTGCAGGCTGTCCTGCTCTCTCCCTGTACCCCCCACTCCTTCTCTCTTTTGTTTTCTCTCTCCTTTGGTTTATCTGTCCACCTTTGCCTGTACTTATAGCATACTTTAAAATTATAATGTCTCTATAATATGTTTTAATATCATCAGAGTTTGTTACCAATTATTACTCATTTACAAAGTACTTAATTTAACCATTGTGAGTCAAGATCAAGAGTGCAAAGATCAAAAATTTAGATTAGCTCAGGGGCACCTGAATGGGCCAGCTGGTTGGACCTCTGAGCCTTGGTTTCAGCTCAGGGTGTGATGTCAGGGTCCTGAGATTGAGCCCTGCATCAGGCTCCCTGTTCAGCATGGAGTCTGCTTCAGATTCTCTCTCTCTCCCCCTCTGCCTCTGCCACTCATGCTCTCTCTCTCTCTTTCTCTCTCTCTAAAATAAATAAATCTTTAAAAAATCTAGATTAGTTCAAACTGTAACATGAAACTTCAATACTCTGTGTCTTTAGATGAATAAGAAAATGGAATTAAAGGTCATACATATTTAAACACTGAGACTGTTGAATATTTTGTATATTAGTGAAGGTATTAGAATCTCATGTATGTTCTGAGCCTCCATGTGCATTATGAAAATGAAAGCAGAAAATTTATACTGGACATTGAAATTTGCCTGTTACTAGCATATAGATTAATATGCCAAGAATGATTTCTTACCAAGTTTTAGGTGGACTTTAATGATAATTTATGATGCAGTTACTCGAGCAGAAAAAATAAATGAATCGTTATACTCAGTATATGTCACAAAATGTTGTCAGCTATAGTGCAACCATTTAAATAAATGAGACTAAATTAAAGTTAGCAGCCAACCTTTTGGCGACTTAAATCTTCTATTGCTCTAACTTTCCAAAAATGCACCATTTCTCCTCAGAACAGTGTCACTAAAAGGAGAGGTTTATGTTAAATAGATAAGAGAAAGCGCTTTGGAAATTTAACAAAAAGGAAGAAACTCTCATAATAGCAAACAGATTTTCCCTCTAATAGACACCATTTTAAATCAGAAAAAATCCTCACTAAAGCTGTTCCAGTATTTTTCAATCTTTAGAAAAAACATACTATTTAGATAAATGACTAAATTTTTTTCAAAACTGGTTTATAAGAAATATGGCTACCACAAGAAGTACATGATTTTCATGAATTTCAAAATAAATGTTACAGCTCATTTCTTTGCCCTATATTTCAGCTTGATGAATATCAATAAGAATCACTGATGATGATTTATTTGTAAAAAATTGATGGATTTCTAGAGATCATAATGTTTTTTTCAGTTTGGGGAAATTACAATCACAATTGTTTATAAGAAGAAAAGGAAAACAAAAACAATGACAGGTAGAGGACGAAAAAAATGAAAAAAAAAAAAAAACAACACTTAGTTTCAAAAGACAAGAATGTAAGTGAAAATAAACCTGTAACAAAAATATTATGCCACATTACATTCATTCTCTCAGGTTCCTAGGATTGAATGATACCATCATTCTCCCTGCACAAAAAATATGTATTTTTTATTCTGTTTGGGTTGTATTAGCTAGAAAAAGATGTGGAGAGTTTCAGTTTCTGGTGTTCATTCTGGCAGTGTTCATGTACTATTTGTTTACTCTCGGTTGAATTGGTTTGAAAAGAGCTAGATTAATAGCCTTGTAAACATAGCCCTGTACCATTAGGCAGTTATATTAGTCTAGTTCAGTTTCGTTTTCTTGAAATAGGCTGTTGGATGGAAGACTTGAATGTATGTTATATGTAACAACACTATGACCCAATGTGGAATCTCACTATTTTCTAACCCAAGAGTTCATTAGATAAGAGGGAATGTATGTTTACTTTTTCTTAATGTTTACTGTTAGATATAACCAAACACTCTACAGCAAGCAGAATGACCTTAGCCTTCCAGACAGCAATTCTCCATTTGTCTGCATTGATGTATTTTGCCTTTCACTAGGTCCTTTCTTCTTAGTGTCTTTCCTGCCTTCTCTTACTCTATTCTAGTCTTTTCATCCTCAAATCAGCTCTGGATTTTGCCATTGGGTTTTTTGTTTGTTTGTTTTAACTTTCCAGGAAGTATTATTTATTTAAGTCGTAGCCTTCCTAGTTTTCAATGATTTTTATTATCAGAGCCATTCATCACACATTGTATTAAACCTGCTAATATAGAACTATAAAGAGGTTCAGTAATGCTATGTTATAGATCAATCTTTTATTAAGTTTAATTTCACAGTTTTTGAAAGATATTATTACTTATTTGAGAGAGAGAGAGATAACAATAGGAGGGGTAGTGTCAGAGGGAGAGGGAGAAGCACACTCCCCACCGAGGAGGGACTTGATCCCCACAACATGAGGCTCCATCTTAGGGTCCTGGGATCATTACTTCAGTTGAAGGCAGATGCTTACCTGGCTGAGCCACCCAGGTGGCCCTAATTTGGGTTTTGTTTTTGTATTTGGACCTAATACTTTCGTTCAAGTATCAAACACTTTTGGTAGGCATTGGAAAAGAAAGTTCACAGAACTTAAACCTGAGTCTAATAGATTAAAATGGACTAGAATTCATAACTCATGGTGCCCACCTCTAATTTGTAGTGTCTACCCTGAAATAGCTATCATTTCAGGGTATTTCACCCGTCCTGATCACCTACTATTCATCCTATTGGTGAAGGAAGGACACTTTGTTGTAACTAGTGTGAAAAGGCTGAATGCATGACACCTGACACGGGAGCATATGACACTGGTGCAGTGTATTTGTCATACATGTTCACAGTGCACAGGAAGAGGGCACTGCAGACCCTGCAGAGGCACATGGAGTGTGCAGACCTGAGCAGACTGAGCAAGTTGGCACTGTAGGAGGCAGGCTTTGTGGTGGCAAGAGGATGAGGGCACCTGTGATTTCCTCAGGATCACATGATTGGCTTGTTTGTGTATGTCTGTATCATTCTTTGGCTGGCAGGGAGTTGAATCCCGTTAGATTGAGGACCCGATGGCGTGAAGATGGTCTCACTTGGAGAGGAATGAGCAGGTGCAGAACCTTTCCTGTTGGGTGAGGGACATACGTGGTGAGAGCAGCGTGACTCATGGTTAGACCTTTGGGGATCTGTGAAGGTCAAAGGTGTCAAGGCAGCACATGGAATCTCAAACCTTATGAAACACATTCACCTTCCACATCTTTGCCTTTCCTCCCTGCCACCAAACCCTAGTGCCCAGAGAACTCTGGCCAGAGGTTAGGCCCTTAGTTAGATGGTCTGTTCTGAAATCGCTGTTCCCTGTAGTAGGACATCATTTTTCTTTTCTTCTTAAACTATGAAAAATGTACTCTCCAAAAGAGAAGACTGGTTAAGCAAAGATTATCAAAATAATGAAATTTGGTGTTCTTTGGTTTTAGTTGGTATCTGTTACAAGTGCTAGGGTCAAACCCTTGTCATCTCTGAGTCTTCTTCTCCCTGGTTTATGTCTTTATATACAACCCTCTATAATTTTATACCTCAGGTAGAGAACAATGGATAAGTATCTAATTTTTCACTTAATTATAGCTGTTTTAAAATAAACATAACCTCTGATTGTTATCAATACTTTGTTTACTATATTAATTTTTAAAATTAGTAATGTATTTATTTTCCACAAAAATATTGTCTGTTTAGTTTGGACAAACAAAAAAAAAAAGAGAGAAATAATTATAAGAGACCACTCATAAGAGACATCTCAGGGTATGTGTTGCATTTACTTTGGGTATTATTTCTAATACTTCAAAGGGCTACTTCTTTTTTTTTTTTTTTTCTAACAAGGATTGAATTAAGAGAAGGCAAACGGGGTAACAGCAGATATCATGCAGCAGAAAAGTAGCAAACCTGCTTCCTAGTGTATCTCATGAACACCAGAATCAGCCCCCTCTCACTATATATCATAAACAACGTGTCTGCACCTGGGACGTCCAGATGGCTCCAGTCAGTTAAGCATCAGACTCTTGATTTTGGCTGAGGTCATGATCTCAGAGTCTTAAGATCAAGCCTCCAGTAGTCAGGCTTTGTGCTGGGCATTGGAGCCTGCTTAGGATTCTCTCTCTTGCTCTCTCTCCCCCCGCCCCTACCATCCCTCTTAAAAAAAAAAAAAAAAAAAATCTGCTCTTGATCCAATAGATCACACAGTGCCCAGTATAACATGGACACAGACAATGGGCATTCTCTACTCAGAATGAATCTTGTCTGTTTGGATCAAAATGAGGTTCTATGGACAATTGTAGTGCTGTGATACCCCCTTTTGCAAGACTATGAGAAGGTGATGGGAGAAAGTGTACCAGTGCATCACAGTTGAGTGTCTGCGGCTCTACAATGGAAAATAATAAAAGTCTACTCTTGAATCTTAAGATTTGAATACCCAGATATTTTCCTTCTGTCTTGTGGTCAGCATATACTGGACAGTGATTTATACTCCTAAATTTGGGAGCCTAAATCATGTTATTTTAGGTTTTTATAACAACAATTATTTACCCACATTTTAAACTTATTAAAGCATGTTTTGATCAGTTTAATCAGTCATTCTTTAGAAATTTATTTCTACAGATGAATGAAACAGATACTATGCTGGTCTGTGGTCTTTTTTGCAAATCTGTTTTATTTGTCTGAACACTTCAACATTGGTACTTTTAAATCAGCATGGGAGAACTTACCTTATCGTATACCAAGACTGGAGGACTGTATCTTTGCTTTAAATGCTTACCTTTGTTTTTGCTATGTGACCTTAGTCTTGGATTCTATTTCTCCACACTTTTAATTCTAGACTTAATCATGAGGTTAATAGAATGCGGATGGGCGTGAAAATGTATCAGTTCTGTTCATTCTTCTCCTGCTTCTACATTGGCATGGGAAGAATGTTACTTAGCTGTTCCTTTGCTCCAAGGAAACTGAGAGACACATGGAGCAGAACTGGATCCAACTTATGGCTTATAGCCCAGCCCAGCAAACCCACAGGTAGACGATAAAAACAAACACACAAAACAAAACAAAAAACCCCACCAAGTGATTGTAGTTTTAAATTATAGAGTTTGTAGAATTTCTTTAAAAGCATTATTATTATGACATTATTTTCCTGGTACACAGAACTATCAAAGCACTATAACAACTGCAATGACATCATAAATAGGTGGCATTATAAACTTTAACATATTAAATGCATCAAAAATACACCATGGCCAAAATCTAGAAATCAAAAGATTAGCTACTACAAATAATTCATCTTGTAGATAATATGCTAGCAGGTGAGATCTTTTCAACCCAATCTGTAAAATTCAAGTAAACTTGGAGAAAATAGGCAGAATATTTTGAATTTTCACACAAAGAACTGGAATTTAATAAACTAGAATGACCTACTTGAGTGTTTATGCAATTTAAACCCATCAGAATAAAATCCATCCTCTGTCACAGTAATTGATATTGCTTGGGACTAGGTGGGCTTCACTATTCATATAACTGTTATAGCCCAGAATTGAGTATTATCAACAGGAACCAGGAAAACATTATTCCAGCTTTTGCAGTATTTAATATCCTGTATTTGCCTAAGGTCAGTGTTAAAACTATGGTGGTAAAATGACCATGGTTATTAATAACAGTTTACCTTGAGAGTTGCTTAGGTAATAATTGGGAAAATTTCGGTCTGAAGAACAAGAGAAACATGATTTATTTTCCCGAATGTTGTTATTTTATGAAAATGTATCATGTATGCTATCTTAAGAAAGAATCCAGGCTTTTGGAAAAAAAAGTGTTTTCTAATGCCTTCATAAACATGATAGGCAGGGTGTAAGTCAGACATAGAGAGAGGAATAAAAGGTATTTCAAATTCTAGAAAAATAAAGTTAATCACTTGAAGCAGAATTTTCAAAAAGAGCATATGTTCTTATCAGTGAAGTTTTAATCTTTTAGTGATCAAAATTCATGAAGGGGAAAGTTCTGAACAACTTAAAAATGTTTGCTACCAAAGTAAAGCATGTTTCATTAATAGTTGTCATTTGTGGTCTCCCATTTCCCAAAGAAAACATTGTTGAACCCATGATATATGAACTAATTGAGGTGCCTGGCTCCTTTTTAATATAGCAGTGATGAGTATAAAAATGCTGGTGATTTTGACCATCTGGAGACAGGTAAATCCTCATTCCATTCTGAAAGATATTTCCTGCTTCACTGAACTACTTACTGACCCAGAAAAAAAAAAAAAAATGCTTTGTAACAACCCATGACTTTTTTTTTTCCCCCCAAGCTAGGAAACATGTATTTAAAAATAGTGCTAAGAAAATCATTATGGAGTAAGTCTGAACAAGCTATTTTCCAAGCACTGCAGGTCTGAGTTATGGAGGTGTGACCTAACAAATCTAGTTTTAACAAAAAAGCATGTGGTTAAGGTTTTACAGGATCTCTGCTTTGAAAGATTTTCTTTCTAATTCCTTAATTTTTAAGTCTCCTAACTAGATAAATTATTTACTTTGAAAAAAAATCATTCTTCCTTCCCATTTATTTTTCTGTTTTATTTTCTTTGTGTTTTAACAGTTCTCTAGAATCCAGTAGTGCCTAAAAGCTTATTTTTGTTGTTGGATTTTTTTTTTCTTTTTCTATCTTTCTTCTTCTTCTCCTCCTCCCCTCCCCCCTTCTTTCTTCTTCTTGCCAATAAGATAATTTTCTCATTCTGCTCTATAAAATTTGAATGTAGGTGAAAGCTAAATCCGCACACACTGCTGAAATACTCAAACTGTGGCATTTACTTTTAGGGTTCAAATGACTAATAGCACCTTGGACAGGATGAATGACAGGAGATGAACAGCAGAATCTGACCATTACTTGGCTTGGGGAAACAGATTTGCAAGAAAAAAGGTTACAATATAGTTACTGTTGTTCTCCTTAGGGCAGAAAATGAAGGCTAAAATTAGCTTTCACTGTGACAATTAAGTGTCTAAACAAGTTGGAAGAGAACCATATTGTCCTAATTGTGATCTTTATAATTTTGAATGTTGCAATTCTATAGTTCTTTGAAAAACACCTGATGTCCCACTAAAAGTAAAGGGGTGTGTGTGTGTGTGTGTGTGTATGCAGAAATTAGTTTAGGGGGGTTGTTATAATAATGTTCCATATTAATATCATGTATGTTATCTGATATTTTGTAGATTGATAATTTAACATAGGATGCTTTAAATAAACATCCATTTATTTCATTAGGTATTAAATCAATTTATAACACTGTCTTTTAAGACTTATTTTAACTTGCAAATAAAAAGACATTTTAACTTGTAATTGACTTAGAGAGTGCAGATTAAAAAATTAAGATTCAAAATTTAGTAAAAAGTAGACAAAATCTTTGCATATAGTACATGAACACAAAAATATTACGTTAGGCACAATTAATGCCATTGATCCAGTTAGAATTTGGGCTTGTTATTGGCTTTATGACTAACTTAGGGTAGTGAAGCATTCCCTCAGAGAGGAGAAGGGCTGCTGCAAAGAGTGTACGTGGAACGAAGCATGAGTGTGAGGTGGGGTATCTGAGTACTCGGAAAAGGGTAAGGGTTTTACAGTACCAAGAGTAATAGCACTTTAGGGATATATCTCATACCATATTTCAGTGTTCGGATATTCATCCCATAGCTCAATTTAATTTTATTGAACAAATGCCAAAATACACTCATTCCATGTGATAATGAATAACATAAATGATTAGAGACGCATGGTTTCTCATTCGCCAGGACTCACCACTTAAGAAACTTTTTGTTTTATTATAGAAAGATATTAATTCGGGGCGCCTGGGTGGCTCAGTGAGTTAAAGTTTGTGCCTGTGGCTCAGGTCAGTATCTCAGGGTCCTGGAATCGAGCCCCGCATCAGGATCTCTGTTCGGCAGGGAGCCCGCTTCCCACTCTCTCTCTGCCTGCCTCTCTGCCTACTTGTGATCTCTGTCTGTCAAATAAATAAATAAAATCTCAAAAAAAAAGGAGGATATTAATTCTGAATATCATAAAGTATAGACATTATGAGATTCTTATCCATATTAACAACACATTTGTAGTGATAAATCCAATAAATTATATAAAGGCTTTGTAATGTGAAAATAAAAGTAGTGGCAAAAGACGGCATGCCAATTATACGTACTATCCCAATTCTTCAGTAGTGAGTGTACTCCTTATCAGCCTCCTTCAAAAGTGTTTTGAGTTGTTTGAGCATAAGAAATGCTAAACGGAAAAAAAAAGTATTAATTCTATAAACTCTTACATATTATGATTAAAAATAGAAAATCAAAATGTTTAGATACACTATAGTAATGTAATTTGAATCATAGCAATGAGATATACCCTCAGTATCTTGAGGACATTCATACTCAAGAAGTTAATAATATGCCCATTTCACAAAGTAATGAAGTAGTAGGATTAAAATTTAGTTTTCTTTTAGTTCAAACCAGTGTTTCTTTGCTTGTTCACTTAATTGCTTCTAAAATTCTTCCCTCTCTCCACCTCCTTCCAACATTTTACCCCAATAAAATTTTACATTAAATCACAATATAGAAAACAGTTAAAAATCAGAGCTCAGGGTTGCATGAAAGACTGTGGCATAGAGTTACACTCACTCATCCCCCCAACCCCTCTCTGCATCCATCTGAGGCACAGCTGCAGAATGTTCCTGCTGTCCACCCATAAGCTATTGAGACTCACTGCACAAAAGCATACTACTTCTCCAAACAAAGGGAACAGAAATTAACAATGCCCATATGTCTATTAATTGCCATTTTGTTGTACATAATTTAAATCATGTACTTCTCAATAAGAACATATTTTCTATGATGCAAAGACCCTGGAATCATATGTGTCTGTCTACAGTGTTCCTGAAGCACCTAGATATCCAAGAAATCATCGACTAATTGGACTCCAGAGGATTAAAACACTAGAAAAGCATGCAGAACCTAACAGTTGGCATATGAATAAATGACTTCCATTATTTTATATTGTCAAGGTCTCATAAGCTTCCAAATGTGGGATTTGCAGGTAAAACAGTGCAAGTCCCCAACTCTCCTTCTTGCATCTTCCAGTTTCCAGTCTGCGTGTGCAGAATTTCATGCTCATGTCAACCTAAGGAAGATGACTAGGCATAAAATTCTGTGGATCAGATCTTCCAGCCTGAAGTGTGAGATGAAGGGCAGGTGGGAAGTTTAGCTTTCTCTGAGGTGAGGATATGAGGAATATTTGGAAAGAGTCTCCCTCATACCCACCCCATCCCCCTAGTAAAATGTAACCACTCGCTGCATGTCGCTGCATGGGTTTTGAATCATGAGATCTGCACTTTCTTTCCTTTCCCGTGGAACAAGACAGAAGTGCTTTAAATAGATGAGCAACCACCCTGTGTTCCCCACCTGTCACCCTATAAGCAGTCTTCATTAATCCTCTTTTGTTCCTGTGATGTTTGACTGGTGCATCATGAACAGAAGGGTGCAGATCTAGTTCCTTCTCTCCATTAGAAGACCCCTTTCTTTTCATATGAAAGCAAAGGTTTGCTAGACATATATACAAGATTACTGATACAAACAACCTCATTATTCTCAGGCTGCTAACACAGCCTTTACCAATGAAGAATCTAATTAGTTCAGCCTCTTTTTCCTATTAGAACCGATAAGGGCAATTGTTGAAACTTCCTCTCAGGCTCATGCTGTGCTTGGAAATGACCTGACGAAAGAACTCTCATTGCGCAGTACATAGAGGTGGTCTCCACAAGCTGTTTCCAAAATCTCTTATACTAAATAAATAAATAAATAAATCTCATTTCCTTAGATAATTCCTAGACAGCTGTGCTCATGTCAGAGCCTTTGCAATGGACTGCCCATAGAAACATTGGTGGGGGGTTGGGGGGTGGAAGGAAGAAAAAAAAAAAAAGAAAAATGTGAAACACCTGGTTTTGGCAGATTTCTCTCTCACCAGAGGAGGCAGGTTTTAGAGCCATCTGGTCAACCACTATGTTCTGCTTGTCCTTCTCCCCAGTACACTCCCCTGTGGACCACACAGGACCAGGCTGGTGGCAGATTGCAGCCCACCCCGCACTGCCACCATCCTGGGATTCAAAGCCCTACAGCCAGCCTCTGCCTCCAAAGTATGTCCGTCTGCAGGCTCTGCTTTTGACCTTCTCAACTAATATTTAAAACAGCAATTACACTGAGTCTTCTGAGCCCAGAGACCAAGCTATTTAAAATCTTTTAAGAGTTTAAATAAATTATTTTATCAAGTTAACCTCTATCTGTATCCAATGAAACTAGGCCAAGCAAACAAACAAACAATTTTGGCTGTGACTAAAAGAGAAATTGCCGTCTTAGCACTTTTCCTAGAGTCCCTGCATACCACTATCTTTAGCTGCCAACAGTGATCACAGGAAAACAGCCAAACATTCAAATACACCAGCTGTGTATTCACTCACTCTTTGCACAACATCCTAGATTTCTTATGTGTTCAGTGGCATTTTCCAACGTCTATTGAATTACAATGTATTCTATTTCATGTAAATTGTATTCTCTGTTTAAGTGATTGCTAATGTCCAATTAAAAAAAAAAAATAAAACCTCATGTTGTGTAAGAAATGCCTGTTCTAGAAAAATATGAGTTTTCTCATAAGCAATAGCAAATGCTGAAGGAAGCTCTGGTTAGTGCGCCCCCCCCCCCCATTCATTTCAGATTCTCTTTGTCTGTCTTTTGTTAGTATAACCTCCATGTGGCAGGCTTCTCTGACAGCCTCTGTTTTTGTTTTCAACTTTTTTTTTTTTTCCTTTCACATTGATCTTCAGGAAGGACAAGCTCACTGTTGCAAATCCAATCCACAAAGCATAAGTAATTGTTTTATATTTTACAGAAGTTTGGGAGGGAGATGAAGAAGATAGTTTACATTTCACATCACACAGCAAAATACTTAAAAAAAAAAAAATCCCCATTAGACATTTCTGATCTGCCCAAAGCCTGTGTCTCTTAAATTTTTACTGTGTCTCATTTCATATTTCTAGGTCTTTATTTTTTATGGCAATCCCACCTCTGCTCTTCAAAAGCTTGCATCATTTCACCCATTGCATTCCCAGAAAACAATGGAACCTCCAGTTATTGGTATCTATTCTCCTGAGAAGACAATGGGAATTATAAATAACTGCTTCCTTCTTTTGCTTTTGCTTCTCCTTTTTTTTTTTTTCTTTCTTGTTGTGCTGACATACCTTCTAGCAAATTCAGACAGAAATAAGCCTGTCTAAGGGAGCAAAATTGGTGCAAACTGTGACAGGATGGTCCCTGAGCTGTATGAAATTCATATTTTCAAGAGATAAATTCTGGCTGTATCCTCCACATTGGAATATCTTCTCCCTATAGAACATTTGGAAAGGCTTTTTAGCACATTTACATATTGTTTACAAAGCAATTTAAAAATAAGATGAAAAACAACAGTAACCTCACATTTCTTTGTAGTTTTCTTGTGATTATTGGCAATCGGCAATTCTTGCATACACTGATTTTTTAGTATTTTCAATTTTATGGTTTTATGTCCCAATATTCATTTCAAAATTCATGTTCTAAAAGTTACACAAAGAAAAGATTCTGAAGAATCCAAACAAAAAATGAATAATTCAAGCTTGGGATGCAGGAAAACATGTTCAAATTGATTTTTTAACTTAAAGTACAATGGGTCTAATTCCAATGAATTGACAGTTTTTGAAGAAAATGGGAGCTACTTCACGTATTATGCATAAAGATCACACTGAGCAAGAGAAACAAGGAGCTCTGTTCATGCTGACATTATCTGGATAGAAGATGCCTTATATGAATAAGACAATGATGTATCCTCATCTTTTTGTGAATCCATCTCCAGGCCTCCTGGTTTAGCTGCACACCCTATGCACACCACAGCTCACTGTGGGGTCCTTCTTAATGCTACTGCACAGAGTCTGCAGCAAGGGTGTCCCGCTGCTATGTTATTGCCTAGGTGATAATCGCTGCATTTTGTTATGATGAATCAATGGTAGAAAGTGACCTTGAAAGTTCCCAAATACATATTAAAAATAGATTGTAGGGTGCCTGGGTGGTTTAGTCCATCAAGTGTCTGCCTTTGGCTAAGGTCCTGATCCCAGAGTCCCAGGCTGGAGCCCCACATCAGGCTCCCCGCTCAGTGGGGAGTCTGCTTCTCCTTCTGACATTTCCCCATCTCCTGCTCTCTCTCTCTCTCATTCTCAAATAAATAAATAAAAACTTAAAGAAATGGTTAACTAAATTCAAGATAATCAAAGTATAAATTCGATCAATCCATCTGTTTGAATCCTCTGGTCAGACAGGGTAACTGATACTAATTTAAGGAGGTTGGATTTTGCATGGGGTTAGCAAAAGAATAGTTTTTGTTTGTTTGTTTTTTGAAATGTAGGTGTGAAGAGTTAACACTTGCAGAGTGTTTGTGTGAGCCAGGAACTGGTTCAAGTATTTTCTATGTGGAAATTTTTTTATTTCTCACAATAACCTTACAAGTTGGGTATCATTATTATAACTATTTTATAGGTAAGAAAACTGAGGCTTAAAGAAATTTGTTTTTTTGGTCAAGATCAAACTAAACTAAACCAAACTAAAAAGTATTGAATGTTTTCACTTAAGCTGATTCCAGAATCTGTACCTTTAACCATATGATATAGTTATTCAAAAAATCTCAAGGTCTAGAACAAGGAGGCTCAGAGATCACAAAGGACAAAGTCTGCAAACAGGTGTGCTAAACATTAGAGGGAGCTTCACTTACTTAAAATAACAGATGTTTATTCTCATACAATTCTGGAGGCCAGAAGTCCCAACATGAGTCTTGGAGGCTGAACTCAAGGGGTTGGCATGGCTGTGTCCTCCTGCAGACCTTGGGAGAGAAGCGGCCCTTGCTTCTTCCAGCTTCTGGTGGCTGCCAGTATTCCTTGGCTCAGACCTGTCTCATCCCAGTCCCTGCTTCTGGACATTGCTTCTCCTCTACCACTGCTTCAGTCTTGGAGAAAGAGAGGACAGATTATGAATGTCAGCAATGGGAGAGGTCATGTGACAGATTTTATAGAGAATAGAAGGCTAATAAGAAAGTGTTGTGAAAAATTTCATACAAATAAATTTGACATCTTAGATGGAATGGGTAAATTCCTTGAGTGAGAAAAATATCAAGGCTCTCTCAAGAAGAAATACTGATTGTTAATTTTCCTATCTATTAAAGTAATTAAATTCATAATCAAAAATGTTCCTACAAAGAGAATTCCATGTCCAGATGGCTTCAGTGGTGAATTTATCCAACAGTTAAGGAATAAATAGTTACATAAACATTTTCAAGAAGTAGAAAATGAGGGACTGTTTCTCAAATTATTCTGAGATCAGCATTGCACTAATACCAGAACCTAACAAAGACATACAAGAAAAAATAATTACACATTAATATCTTTTATGAAAATAGATCCAAAAAATTCTTACAAAATTTTAGAATATTGAATCCAGCACTATTAAAAGGGGTAACCTAGCATGACCAATAAAGGACCAGAAATGCAAAGTAGGTTTAAGATTTGAATTTCAATAACTATACTTTATCATTTTAAAAGAATGAAGAAGAAACATTTAAAACTTTATCTTATTTACTATATTAATGGACTATGAGAGGAAACCATATAGTTATCATTGAGGTATGTTGAAAAAAAAAAAGAGAACTTGTATTTTATATTTATCATTTCCAGTACTCTTCATCACCTTTGATAGTGGAACAGCTGCCTTGCTTTCTTTAAGTCCTAGGGGTGGAGCAAGGCTTCCAGTGCTGTTGCAGCTCATAAACATGGTTGGCTTATCTCCTGTCACACCTGCTTGCCGCAGAGGAGCCACTGGATGCTCAGCAATTGTGACACCTGTTGGATTCTTCTTTGGTTACTCCAAATCCTGTGCCAGACGTGAGATTAGCTCAGGAGTCAGCAAATTATACACCAATGTTGTAAGTAAAGTTTTGCCATAACAAAGCTGCATTTCGTCCGTGGCTGCTTTTCTACTTCAGTAGCAGAGGAAATGCGACAGAGACCATACAGCCCACACAGCCTAAAATATTTACCCAATGTGATCTTTCACAGAAAATGTTTTCTAACTCATGGTTTAGCTCCATGATGAGTGGCTTCAGCTGCTGTAGCAGGACGTTTCCATCCCTGAATTCAGATGCTTGGAGTTGGTGGACACTGATGGGAATTCTTGAAGTCTTAGGTCACCAGGGGTTTGCCAGCATCCATACTCTGCCATGTTTCTTCCATCTCTTTAAGATCTCTGATGATACTTAGAGTCTCAAAGAGTATTTCATGAAAATAGTTCTATTAATTTCTGGTTCTCACTTCTCAAACAAAATAGGTTCAAATGCCATCCAGTGGTGCTGGACTTCCTATTTTCTCCATGATATGAAAACAAAACTCTAACATAGAGTTAGTTACAAACAACTTAATATGAGTAGTTATAAACAACTACTAGATAGAAAAGACATTGTATATGCTTTAAGATCTTGACCTTCAGTCAAACTGACCTCCAGTGCTCTAGGTTATGTATGTGTGTGTATGTGTAATCTCCAGTATATATTTCAAATGCATTAACCAATAATTTGTGGTTTGAAATGCAGTCTGTTTTCTACCAGCGCCTGTTGGTGTTTACTCACCAACCCTTTGCACTGAAGTTTTCAAAGAGTCAAAGCTTTATGTGGTCTATTGCATAGTGGGGAAGAATATCTTTCTCCCTTAGTATTGTTATCTGTTAGATAGGTTCCAAAGCAATAATATTTGTTTTATATGGTTGTAGGTATCTAGGTTCTTTCAGGTTTACTTTATTTGCATGCTCACTTGATTTACAGGTCCTGTGATTTGTGAGACTAAAAGAGGAGATAGATGCTCATTTGACTAGGACAGAGGATATGACTAATACTTAGAATTGTTCACCCATGAAACCCTTTTTCCCCCTTTTCTTCATGGCATTAAGTTCACTGTGTCTGACTTTGGTTCTTCTTTAAGGATACTCAGCAAGTTTCACGCAGACAGGCTTCTGAGTACCTATCCTACCAAGGTAATGGACATGTTCAGATTTTTCTAAATATTAGTCATCCAAGTTGGCAATATACTAAAATTCTCTGTTAAACACAATTGGCTATACAAAAAGAAAATTATGAAATAAAAATGCGTAATAAACATCTTCATACTACAATCTACCAACCAAGTAATCCTGTTCTCCAAGGTAAAACAAAACAAACCAAAACAAACAAAAAAACCCCACATTTTTTAGGTATGTTAATTAACATTCACATATCACACTATTATTGGGCATTTTACAAAGAAAACTTTTTAAAGCTCTTTTGTGTTTTTCACGGATGCCTTAGCCTTCAGTGTTTCTTGTCAACAATTGCTTTATCATTATTTCTTATCAATATTTCATAATAAAGTTAAATAAAACATAAATCATGTTTTAGGTAAAAATAAATATTTTGTACATCATGTTACTTCCTTAAATTTTTTAGGGAGAGCGATTTTCCTTTGCTTGGAAAATCACTTTCCAGGAAGATTAATATACAATATCCCTAGATTCATTCTGTCTTCACTGCTGAGTCTGCTTAGAACCATTTAGTTTTTTGTTTTTTTTCTGTTGTTTTTTGTTTGTTGGGTTTTTAGAGACAGAGCACGAGAGAGACTGTGCACAAATTGGGGGAGGGGCAGAGGGAAATGGAGAGAGGGAATCTTAGGCTCCATGTTCAGTGCAGAGTACAACAGAGGTCTGGATTTCAGGACCCTAAGATCCATGACCTGAGCCGAAACCAAGAGTCAATGCTTAACCCATTGCACCACCAAGGTACCCCAGAACCATTCAGTTTTCATTACCCCATGGAATTGTCAAGTCTGTGGCACAATTTCATATCTGCTTTGATGAACTGAGATCTTCAAATACATTTGCAAATAAAGACATTGAAAATATGAGATGCTTGTGTGCATTCTTGTTGTCTTCACCTTACTAGTGTGGTTAACCTGTGAGACTGTTTTCAGTGACGACCAAGGGCTCACTTGTGGAGCTTTGCCAAAATGCCTTTGGATTCATGAAACATGAGTATTGGTTTTTGTTCTCGATGTCTAAAATCAGTTTAGTAAACAAGAATGGGGTTTCTAACACAATGGAGGCATAAAGGAGGAGAAAATAAATCAATTTCTTTAACTCATTATTTACTGTTTTTTTAATTGTTTTGTTTTGTTTTGTTTTTCCATATAGTTAAAAAACAAAAGTGGCATAGAGTGGACTGATGGAGACCTGTTCTGGTATGTGGCTTATACACGTAAGCTGGAGACATAAAAGCCACATAAAAATATGCCTGTTTTTCCATAGAAAACAGGGGACGAGATAGTCATGGATGAAATTTGAATAAGGCAAATAGAAAAATTTCAGATAGACTTCATTGCAGTTTTAGACTTGTTTCATCCGAGATTAATGTGTCATGCAGAAACAATGATTGAAGAAAGAGGAAGGGAGAGGAGGAAAGCAAATGGAGGGAGAGGTAACTGAGAGGAGACTCAGATGAGAGTGGAGGTTTGAGAAGTAGGGGAAGGAGGAGGAGATGGGAACTCCCCAAACAGCATGAATCTCCCTCTACCACTCCTATTAAATTGGTCCTTAAGTTTATTTCTCTCTCCTTTTAATTCCAGCCTTTAAACTGATTGATACATTTTTTCTTTGCATTTTTTATTGACTTCCCTTCACAATGGAGATACAAAGTTGATAAGAAGAGTTCACAAATACTCTCAAAATAATAATTTTTATATAGATACATAGTGGCAAATAAGAATGTTTGTAATTGTTAAGATTATTTTGAGGACACAAGGCATATCTCTTGCCTACTTTGAATAATAACTAGCGCTTACTATCTAATAAGTAGTAGCTAGCACTACATCCAGGCATGGTATTTTAAGTATTTTAATCTAAGTGCTTTTTTTCTAGTGCTTTACGTACTTTAACTCATCCTCACAGTGACCTATAAGGAAGACGTTATTAATATTCTCATTTTATAGATGAGTAAACTGATACACAACACTGCTTGAATAACTTGTTCAAAGTCAGGTATGGATTATTATTTGTGAATAATAGACATATAGAAATACAGGATTTGAAACCAAAGTGTCCGTTTCTGGAAATCTTGAGCTTAACATTATATGGTCTTACTCATTTTTGGTAATTAAAGGATATTACCTCCTGCCCTTATTTCATAGGGCATTAAAATATGCATTATAATGGATAATAGATGGGAGATTTCCTGCTGAACTGAATATTATGGTTTAGTGCAGAGGGAAATATATCTCAACAAGATAATCTTTACAACTCAACTACAACTACCGTGAAATCTGCAATAGGTCTTTTTTTTTTTTTTTAAGATTTATTTATTTATTTATTTGACAGAAAGAGAGAGCAAGCACAAGTAGGGGGAACAGTAGGCAGAGGGAGAGGGAGAAGCAGGCTCCTCGCTGAGCAGGGAGCCTGATGCGGGGCTGGATCCCAGGACCCTGGGACTACTACCCAAGCAGAAGGCAGATGCTTAACGACTGAGACGTCCATGTGTCCCTGAAATACAGTCTTCTACCTTCTGTTACTTTCATGATTACTGAGTTAGTGGACTCTACAGTAGGGATAATTAATAAGTGATGAACAAATGATTAAATATTTGTTGAGAGTTGCCTATTATTCTAATTTGTGGGTTATTCAAGAAAGAACAAAAATAAATACATATGACAACAATAGTTAAACAACATAAACAACCTATAGTACCTGTCCTCAAGGTCTTTGCAAAGATATAAGAAGACTCATACATAATTAAACACAAGGATATATGGAGACTGGAATTGAACTTAGCAGCCTGTACAAAATAACAACTACAAATGTAGTTAAGAAATAAATCTACTATTAATCCTCCAGCAAGTTATCAGGAAAAATAAACTACACAAGGGAAACCTTCTGAACTTTCATTATCTGTGACAGATGTACTTAACCCTGTTTAGTCACAATTTAACACTTAAATTCTTTTAAATTTCTGGGAATTGTTGGATGATTTCATGTTGGAATTTCTCCTGCTTTCCATTTAAAGATACTTTGGGAACTTCTATAAGAAATTAATTTCTTGAACTATTTAAAATAATTATTGTCAAAACCGTGTGTTGGAATAATATTTATTCACCTATTGATTTTTTTTTAATTTTTTATTTATTTTCAGCGTAACAGTATTCATTGTTTTTTCACCACTCCCAGTGCTCCATGCAATCCGTGCCCTCCCTAATACCCACCACCTGGTTCCCCCAACCTCCCACCCCCCACCCCTTCAAAACCCTCAGGTTGTTTTTCAGAGTCCATAGTCTCTCATGGTTCACCTCCCCTTCCAATTTCCCTCAACTCCCTTCTCCTCTCCCTCTACCCTTGTCCTCTATATTATTTGTTATGTTCCACAAATAAGTGAAACCATATGATACTTGACTCTCTCTGCTTCTATTGATTTTTAAGTCATTTTCTCTGTGCTATAAACTGTATTAAGCATTGGGGAAAAAATAGTAAACAAAGCATGCAAAAACATGTGCCTCTGTGTAGCTTACATTCTGGTGAGTGAGATAGGAAACACATCAATAAAAATATATGCTGTATGACAGAATGTAAACAACATACGATGTTAGGTGGTGTGTGGTGTCACGATGAAGGATGCAGTAAGAATGAACAGCATATAGGAGTACGTTGTTTAGATGGAGTTCTCCAGGAAGGCTTTTTTGAAGGGTAGTATTTGAGAGACAACTGAATGAAGCAAGAAACCATGGGCTGATAAATTGTGGTAAATAGAATCCCAGGCTGAAAGAATGGCAAATTCAAAAGCCTGAAACTGGAAAATGCTTGGTATGTTGGAGGAATAGGTAGGAAAGAGGACTATAAGATGATGGCATATATGATAGTACAGAAGAATGCTTGTGATTAAATAAAAAAAAAAGAAAAAAATACAATCTATGTGTAGAATGTTATATATAGTGAATTATGCAAAATACTGATTATGAAGAATAGAGCTACAGCACACGTATGTTATATACAGATATAAAGATAACAGAGGTAAGTAAAAGAGTGTAAGTGCATTGGGTAGACATACCACGTACCAAAAATGTTACTAGTCATTGTCACTGGTGTGTGTATCATTTTTCATCTCTACATTTCTGTATTTTATTAATTTTGGTGCAATATGCATGGATTACTTAAAAAGTCTTAGCTTAAAATTGATCTGGTTAATACACAAGATCTTTAAGAGCTTTGTTCTGCTAATTCATTTAACCTCTGCTTTGATTTTACAAGTGGCTTTCACATGACATCAAAAGCAGAATTAGAAATAAGAGTATAGAGCTAGGAAGCGAGACTCAATTGGATGATTGAAAATTACAGAATAAAAAACACAAATAATTGTACTGGTGCTAAATATAATAAATAAATCTAACATTTAGAGAAATTACTAACCATATAAAAGCCAAACATGGATTAGAGAATGATATAACAAACCTAGTAAAGAATGATTCTGGGGGCTTAGCAATGTAGAAGTGGCATATAACATTTTGATGGATAATCAGGCAGAACCTTAACACGACTGCTGGCATTAGCTTAATAGTAATACAAAGTTAATGAAACATTTAGCAGAAATTTAACATCCATTCATCATGATGTATTATCTTTAATCAAAGGCAGTTTTAAAGAGAACATTCTGTGGATTCATATGGGAAGTGTTTTCCAAGGGAGAGTTAAGTCCCCAATATTTTAAAATCCATTGAATAAATGCATTTCTTTTATTCAGACACATAAGGTTGAATTATGGAAAAATAATAAAAGCTTTAGCCTTAGCGAAATAGCTTTTTATCAATCAAGCCAGAAGAAGCAGTCAGTGTTTTTAGTGTTTATTTGCTTGACTTGACACCAATCAGATTTGCATAAAAGAAAGACATCCATGTGTGTAAATATCAGGATGCCTTTGAGTCAGGATTCTACTCTCCAAAAAATGGAATTTTATTTTATAGCAGAAATGGACAACAGGCAGTTAAATGGTCCAGACTCCTTCCTACTCGTGCCATTAGTTTTGTTTATTACCTGAGGCATAACAATTTTATTATCTGTTAAATGGAGAGAGTAGCACTAGCCTCCGCCACACAGAGAGAGAATACAGTGATGACCACTCCATCCTACAACATGCATCAGTGAAAAAATTAGATTTTCATCTTAATAAATCATGCAGTGTTTATGTGGCTTCCGTACTTTCCCATCTCCAGATATACCTGTACCCTTTCCCGTAAGTATACCCATCTTCATAGCTATTTATAAGAGGTGTGCAGAAGATAATAAATACACATTTGTGCAGGTATATATACCATGTACTGTAAATGTCACCAGTTTCTTCCCCCACTGGCATGGCTTTTCTCTTGCTTGGTTTTTTATGAAATTTATGCATTACGTATATATCACCAAATGTATTAATAAAAGGACCTTAGATGTAGCACAGATGCAGACGTAACTTGCAAAGTGAGTGCATAATAAAGGCACAGCTGCTGCCCCTTTTCTGGCTGTGCTATTTTCATCTACTCAGGGGGTGTGCACCTGTGCATTGTTGGCTGAACTACATTCCAGCATGTTACTTCTGCGTTCAGTCCCAATATTAGAATAATGTGGTTCTGTGTTTTCGCTAATAAAGTAGAAAGGTCTCTGCCCTTGGAGTCATGGCTTTAGTTTGATCCTTGTCCTTTCACTTACTTGTAACCCAGTTTTTCTAGGATTCTTTTTTTTTTTTTTTAATCACCTCCATTATGTGACCAAATATTTAAAGGGTTCTTATATGGACTGAATAAACTAGATTATGTAAAATCAGTCTTCAAAATGCAAATCATTATCCTAATGTGTTGGGAACAAAAATGCAAAATATTAAAACTTCTGATTTGTTACCATGTCCACAACTCTTTGGTGTTTTATGCCAGATTAAGAAATATGAGGTAAGCTCTCTGCCAAAATGTAGCTTGTGATCTGGTTAATGAAACATTATTTACATTACAATAAGAGAAACAATACACATGAGACAATAGTATTTGAAACAAAATAATGCAAGAGTAGAATGCAAGTCATTTGGTAACCACTGTTCATTATAAAAATGATGATATGGGTAATAAATGTAGTGAGTATAGGAAAGGGAGAAAGGGACCCTGGGGTGAGAGGGATCTGTTGGACCATCCAGAATTAAATAGGCAAATTGAGGCTTTGCATGCAAAGGAAGGCTTTAATAGGGTGGTGGCAGTTTAGAAAAGAGATGTTAATTGGACTTCTCAATCTTACCTAGATATGTCTAGGCTTAGAAGTGGTATTATATGTTTTTAAGAAAAAATATGTAGTTCTAAATTGGAAACCAATCTTCTTAATGATTTAAAAATCTCAGTCTGTGTTTTCAAAAGATTATTTGTTAACAGATGAGTTTAAATTACCAGAAAAATAATGAGGTAACATATTTCATGAAGATAAATTCTACTTTATATTCCTTTAATCTTGGAACTTAATCAAGGAAGCCAAGTGGAGAAAACTAAGTAAGAAAAAGAAAAGTGAAGAAACAAAATATCTTCCATTATATTTACTAAGGCTATTGTGTCGTGCTTGTGGAATTTACAAGTAATTTAAAATGAAATTGTGATTGATGAGGATAAGCAAACTCAGAAGGAAGGTGTCAGTGTAGAAAACATTGATCTTAATTTTAGAATGTTGAAATTTTATTCTCTAAAAGAGGTAATTGTAAAAGGTAGCGACTATATCCCAAGGAGAACAAAATGTGGGAGGAAGATGGGAATGGACAATATATAGAGGAACAATATTTACTAGATTTTTAAAAAGAACCCTGAAATGCTTGAATCATTGCTTCAGTCAGCTTTTTGCTCTGTAATGGTGTCAGTCTAGAAGTGTATGTGTGTGTCTGTGTGTGTTTTTCAGTTTATTATAAATAGCCAAAGTAATGTTTTTGGAAAACCAAGTTCTCTGCTATCTGGCCCACTTCCAGTTCCAGATGAATCAGCAATATCAGCATTGATAGAACAGTGTCTCACCGTGTCTAGCATAATGCAAAGTGCAGAGGGGGACATCCACAATAAAAACTGATGGTGGTGACATGAAACTGTGATAGATTTCTCTTTCTACTTCCTCTCCTGTTAGTCTCTCTCTGTCCTTCTCATTTCAAGCTTCCTCTCTTTTCCATCCAAGTTGAATACCGATGGTGATTTAATCATCTTCCTTCCTCACTCCTACAGACTGCTATTCTTTACATTTTTATTTACAGTTTGATTTAGGAGTATATTTTAAAGATTTATTTGCACAGTGCATCAAATTTTAAATAAAACATGCAGTGAAATTCTAAGTCGTATCTCTAATATTCAAGTTATATCATTAATTCATTAGATTTGTCACTGCCAGATGAATTATGCAACTAACTTCGCAAGTCATGCAGCCGATTTGAATCTATATTTTAATCTTTGAACATAAATATCTCTATTAATAATAGCAGTTTGTTTAGAAGAACTGAGTTTACATGTTAAACTATAGTCTTCCTATTTCGTAGTATATTCTTTACTCCAGTGTCACATTAATAAATGGCAGGAATGATATAAATTTATAGTCACAGAGGTTATTTTGCCCCCATCATTTGTTCCTCCATCCATCCATCTATCCATCCATCTGTTCAACATTCCTTGGGTGTCTCCTATACAACATGCTGGACACTGGGCTCATGATTGTACAGAAAACCATCAGAGTCCCTGTTGCTATGTAGGCTGGTAATGTTAAAATACAAGTGACGGTACTGGTGATAGACCTGGGCATCTATGCCTTCAACTTTACTCCCTATGTTTTAAGAGCCACATTCAGGCCCTCCTTTGACTGTACCCCTCCCAAAAGAGTGAGAAGAATACATGCTCAAGTACATGGAACAATATAAATAACACATAGAAGATCATGCTTTGGATATCGAGGACTCCAGTATTCCATGCTCAAATGACCTGAAACCCCACTTTCAATGACTCTTAGGGCCTCTTCCTTGGATCATTTCTCCAAGGGTTTACCAAGAATGCAATGCTGTTCATACTTCTAGGCCTGCTATGCTATATACTCTACCTTTACTAAAGCTTTCTTTTAGTAGATCCTATAGACTTTTGTGAATCCTTTCAATTCTCTGACTTCATGTAATTCCTGTAGATGTACATGCTATAAAGATAGAATGAATGATTTGGGATAATTGGAAGAATAAAAACCATTTTGATTTAGGGTTCATGTAAGGCCTCTCCAAGGAGACTGTATTTAACCTGAGACTTGAAGAAAAGAATTGAGCTGTATTCATGTGGAGAGCATGAAGAAAGTTTGAGGAAAAGGGAAGAACAATAGAATATTTGGAAGCCATTTCCAATTTATGCTACTGCCCCTCAGAACAATGTGTTACTTAAACTATAGTCCCTGGTGGATTTTACTAGTTACCAAGCACATTTAGATACGGCCTTAAGAAAAACATATACTGGCAACAGGTCTTTGGGGAGAAGGACGACATACCACTGTGAAGCCGGGCAGCTGGGGATGCCGGGCTCGCTCAGGGCGGAACGATGCCTGCTTCCCTTTTCCGTTATCGCTCCTTTCTCTTCCCAGAAGTGCCCGTTGTTAGTTAGATGAGTCCTTTAAATGTGCTTGGTTAACTATAAACTTTATCCTCCTTCTTGCTTGTCCACAAGACATGTGACTCATGTTTGACCTTCATCGGTTCTTCTGTTGGCTGTTGTTTCTATCTAATAAAAGTGGGACTCTGGAGTTGCTCGGGGCAGCAGTCTTTTCGACTGTTGTCGCCTGCTCCCAGTCTCTTGCAGCTGACTTGTTTGTGCCCAATTCTTCTCCCGTTCAACGACTGGAAGCGGCAAATTTAAATTGTTTCTTTGGCTTGATGTGGGCACCAACAAGTTGAACTGATCCACAAGTTGACTTTTCAAAAAACAGGTTCTCATATGGATTTCTGTACTTTTTTTTTTTTTTAAGATTTTATTTATTTATTAGAGAGAGAGAGAGAGAGAGCGCACAGGCAGAGTGGCAGGTAGAGGCAGAGGGAGAAGCAGGCTCCCTGCCGAGCAGAGAGCCTGATGTGGGACTCAATCCCAGGACTCCGGGATCATGACCTGAGCCGAAGGCAGTTGCTTAACCAACTGAGCCACCCAGGTGTCCCTGGATTTCTGTACTTTGAACATTTATATCTGTAGTCCAGAAAAGGGACCCTTGATTGCTATCTAGGTATCTGAAGTGAGGATGATTTCCAGCATCATATGTCAATTTCTTATAGAAGTAATCAAAGGAAATAGAACCTGAAACAAAAAACCACTTAAGAATCTAAGCCCGGTCTAAAAGAGAATACAGGAATATTTTTTACATGGGCTCATTTTTTAAGGGTTATTTGAAATTCTTATATGAGACAGTGCCTATCTATCATATTGAAGATAGTTTATTAGGTCACACCTTGTCCTTCCCTGAGAAGATTTTGTTAAAGTTTGATGTAAATAATTTCTAGTTTTTTGAAATCTTAGGTATGATCTAATGATGTGGCAGGACACTCTAGAAGTAAACTAAGTGTTACAATCATGTGTGATTTTTAGTATTCAAGGACTTCTTAAGAGTGCTACAATAATTTAAAAAAAATTTAAATGGTTACATTTAGATACATATCAGAATGCAGACTAGATTTTTATCCCTAAACTTTTTGCCCTGATTAGAAATAGCTCAAGCAAAAATAAGTAGTATTTAATTGCATGTAAAGATATATAGCAGGAGATAGGCTGTGTATAGAGTACACAAGATGGGCTGGTCAGAATTCTCCATAGAAATAGAACCAAATAGGAGAAATATATGTCTAGAATGAGATTTCTTGTGAGAAATAGGCTCACACAGTTATGGAGGCTAAGAAATCCTATGACCTGTCGTCCGTAAGCTGGGAAGTCAGAAAAGCCAATGGTATAGTTCCAGGGTCTAAGAGCCAGAGAGCTGATGTTGTAGATCCCAGTGTCTCCTTCCAGGATGAAAACAGTCCAGTGTAATCAACATGCCCCCATGTAGTTGGCAGATTATTCTGGAGATTAGGGCCATGTTAGGGACTCAGTGTTGTTTTCTGTTGTTAGCAGAATGGGTAACAGCAATGACTATAGCTAGGTCAGCCTTGGTGAGTGGAAGTCCATATTGCTAAGCCCATGCATAACCTTCATCCTCGCTACCAGGTCAACTTTGCTCATGAGGCCATTGGTTGATGACAGTGGTTGCTGGCTGGTATCCCTAGAACAGGTCATGCTATCCACTTGATTATTAAAATCCCCATCTGCTGAGGTCACCTTTTGGTGAACATTTACACAGGACACTGATATCTTCACTACGTTCCTCCCCCCATTCAGAGAGGACTATCTACATACCTTTTCCCCATATTTCTTTGTCACCAATTTTTCAATCATGTTTCATTCAAATCTCTGATGATCCAGCCAAACCACTGGCCACAGCCCATGATTTAGTATACAGTCACATATCTGCTCACTTCTCCTTTTAAGCAACCTGAACAACCAGGTACTGCTGTAAGTTCTGCCCATAGGGAAGATTTCCCCTTACCACTCTCCCTCAACGATGTCTCAGAGCAGAAATAAAGTCCTGCAGATATCCACTTTTGAAAGCTGCCTGAATATCATGCAGAACCATCTGTAAATTGGGCCCACGTTTTATCTTCCTCATTAACTGATCATAGGGAATGCCACAGGGGGCCAAAGGGGGGCCTGGGAGAGAGAGGTAGTATAACAGGAGTGGGGACCATGGGCATTTGAGTCACTTCTTCATATAACTTACTTGGGCTTTCAAGGCCTGCTTGGGTTTAATCATGTACATATCACTTGTATTTGATGATGAATTACTACTGTTTATGCCCAAACTTATGGCTTGGTGGCTCAGATAATTTCCCATTCATGATGGACAGCTCAAGTCAGATGGTATCTTGGTGGTCCATGGTCAAGCATTCAATTTCCACTAAGATCCAGTAACAGGTAAAGAGCCATTTCTCAAAACAAGAGTAGTTTATTTGCAGAGGATGTTAGGGCCCCCAATTTCTAAGGGCCTAAAGCAATAATTCACTTATAAGAACCTGTGAATGTCCCCAAACACGTCACTATCTACCACTGATATTTCAAACACCATTGGATCTGCTGCATCATGTGGTCCGAGTGACAGAGCATCTTGTACAGAAAACTGGATCTGTTATAGAGCCTTCTCCTCTTCTGCATCCCAGTCATCACTTTTTGGGTTACTTGGTAAATGGGATAGAATAACATACCCAGATGAGGAATATGTTGTGTATAAGATCCAAAGAGGCCCACTAGGCATGTGCCTCTGTTTTGATAGTAGGAGGGGCTGAATGCAACAACTTATCCACCACCTTGGAAGGAATATCTCAACATGCCCCACACCACTGAACTGTAGAAGTTTCATTGGGGTAGAAAGACCTGGAATTTTCTTGGATTTATTTCCCAACTTCTGGCACGAAATATTTTACCAATACATCTAGAATAGTTGCTATTTCTTGCTTACTACATCCAATGAGCTTAATATCATCAATATCTTGGGCCAGTGTAGTATCTTTGGGAGGGAAAGGTAATCAAGATCCCTTCAAATTAAATTATGATATAAGGCTGGAGAATGGATGTACCCCTGAGGTAGGATGGTGAAGGTGTGTTGCTGACCTGACCAGCTCAGTATAAATTGAGTCAGGTTGACCTTATTGACAAGGATGGAGAAAAAGTAATTTTAGCTGCATACCAAGTGCTGTGTTGATTTGCTCAAGCAATGAAACCATATCTGACGTAGCCGTTGCAATTGGAGCTACCCTCTGTGTTATCCACTCTCACGTTCTAAAATTTATCTGTCATTGACACAGACTAAACAAGCAAGTTGAATGGAGCTCTGGTGGGAATCATCACCCCTGCATCCTTCAAGTCTTTGATGATGACACTAATCTCTATAATCCCTTCAGAAATGAGGCTTTGCTTTTGATTTACTAGTTTCCTAGGTAGAAGCAGTTCAACTTACCCTTACAGCCATCACTGCACAAGTCAAGGAACCGATGCGAGGATTCTGACAGCTGTTGAGCGTATCTATTCTAATTATACATCCCAGAAGTAGGGAAATCACCACAGGATGGGCTCAGACACCCAACAGGTCCACTATGAGATGGACTTGAGCTTAAACTGCCTTGATCATTTGACTTCCATTAGCCTCTCCTTGGGCTAATGGAACACAATGATGTTTGGGGTCTCTTGAAATCAGTGTCAGTTCACAGCCACTTTCCAGTAACTCCTAAAATATCTGATTATTTCCTTTTTCTGTATGCCCAGTTACCCTGGCAAAAGGCTGTCAGTGCTTTTGTGGACAGACGAGAGAAAGATGAACAGTGTAAAATTTGGGGCTTGTATGAACCGTCCTTCCTCAAGGGGACTCAGCCTCTCCTACATTCAAGGAGTCCTGTTCTGGGTCTGTAAGCTGGCTCAGTTCTGGGAATGGAATGGGGGCTAAGACTCTGCTTTTATGATGTAGGTCAGACTTTTGTTCACTTAACCTAGATCTTTTCTGCCCATGCAGATCAAGTTAAGAATTTAGCAGGTTTCTATTTATTTTACTTCTAGGAACACCATGATCATCTAGCACACACCACGGGCCCATCTGGGTCAGCTTATTCTGACTGGTGCTCTGACTCTGCTCTCCTTCATGGTAGTTGCACCCGTCTTATCTTCGGCAGTTGAACGCTTCTGCACGACCCCTTCCACTGCAGATCTCATTACTCCCATTGTGTTGGAGTTTCCCAAGTCAGTGACGGCAGTTCCTCCAGGAGGTTTGACTCCAGAGAGGAGCATTCTCAGAGCTCCTCAGCGGTTCTGGGCCTCCCATCACAAATTTATTTCTCACAAAACAGGTGAAAGGCACATTTTCTGGAGCCTCCTAGTGCAGGTGAGGAGATCCTTACTTATTTGTCTTTTTTATTTTTTTAAAAAAAAATCTTTATGGCAGCTTTCAAGGAAGCTCTAGGCCCTGAGAAATGCACTTATGAGTTTCTTACACAGTACACTATGAAGTATGCAAAATTAGCTCTTTCGCTTATAGGACAAGTGAGGATTCTAGTGGCAATTATACGAGGGATTTTACTACCCTTGGTTGGCCTTTTAAAAGCTCTTCATTTTATTCAGTGACTTTGTGAGGTCTACTGGGCACGTTTGGGTGGTTTGCTTTATTTTGCCTTTAGTTATTTTATTCCCGTTCTCTGCTTCTGAACCTGCTGAGCAGAATCCCATGCTCATGGAGTTTTGAAACTCCAGGAGTTTTGTTTCTGAGGGTGTTGAAGCTTTTCAGTGGATCTATATGTTTTCTCCAATCCCCAGTCTGTAGTTAAGGGGTTCAGCCTACTCTGTTTACACCTAGTGTCTCCTTAGAGAGGGTCTGCCACATTTACAACACAAAGACATTAATCATCTTCCCCCCTCTCTCTTAAGCTTTCTCTTTAGGCTTCAGAAGAAGAAGGGGAATATATTCTATTGACTAGCTTCCCAGGTATTTTTTGTTTTTTTGGAGGAAGGTTCTCATGTACAGGTTACATGCCATGACTACATTGAATTGCTAATTTTTCTGTGTATTTCTTCCACTATTAGCTCTACTTGACATATAAAGGGACTATTAATTACATCTTGCTGAAAATCAGTGGTAAATTAGCTTTGCTGATTTGATTTCCTCGTATTTTGACTGGTGGTGATTTCTGAGTGCAGTACTCGGAAGATTCATTCATAGAATGACTAAAGGTAATTTTCATTTGTTGCTGCCTTGAATTTTCAATATTTGTTGTTCTGTAAATCCACTAACACTTTTTTTTTTTTTTAATGATTTCATGTTTTCCTCTTCTGGTTCACAAAACATTGAAATGAAAAGTTCTCAGCCGATTTATTTATTCTTTTATTTATTTTCAGCTGACTTCTTAAGTAACCAGCTAAGGGATGTGACAAAAAGGACACTGTTCAATTTGTCCTCAGATGAGCCACACAAATACCAACCATGGGATAGTTTCCTTTTCTTACTTGGAATAATTCTGAAATTCTCGGTGATCTATTCTTGCACCTTAAAAAGTAACATTTTCCTCCAAATTTTGAACTTGAGAATGGGGGGAAAGAACGGAAGGGGAGGTAGAGAAATGAAAAAGACAGGAAAGTGGTCTGGAACATCAAGGAGGGGTCCATTTCTGTAACTATATAAGGAATGAAATGAATGCTGGAGAAACTTTAACTGAGATACATTGAGTGGCTTCTGCACAGGCTTTCCTGAAGGATAATGCTGTTGAAGCGTGTATATCAGAGAAGAAAAGAGCAGGGACGCTGAAGCCAGATTGTTAGGCTTTAAGCCCCTCTGCTACGAAGTATCAACTGTGTAATCTTTGTGTATCAGTTTCCTCAACTAGAAAATGAAGATGCTGTTAGGACTTGACCCCTAGAAGTGGTGTAAGAAGCAAATGGACTGATACATGTGAAATGGATAGAAGAGTACCTGGCATCTGGGAAACAGTTTGGCTACTAACACAGGAGGTTTGGTGGAAGTCTTGAGCTAGTATCCTTACTGCAAATGAGTCATAGCTCCCTGCTGGGTTTCTCTCCTGCATATTTTAGGGCTATCTCTGATGCTCACTAAAATATATATTTTGGCTTGCATCATAATTCTTAGAGGCATACTGTATGATTTGAGTGGAAAGAGAGGAAATCAATTCGTCTCTGGCATCTGCTTCTATTCTTGTTCTTTTCTAAATATGATGAAACAGATTAGTTTTTGGACAATCTGCTTCCATTGCAATATATTGGGATTCATTCATTTTGTTTCCTTTGTACCAGGTCAGCTTTTCAGAGGGGTTTTTACGTGGTTATTATTAAGGAAAACACATTGTAAATGCTGGTCATTTTTTGGTTCCTAATATTATATTACTTTATTTTTATGAAATCACTTATTGATAGCTAATCTGAATAAGTTCTTATTTAGACCAAAATAAATTTTCATATTAGGAGAGAAAAAATTATTCAGAACTGATCAATTTTTAAATATTAGCTCATGATAAATATCTTTATATATAATATATCTAAGATTTAGGACAACTTTTGTTAATTTTAGGTGTTTCCTTTCATCATGTTAATGGAAGTAGAAGTTTGTAATTATTTCGGGGTAACTCGTGCTTGTTTACACTCATCTTTAAAAGTACAATATTCTTGAAGAGAAACAACAAACATATTTGTGCTTTTGTAATCATCTCTGGATATCTTGAGGTTTGAATTATAGAGCAGTAACTCTTGCCCTGTGTATCTAATGATAGTCAGCCTGAGGCCTCCCTCCTAACAGTGCATAAAGTATTTGGCCCATAACTTATATTCTGCTGAGTCTTATTGCTTTGTTTATCAATATTTTTTGAACCTGCCTCCAGTCACCAGAAACATTATAGACTCCAAGGAAACTTTCTTCTCTGACATTATTCCTATTTGAATCTGCTTTTGCATGTTTAAATATTGTCCACGAGGAATTGTAGATAGTGTAGACAGTGAAAGAACAAATGGTTTTAGCAAACAGAATATTTTGTCACAAATAGCCATCTTCCTGTCTCTTAGAGCAGACAGTGGTAGGAGTAGTTAATGAGAAGTGAATTTAGTGAAAAAGAGAAGATGAAAGTAGCCGTTCTAATCAAATTCTGTCGTAATTTCTCAGGTGTCTAGAATTTATGACACACCATTCAGCAAATCTCCAATGATACATTTCCATAACAGGAGTTGTAAATCCATTGGCAGTTTCATTAATCAGACAAAGAGCTGTGCAGTTATTGAAATAACTCCTCAAATAATTGCCAACTTGCCGCGCCGTGACATCACTCTTAAGAGAAGTGCTTCGACAATTGATGATACAGCCCTGGGAAATTAGCATTTCTGGCATTGAAAAATCATTGCCGGGCATACCATGGATCTGAGGAAGTCCTTCCTGGAATTGTTGTTGCTCCTCAGAAGCAAGACTGAGAAAGAGGCAGTGATGAATAGTCCACTTGTTTTACATGTGCGGAAAAATGTGCAGGCATTGCATCCATCCCTCTTTAGACTGTGGTTTCTATTTTAACCATGAAACTATTTTAAAATTAAGAATGCTGTCAATTTGATTGCTTTCATATGTGTTGAGTGCCTTTTGAGCGTGTGGACTCAAGTCTCCTAGGGATTTGGGAGAAGTGTGAGGTGACAGCTCCTCCCAGGTAGTTCATACCCTACTCTTCAGGGAATGATGGGATACAGTGGAGCAAATACTATTATGAAGGTTGCAAAAAGTACTAAGAGAGTATAGAGGAAGGAAGGATATGCCAAGACTGGCCACCACAATGGTGGAGAGTCCGGAAAATCTTCCAAAAGCAGTGAACTCTTACATTAAATCTTAAAAGAAAGATGAGAAGAAATTCAAAATAGAAAAAAAAAAATGTTAAGTGGGAAGAAGTTTGGAATGGTGGTTTAGATGTGTTCTCTACCTCAACTTCTCTGATACTTTGAATAAACCAGTTTATCTCCTTGAATCTTGATTTTCTTTCTTAAAATAGAAAGGTATTATTCTCATTTTTTTAATGGCAAATTCCCAGATTAAAAAAAAAAAAAAAAAGTTGAGGGGCACCTGGGTGGCTCAGTGGGTTAAAGCCTCTGACTTCAGCTCAGGTCATGATCCCAGGGTCATGGGATCGAGCCCCGCATCAGGCTCTCTGCTCAGCAGGGAGCCTGCTTCCCTCTCTCTCTCTGTCTGCCTCTCTGCCTACTTGTGATCTGTCTCTCTGTCAAATAAATAAATAAAATATTTATAAATAAATAAATAAATAAATAAATAAAAAGTTGAAGCAGAAGGATTTTTTTTTTTTTTTTTTTTTAAGCAGAAGGATTTCTGTGTGAGAGGAAATGCTAGGGAAAACAACCCAAAATACTGTTATCATGAATTTTATTAATATTGTATCTTGGCAAACTACATAGACAGAATTTTGACATGCTTCTAATAATTAAATAAAATTATGTGTCACAGTCATATTTATGTGAGCTAAATACTTTCCTATAGTTATTTGTGTGAATGTGTTCCTTTTAAATACTTTATATATACTCTTAGCTCACGACTTAGATTTGCAAAAGACCAAAGTCCTACCCAATGAAATAATGAGAGAATAGTAAAATAAAATAGCAAATGTCAAAACATAACACATACCACTGTCATCTCTTTTCAATGTATATCTTAAGATCAGCATTGTTTTTTAATACTTTGAATCTGATAATGGAAATACAACTTAAAAAAAAAAAAAGTATATTATACTGCCACCTACGCACGGAACTGGTGTTTTGGGATGTTGTGCATTTTGAATGGATGTGAAGGTCAACAGTGTATGTCTCCTTTTGCTACAGAAATTAATGTAGCCTTTTTTATCCCTTAGTTCCTATGTATCAAATTACTTTTCATAAAATATCTATGAGGTTTATATGTTTTTATATATACAAAATAGTCAGGCGAGACATCAGTGATAGCATTACTTCTTTAATTTCGGTTTCCCTTAAGAGCATACCTTGTTAGTGTAAGCTGAGGGTGAAAACTTAATATAAAAATTCTGAATTTAAGAGCGGAAAGTGAGAGGCTTACCAAAATATGGTGGGATAGTTTAACAGAGTCTCATTTCTCAAGAACATTTAAGTAGTCAGCGAGGACATCAACTTGTTATTGACTAAAGAACTATTAATAGCACTTTAACAATTTTATGTTTATTTTCGTAATTAATTAATATGTCTTTCTAAAATTCTTGTGTGTCTGGACAGTGTTCACCTCATGGTTACACTCAGTGAGTATAGCATATGATGTTACTAGATGAACTGAGGGATATGTCAACATTATAACAAATATCCAAATATCAGGTATGAGTAGCTTTGTCAGTTCAATCAGATGATTGTGTTGAGTGGGAAATAGCTCTACCTTTCTAATTTCTGTTGTGTACACTGAAAGACCTGAAATGTTTATTTTGCTTAATTTTCCATTTGTTCTCATTGGTAATGGAGAAATGTAATCTTACTTAACAAATTGTCTGATGCATTTTTTTAAAGTTTGATAATGAGGTAAATTAGGAACAACGTGTGAACTATTACTTGGTAAATTACTTCTACTAAAATATTGATGGGGACTTTGATTTTTCCATCACTGTCAAACTTCTGACAAAGGTGAACTTAAAAGAAGAATGTGTTTTTTAAATAGAATTATTTTTAGAGTTTATTGAGAGCAGGATTTCGAGAACTAGGGATTCTTACTGTTGTCTGTAAAGCTCACTTAAAAATGACTTCTTTCCACGTTTGAAATCTGTACTCTTTTTTTTTTTTTAAGATTTTATGTATTTATTTGACACAGAGAGAGAGAGAGAGAGATCACAAGTAGGCAGAGAGGCAGGGAGAGAGAGAGGGGGAAGCAGGCTCCCCGCTGAGCAGAGAGCCTGATGCGGGGATCCATCCCAGGACCTTGGGATCATGACCTGAGCTGAAGGCAGAGGCTTAACCCATTGAGCCACTGTACACTTTTCTAACATTAACTAGTTTTGTGATTTATTTTAAGCAACAAAGTACTGTGAATTTTAAATTTTTTCTTCCCTAAACGTGCACATTCAACCTTCACCAAGATTTCCTTTGCTCCAGAAAGGCTGAAAATTGGCAAAATATGAGGAAAAAAATCAAGATGTCAAGATTTTTTACTATCATCATCAAAATGTAATATCTACTTTGAAACTTAGCCCACCATAGAAATCTTCAAAAAAAAAAAAAAAAAAAAGAAAAGAAAAAGAAAGAAAGAAAAGGAGAAAAAAAGGAAAAGTGAGTCACCTATCAATTATTTTAGATAGTTTTGGGCAGTTGAAAACAATATCTGTTGTTTGATTTTTTTTTTTTTCAGGAAAGTATTTCCCTTATCACTTTAGAAAGAAGAATCATTTTGCTTATTCCTTGCCTAAATTGAAATTATATGATCTATGAATGAATGAATATACATTTTAATTCTTCTTGTTAAAAGCTAATCTCACAGAAAGTAAAAAAGAGCCTAATTATAATATTAGGGAAAGGGAAAATTCTGCTGTATATAGTGTGAAACCTACTTTATTTTGTGGAATTACTGCAACAGCCACACCACACCAAATATTTTGTCCCATTTAGTCTAGGTGAACAGAACAAGACAAACGCACCCAATCTTCTTCATTGCAGACATGGGCCAGGCAAGCTCTTCCTTGCTTTATCCATGCTTTTCATGGAGGTTCCCATCATTTAACAGTATTCCTAGACTTTGGGCTTTAAACACATAAAGCTTTCTACAGCAAAACTGACATTTTGGATAACTTCACTGATTAATCATTCCAACTTAGCTCATCTCTAGGGCTCAGGTCTTTTTTTTTTTTTTTTTAAAGATTTTATTTATTCATTTGACAGGCAGAGATCACAAGTAGGCAGAGAGGCAGGCAGAGAGAGAGAGGAGGAAGCAGGCTCCCCGCTGAGCAGAGAGCCGGATGCGGGGCTCGATCCCAGGACCCTGAGATCATGACCTGAGCCGGAGGCAGAGGCTTTAACCCACTGAGCCACCCAGGCGCCCCTAGGGCTCAGGTCTTTAAATGATTATAAACTTGTAATTCTTTCCAAAAGGACAGTAATTCTCCTTAGGACATGATTATTAACATGCCGTTTTTAATAGCCCAAGGCAAAAAATACAATGTTAAACCTGACATTATTTTGGATTTCTTGGTGACTAAAATGAAAATAAAAACTTTTGATGTTTTACATTAATATCCTGTGTACCTTCATTAAATTTGGTATGGTTTTGGTAAATACCAAAAGTACATATTTCATTTCAAAGTAAAAGAGAGAAAAGGATCTTATTCAGTGTCTTTTGTTAAGCCACTGAAAGTAAAGATGAGTTAAATAGTGTTATCCTCTTTTGTCTTGTGTGGAAAAGATAGCAGATGCTTTGGGTGTTGGAGCACACCTGGTTTTTATGCAAAGAAAATGTGTAATTTGGATTATCAAGTGAATAATTAATGTCAAATTAATTCAAGACACTTTCTAAAAAAAAATCACATGTGAAATTCCTTGCTTTCTCTAAGAAATGCTGAAATAGGCATCTTTATTCTGAGTCTCCCTGCCCCCTACCCCAGGAAGTTATCTCAGAGATAAAGAGCTTGTGCTGATTTCTCCCAGAAAAACAAAATAAAACAAAACATCATATTTGTTATTTTGTTGTTCAAGA
Organism: Martes martes; assembly: GCF_963455335.1. Classification (NCBI taxonomy): domain Eukaryota; kingdom Metazoa; phylum Chordata; class Mammalia; order Carnivora; family Mustelidae; genus Martes; species Martes martes. The sequence goes on along the minus strand of NC_137900.1, from coordinate 41,125,383 downwards.
ATTCATCCAATTGTGTAAAATGCAGGTTTTGTGATATGCTGTAACTTTAGCTGACATAGTGCTTTCCAGAAAAGGGCTATTCCCTGTGACAGAACCACAGGGATTTAAAGAAATGCCCATGTCAGAGTTTCTGCCCATATTTGAAATATTAACAGTAATCTCTTAATATAAGCAAAAGGAGTTATCTTACCATACACTTGGCTATACAGAATCCCAAATCTTGAAGCAATGTGCGGGTTTGACCCCTGGCTTTCAGGGAATGGATTGGGCTGTTGTTTGATTAGTTTTGCTATTGAGTAATTCTGCTTTGCTTGTGTCTCCAGACAAATGTCCTATTTTTCAGATAAACCATATTTATCTTAAAAGTTTCTCCTCCCCTAGCTGTTCCCTTTCTCTCCAGGAGACATGAGGATCATCAAGATTTCTTTAAAAGTATTTAAGGAGAATGTGAACAAATAAGAGCTTAGAACTAAATTCTGTGGATTTAAATGCCAGCATTTTAAAATAAATATTAAAACAAATTAAAAGGTAAAATGGGAATGAGAAAACTTATGTGAATTTAAAAGTTAAAAACAGTAGTTGTGAGGATAAATATCTTAACTCCTAGAAAAGCAATATAAATTATACATGTTTAGTCATACCAAAATAACAATTTTGGGACACACACACACACACACACACACACACACAGTGTGTATTTAAATATATATCAAACCCAGATACTGGTAGGTCAATCATATTGCATTTTTAAGTGAGTATCTTTTTTTGTAATCATTGAAGCAATCCAAAAAATTGTTCTTGATGTCTTTCATGCCTTATTCTCTCAGGGATGTAATAAATCACTAGGGAATCGTCATTCCAACCTATTCCTAAAGCTAATGATTGTTTCCTTTCCACTTGAGAACTATGCCATTAAAAAACCACAGGTAATTCCCATTGATAGGTCTGTAAAGGGTGCTATAGTACATAGTATGTATATTCTATATTTATATCTATTGCTTTAATTCCAGTTGTCATGGACTGTCTTTTGTGTGACATAAGAAAGACACTTTTAAGATTTCACTTCTTTTTCAAAGATAGCAGTTTTGGTGGGTTCTTCACACTTTTATCGTTCGCATGTTTTCCAGTAATGCTGGTCCTACTGCCCCTGCCATGCCCACCACTATCACACCATATAAACCTTTTTTAAATCTTTCAATGTTAAATAATTAGTCATTGCAGAAAAATTTTACCCTATTTCCAGAGGAGGGGTTTCACTTTAAATATTTCACACTATTTCTCCATGCATTCTGAAATCCAGCTCCTGGCCAGGCTTTAGACAGAGGAATGCCGGTGGTGTTCTGGGTCCCGCCCTACAGATTCTGAGAGAAGACAAGCCTCTCCCCATGCAGCCAGTGAAGAAGAGACCTTCGAATCCAGGTCAGTCCCCATCAGTGGACACTACGGGATTGCTGATGCCTACTGTTAGGTTCTCCTTGTAGATAAGCATACCTTCAAAAGCTATTTTTATTTCCCTTAAACACCACAGTAGTCTCAAATCTTAAAAAAAGTTATTTCTCCTATACTAAGGATTTGGCCTTGTCCTTAAAGCAAATTAGGCTAAGTATTTGAACAGCACTTCTCAGTAACTACCTCGGCAAAACGCACTCCACATGGTAATGTTTTCCTTTGGGGATCTCGAAAAGAGTATTTGCTATTGATTAAATTCCTTTTGTGACTCCTAATCATTTCCTGATATAAAGAGGGAGAATTAATCAAAGTTAGCACAATATTAAATAAACAAAATATTCAAAAATATTATTAACAAACGCAAGAATAAAGACAAACCTCTCTGAACGTGTGGCAATATGTTATGGATAATCCTTTTTTAATAGTTTCTGATGACATTTTAGATTACCTACCCACCTATTTTTTATCTTTTCATAAATTTTGTCTGAGTTGAAATAACTATTTCCACTTGTAATCCCAGCTCATGGGGAACATCACTAAAAGTAACTGAACACTTCAAACTTCTGCGTACTTTCATGTCATTCTTGTTAAACAAGGTGTCAAACAAATAGTTTAAATTTTAGCAAATGGATTTATATATTGTCTTCATCTTTGCTTTTTTTCTCTTAAAATTGTTAATTATATATGTACACATTCAAAAATAAATAAAGAAATACATCATATACCTATTTAACCAACAAACACAGTTTATTAACTGAAATATTTTATGGTATTTGTGTCAGATTTTCTTAAAAATATGAGTCCTACTCTCTATATTCAATTCCTCACTTTTATTGGAGACAACTATCATCTAGAAACATACACACAAATATGTACACATGTATGTGCAGATACATATAATCTTGTCAAATTAAAAAGAATATTTTTATAATAGACAAATGTCTCAAAAATACTACAGATTATTTTTTGTGGATTTCTAAAATATACATAAGTTATTCATATTGTTTGTGTCAAGTTGCCCCTTGTTTTGTTCCCTTGGAATTATCATTTCAATATTATATTCCATATATTATATATATAATATTATATTTTATATATATAATATTATATATAATGTATATGATTATATATAATATATATTCCAAGAACTAATTAATTAATTTTACAGGCTATATGTTTTATATTTAGCTTACTGTATATTACTCCATGTGCAGTGACAGGACTTATGACCCCAGAGACTTAAGTTATGTAACAAATAGGTTAATGGAAAGGATGAAAATGAATCCCAACTCTAGTTTCCATGGGCCCAAGTGTCCTCAACATTTCTAGTGCTAGCTTTCTTGAGGCATTTTTTAAAACTGGATTCTCGTGTTATTATGCAAAAAAAAGAATCTATTTTGTATTTATTTATTCTGCTACATTTACTGTGATTACTGTTATCTTTTATTTTTTTTCTAGCATGCTAGTATTTTCTACTTTTTTTTTCTTAGCTTCATTTTTCTTCATTACTTTTTTTCTTGAATTAGTTTTGTTCAGATTATTTTGCTTCCTTTATTAGTTTAGTTGTAATTCTGTTTTTTTTCGTTTAAGAGTTAACTTTGCATTGTCTCATGCAGGCTTCAATTAAAATACCTCTATCTTGTTATTAATGCAGCATGGATATCACATGAGAACAATACACACAGACTTTAGAATGATTTACTACTGTCTATTCTCTCATTTCACTTTTGATTTCTCCTTGTGTTTGGTGTTCTGCAGTTTATTTACCCTATGAGTGGGTAGGTGTTCATTCCTTTCTAGTTACTCTGTTTAGGAATCACTCTGAAATTTGGTGTGATATGCAGGGTTTTTTTCCTGAATTCCATAAGAAATCATAATCATTGTCTCTTTGAATATTTCTTTTCCTCATTCTCTCCATGCTCTCTTCACAAATATGTGTCATACACACACACACACACACATATTTTAAAATTATCATCTTTTTACATCTCTAAATCAGACTGTAAGTTGTTTCTCTAGGTCAGTATACTTGTTCATCAATTGTGTTTTCAGCAAGATCTAATCTGTGGCTGAAGATTTTCACCGTTTTTTTTTTTTTTCAAATTTTATTTATTTATTTGACAGAGAGAAACACAGTAAGAGAGGGAACAGAAGCAGGGGGAGTGGGAGAGGGAGAAGCCAGGCTTCTCGCTGAGCAGGGAGGACCCTGGGATCATGACCTGAGCCGAAGGCAGATGCTTAACAGCTGAGCCAACCCCGCGCCCCTTTTTTCTTTTTCTTTTAGCAATTTTATTAGTTATATTTTCTAAAACATTCTTCCTTTATTGTATATATTGTAATTTCTTTCATCATAGCAAATATTTAACCATTGCCTTTTTGTATCTATTGAGATTATCATATGGATTTTCTTTGCTACTTTGTTGATGTGTTAAATAATACAGCTTGATTTTTAAATGTTAAACTTTGCTTTGTGGGAAAATTCTCCATCTTGTTATGATGTATTATAGTTTTAACATATTTTAAATTTAGTTTGTAATGTTTAAGAATTTGTGTCTGGTTCTATGAGACATTGTGCTCTGTGGGTTTCTTTACTGGGATGATTTTCTGGTTCTGGTGTCAGGGTAATCCTGGTATCATGAAATGAGTTAAGAATCTGGACAGACCTATGCAGAATTGGCATTATTTTCTTCTTATCCTTTTGGTCAAATTTTCTGTTGAACCTATCTGAGTTTGAAGTTTGTTTTTTGGGGAGTTTTTAATTATAAATATAATTTTTAGGTACACCTAATTTACAGATATAATTTTTCGTGATTAAGCTTCAGTATATCATGCCTTAAAAGAATATTCCATGTCACCTAGTTTGTAAAAATAACTGACATTAAAAATCTTACAGTATTCTCCTTCCTATCTCTATTGGTTCATTAATGACATTTTCCTGATAATAGTAATTTGGATCTCTTATTGATTGATTGTTTGATTAAATGGTTGTGAGAAAAGCCCAAAAGTTGCTTAAAACAAACAAAAAAACCCCAACAAACCCTTTATGTCATTTTATTTCATTTATTTTTACTATAACTTTTCTATTTTCCATTTCATCGATTATTGTTTTCATCCTTATTCCCCATGTACTGCTTACTTCGGGCTTAATTTGTTTGACCTCTAGTTTCTTAAGATGTTTAGATCATCAGTCATTAGTCATTGAAACACACACAGGGGCACCTGCGTGGCTTAGTCAGTTAAGCATCTCACTCTTTTTTTTTTTCTTCTTTTTCTTCTCAGTGTTCCAGAATTCATTGCTTATGCACTACACCCAGTGCTCCATGCAATACATTCCCTCCATAATACCAACCACCAGGCACACCCAACCTCCCACTTCCCTCCTCTCCAAAACCCTCAGTTTGTTTCTGACAGTCCACAGTCTCTCACGGTTTGTCTCCCCCTCCAATTTCCCCCAACTCACTTCTTTCCATCTCCCAATGTCCTTTATGTTATTCCTTATGCTCCACAAGTAAGTGAAACCATAGGATACTTGACTTTTTCTGCTTGACTTATTTCACTCAGCATAATCTCCTCTAGTCTGGTCCATGTTGCTACAAAAGTTGGGTACTCATCCTTTCTGATGGAGACATAATACTCCATAGTGAATATGGACCACATCTTCCTTATCCATTCATTCATTGAAGGGCATCTTGGTTCTTTCCACAGTTTGGTGACTGTGGTCATTGCTGCTATGAACATTGGGGGTACAGATGGCCCTTATTTTCACTACATCTGTATCTTTGGGGTAAATACCCAGTAGTGCAATTACAGAGTCATAGGGAAGCTCTATTTTTAATTTCTTAAGGAATCTCTACACTGTTTTCCAAAGTGGCTTCACCAACTTGCATTCCCACCAACAGTGTAAGAGGGTTCCCCTTTCTCCACATCCTCTCCAACACATGTGGCTTACTGTCTTGTTGATTTTGGCCATTCTAACTGGTATAAGGTGGTATCTCAAGGTGGTTTTGATTTGAATCTTCCTGATGGCTAAGGATGATGAACATTTTTTCATGCGTCTGTTAGCCATTTGTATGTCTTCATTGGAGAAGTGTCTGTTCATGTCTTCTGCCCATTTTTGGACATGACTTTCTGTTTTGTGTGTGTTGAGTTTGAGGACTTCTTTATAGATCTTGGATATCAGCCCTTTGTCTGTAGTGTCATTTGCATATATCTTCTCCTATTCCGTGGGTTTCCTCTTTGTTTTGTTGACTCTTTCTTTTGCTGTGCCGAAGCTTTTGATATTGATGAAGTGCCACAGTTCATTTTCGCTTTTGTTTCTTTGCCTTTGGAGACATGTCTTGAAAGAAGTTGCCGTGGCCAATGTCGAAGAGGTTACTGCCTATGTTCTCCTCTAGGATTTTGATAGATTTCTGCCTCATGTTGAGTTCTTTTGTCCATTTCAAGTTTATCTTTGTGTATGGTGTAAGAGAATGGTCGAGTTTGATTCTTCTACACATAGCTGTCCAATTTTCCCAGCACCATTTATTGAAGAGACTGTCTTTTTTCCACTGTGTATTTTTTCCTGCTTTGTCGAAGATTATTTGACCATAGAGTTGAGGGTCCATATCTGGGCTCTCTACTCTGTTCCACTGGTCTATGTGTCTATTTTTGTGCCAGTATCATGCTGTCTTGGTGATCAGAGCTTTGTACTAAAGATTGAAATCAGGCAACATGATGACCCCAGTTTTTTTTTTTTTCTTTTTCAACATTTCCCTAGCAATGTGGGGTCTCTTCTGGTTCTATATAAATTTTAGGATTGTTTTTTCCAGGTTTTGAAAAATGCTGATGGAATTTTGATCGGGATAACATTGAAAGTATAGATTTCTCTAAACAGTATAGACATTTGAACAATGTTTATTCTTCTGATCCATGATCAAAGCATCCCACTCTTGATTTCCAGCTCAGGTCATGATTTCAGGGTCATAATCTCAGGGTTGTGACATTGAGCCCTGTAAGGAGCTGTGCTGGGTGAGTAGCCTGCTTAAGATTCTTCCTCTCCCTCTGTCTCTCCCCCTCTAAAAAAAGAGAGAGAGAGATATGCACAGTTACCAAAGATGTCAATAAGAGATTAAAAAGATGTCAATAAGAAACAGATAGCTTGCATATCCATTTGTTTATTAATGAAATTAATTTCGTAACTGAAATTATCCCACAAACACAACTCCAGGCCCATATTGATAGATGACTTGTACATGACTGTTCACTGCAGTTTTATATGTAATATCCATAAATTGGAAGTAATCCAAATCTTCATCATCTGGTGAATGGATAAAGAAACTGTAATATACCCATACAATGGAATACCAGTCAGCAATTAAAAGGAATGGATAATCGATACACATTATGGCATGGATAAATTTCAAAATATTTAGTCTGAGTGAACAAATCCAGAAAAGAGGAAGTACATACTATCTGATTCCATTTATATGATACTCTAAAAAATGCAAACTGAAGTACAGTGACATTAAACCAATTCCCTGGGAAGGAATTACAAAGGGATAGATAATCAATTATTTTGATTTTCATGATGGTTTTCATGTGTGAACACACAGGGAAAACGTGGCCAAATTGTATAAAGTGCATATGATTTTAATTTTGTGCCACTTATACCCCAACAAAACTTTAAAAAGAAAAAGAAAAAAAATTAAGCTCCTTACTGAAAAATGAATTTCTATACAAAAGTTTCTCTTGATTATGCATTGGCATTTCTTTCTCCATCTTCAAAACAGCAGGAAAAATAGTCATTCTGACATGCTTATGAAAGTTGTTGTGAAGATCAAATGGCATAATATGTAAAAATGCTTTGAAAATGTGAAGTGCTATACAACCATAAATTGTTATAAATGATCTGGTTAGATTTAAGCATTACGATTCATGATGGGCCCCATTTACATTGTGTGTGTGTGTGTGTGTGTGTGTGTGTGTGTGTGTGTGTGTTGGAAGTGGCAGTTGGGATTGTTTTAACTTTTTTCTCTCCTCCTTTTGTTCCTGGTCTTGCCATTTCTTGTAAACTTAATGATGTTTCACACTCCCTCCCTAGCTCTTTTCAGCCTGTTGGCAGGAACTCCTGGCTGTATTTCACAGAAGGTTCTGATTCCTTCCTTGCAGGTGCTTTGCTTTAGTGAGAAATACAAAAAGGTAACTTAAGTGGGGGAAAACATAGCAGCTAGTATTTTCTTTAGCCCCTTGGGATGAGGGGATGAGTGAAACATGATGGAATTGGCATGCAGGTAATATTTTAAAGGGTGGCAGCCTGAATGAGGTAACATGGCCATCTGGTAGATGTAGCACAGCATCAGAGTGTCCAAAAATTTGATTTTTTTTTTTTTTTTACTAACTTTGTTATTCCTCTGGCCTCAGAGTTTCTTTCAGCTTCCATACAGGGATGAATGTCTCCAAATTCCCAAATTGGTATTGTGTAAGAACTCAAAGATCAATGTTTACTTTATTGGAGCTGGGAAGGATGGCTGCGAGAAAAATGAACTAACATTCTTTTTTTTTTCTTTTTCCCCTAGCTGTTACTATGGTCTGCATACAGTAAGTATTTTTGCTTCTATTTGGAATTGAATTCCAATACTGGCTGGAAAAAAAATGTTAGTTTTCTTCCCTCAGGAGCTCTCCTTCTTAGCTTCTATAAAGTAAAAATATTTCTTTGAGCCTTACAAATATATACACAAAACATGCAAATACTACTGATACACAGGAGCGTATATTAATGTCACTAATGCCTTTGAGTTGAAGTATCCCCAGAAGAATATTGGAAATAAGATAACATGAAACAACTAGACAGGGATGGGGCAATAGCTATGATCAAATGCATATTCCCTCAACAGCCGCACCTAGTTTCTTGCCAGAGTTGGAGTTGATTGAGCTCCTTGTCTACACATCTGTTGTAGTCTGCTTCTCCTTAGAATTTGAAGGAAGAGCTAATATCCTTTTTTGAATCTCTGGCCTTACTGACCAGTGTTAAGGTTCATCTTTGTGACAATTCATAGCTGAAAATTAAGTGTCTGTGTGTTTCATATTGTAAAATCAAACAAATCTCCTTCTTACGGTTATGCTAGATAAACCACCTCCAGGTTTGGGAAGAGGTAACATTCCTGCAGGATCCGTATGGCCATTCCCTTGTCCTCTGCCTTCCCATGAACAGAATGAGGCAGAAGGTTGGTGGGGGTTGCTTGGTAGCTTCGGGGAGAAATGAGTTCATAAAAATGGAAACCGTTTCTTTCTCCTCCCCTCAGCCTTCTACTGTGTGTGTAGAAAGGGATATACTTAATCTGCTCACCTCCAATTCGGGAGTGCCTTAAGTCCTTATGAATCCTTATGAATCCTTAAATCCTTATGAAACTGGAAGGGCATTTTAATTCCTGTCTGGTTGTTTCTGAGTCACCTCAATGCTGTCAAAACAAGACGAAAGAAGAAGGAAGAGGGCAGAGCAGCACAGCAATTTGGGAAAGGGCAAATACTCCTCACCGGAGTTTTCCGAAGAGCCAAATCTATGTGTTCTGTGAGCTCAGGGAAGTGAAAAAAAGGAGCTGAAGGCAGGACCTGGCTGTTAGCCTTCCCATTCCCACCCAAGACTGTCCAGGGCAACAAAGACGGATGAGCATCATGAGGGTGTACAGAGTCAGCCTGGCACTAATTAAGGGAAGCAGAGACATTTCTCCTGCATGATCTCTAGTATTAAGCCTGTGGTAAGAATCTGCCGGGTCCCCAGTGACCAGAAAACAGACTCTAAAATAGAGAAGAGAGGCAGCCACCATAAAAGTAGGTCAGACTTTGATACCCAGCATTTGGAGTCAGCACGGCGATAACCACAGATAGTAGTAGGCTGCCCACACCCACCCAGGGACCTTTATGCATTTAAGTGGATTTCCCCATACATGCAGCCTCTCGGGCAGTAAAAAAGAAGGTAGAAAGAAAGGAATAACTTTTTTTTTTTTTTTTGCAAGTAACCTTATATAGTAGAGTTTGAGCCAAGCAAGCAGGGAAGCTTTTGATTTTTCAGAGAGGATGAGACTTGAGCCAGGAAATAATTCTAAAAAATACTGAAGATACCCAGAAAAAAAATAGGTATAACTTAAGAATCTCTAATCAGGACCTTTAGGTTGCCTATCATCTTCACTCACTTCTTATTAGTGTCAAGAAAATGATACTAAAAGTGGGATGCTGGAAAAGTAAAGTTATTATTCACATTTACAAAATCTGTATCTCCATTAACTCCACTAAGTTGACATTATTAAAGAAACCAAATAAAATGAATGTCACACAAACAGCACAGAAGCAACATTTTCACAAGTAAGTGTATTTGTTGCCTTTCACTATTCTTCCTTCTGTGTTCCTTATTTCAGTAAGTTGTGTTGCTGTCCATAGGGGTGATCGAGGAAGAAACTTTTTCCTCTTTGATTACTGTTTTAGTTAGTTTGGGCTGCTGTCAGGAAGAACCTCAGATTGGGTGTCTTATCAACAGTAAGACATTTATTTCTCTCAGTTCTGGTGGCTGAAAGTCCGAGATCAGGGTGCCAGTCCGGTCAGGTTCCGGCGAGCATGTGCTCTCTGGTTTGCAGGTTGCTGTCTTCTCCTTGTATCCTAACGTGGCAGAGAGCCAGCCGAGTCTCTTTGATGGTCTCTTTGATGAGGGCACCAATCCCATTCATCAGGGCTGCTCCCTTATGGTCTAATCATCACCCTAATACCATCACAGTGGGAATTCGGATTTCAACATAAACATTTGGAGTGGGGGATATAAACATTCAGCTCCTAACAACCAGTCCCACTCAACTATCACTGCATCTGTCATTTTTCCCTCCTATATATCTCTTGAGTGTATTTACTCCTGCTCACTCATCTCCTTTGCCATTACCTTAGCTCAGACCTGTCATTTCCCACCTGGTTCTCTCGAGAGCCTCATAACTGGCTCCCTGCCATGATTACTGGTGAAAGTAATCTTTTTAAAGTATTATGTGATCACTCAACACCACCACCATCCCCTGTTAACAGTCATCATTATCTCTTTGTTGCCTTTGAGATGAGTTTTAAACTCATGGATAATGTCAAAGATGAGCTGGCAGATGAACTTCAAAGATAATTTGCAAAGTCCTTCACGGTCCATCTGCTAGTTAATCTCCCTTCCTTTTGTCTTTCCATCACACTCTAGCTCAGTGGCCTGAAAACCATGCCCCAAAGAATGCTAGGCCTCCACAAAGCCCTTCCAGAGGCTGTTGAACGTGTGTGTGCTGCCTGTGTGTCTTTGTATGTTGTGAGTTTGTGTTGAAAGGTGCAGGAGCCCAGGGGCAGAGCTGAACTTTAGGATTGCTTTATAACCTCACATTGAATCACAGTAGCTACCTGTGCGGGGAAGGGCGGAGAGTCCACCGGAGTACTTCTTTAAAGAAAGTGCCCCACAGCTTCAGAACTAATCAAACAAAACAAAAACCACTTTTAAGACCACTACTCTACCATACGGACCCATTAACAGTTGTCTCAGACATTTTATTACACTTTCTTTCAGCAGGTCCATGAACTTTCAAATAATTTCATTCTGGAAGGCCTTATTCTTTTCTTTGCTCTCTCATCAGTTAGGCACTCAGGTAATTCCCACTGATTTTTCAGCCGTCTCTCCCGGAAGCCATATTTTTCTGGAAGACTTTACTGAGTTTATACCTTTCTTTGCTTTTGTTATTTTTTTAAAAAGCATCAATCAGGGTTGATTATAATTATTTATTTGTGTCCCAGACTGGATGGTAAGTCTCTGAAGCTAGGTATTCTGCAAATCTCATCATAACATTCAGAGATCCTAAAGGGAGTTCCCAGCATCTATTTGTTTTCAATAAACTCTGAATAGAAAAGTTCTATTAGCCAAAGCGAGTCTTGGAAAGAGGGAGGAGATTCATTTACTCTGTCAACTTTCTCCCAAATGCAAACTCAAATGACACTGCTTTGAAGAAATAAGCGGACAAAACCTGTTTGCTACTAAAGCAGTCCTCATCTTCTGCTTTTCCTTTCTGAGGAAGTTTTTAAAATTTTTTCTGTTATGTTTCACTGCCCACTCCTATAGACTTCTTTTTATTTCCATATTTGAGTCTTCAGAGCTGCTGGGTGCTTTTTTGAAAGTATATTTTGCTAAAGAAAATCTTTAATGAATAAATTATGGCATTCATTTGCTTGATGGAAAATACCTCAAAGCCCTATAAATAAAGAATGCTTATTTGTTTAGTTAATTTATCTTATTCCTATCTCCTTGGCAAAATATACTTTTCAATATTTTTAATAAAGTATCAGATGCTTCACTTTCATTTGAAAATCTATTTAAATATTTTTCTTATAGATTTATGACAAATATGTAAGACCAATAAACAGACGTAAGATAATGTGATTTCAGTGACAACAGAGTAAAAATAAATGAGGATCACTGCAGAAGCTTTTGTTTTTGAATAGGGCTCCATTTACACAGAGACATGAAATTATAAGCAATTAAAATGCATGCATGCTTGAATTGAAAGGAACTTTTATAAGGCAGCCAAAGTGGAGGAATGGCAGGTGACCTTTTATATATTCCTGGGGGGAAAAACAAAGAAAAGAAATGGTGGAATAGTTATAGAAAGCTGCATTTAATGAAAATGATTTTGAATTATTTCTTTTCCAGGAAATAAAAGGTTTACATTTCTGGGTATCTTATTAGAATGACCCAATGCATTAAAATTATCCACTTGCATTTGAAAAAGTATTAATCATCAGAGGCCCTAGTATTTTGTTTTCTTGTCCTATATTATTCAATTTGCAGAGCCTGATAAATCAGAACACCTTCAAGTATGCAGCAGTCACCAGGCAGAACCTTGTCCACATACCAGGTCCACTCCCAGAGGCATGTGACCTTGAACAGTTTGTATTTTCTCTCTGACCCCTAAATCTGTCCACTGACAAATAGAGGTGAAAATCTCTATCTCCTGTGTTCCTTTGTGTTTTGAAAAATGGAATGCATGCAATATACCAGACACAGCGCCTGACACATAGCATAGGCTCAATGGGTACTGACACCTCTCAAACTGATGTAGCGATTCAAGGCCGTGAATTTCTGGGTGTTCTTTCCAGATTGGGACAGTCCTAACTGTGGCTGTGTTGGAACAGGCTCGGGTGCACAGGAAGAGGAGCAAGAGCTGTGTCAACGGTTATTTGTATATATGGGACATTCACATTTCATAACTTAGAGAGGGACTGAGCGCTGCAAATGAACAAAAGTACCCATAAATAGAGATTTCTAGTTGACAGGCTGCTGATAAAATAGCTTTTACTCTAATATGAGAACCAAGTTAAGCAAACGTAAGATTGAAGCTGCTGTGTGAAAAGGAATGTCAAGACGATGCTTGTGAAGGGGAGAATGCTACTAGCTTTCATTGAACTACATGTATACTGCCTGGACAGTGTGTGTTAATAGCAGGTGTACTCATATGTGTATATATAGAATATACAGGTATATATACAAATATATTCATACACATTCACAACCCGTAATCTCTCCATTACGGGTTGACCAATCTATCTATCCACCTAGAACCGTTAGGACAGTACAAGGCCCATAGTGGAGAATTAAATGAAGAAATTGATTAAATGATTATATAGCATAATAAAGAGTGGACTTCAAGAATGATTATCCTTACAAAAACTGTATGGATAAATAAAGGAAACATCCCGGGGCTTAAATTTTGAATATTTAAACACACACACACACACACACACACACACACACACACGTTTAAAACAAATAGTAGATAGATAAATATCATGAAAGAAAGAACTAAATAAGAGAAATACTTGGATGTCATAACATCATTCATCTTGCTTTCTCTATGTCATATGATATTGGTGTTCAAACTCTTCTTTTTAAAATTCCTCTGTCATCGTAAGCTTCCTAGCACCCAATAGTGTTCTTTTTTATTAACTAAAGTTTGACTTTTTTCTAAATCATGTTTTATTTTTCCATTATATCCTTAATATCTTTTCTGGAATTTAGTCTTGAATTCCTGATAAATATGGACACCTCTCTACTTGCTACATGCAGATTCTCATCCTTCATTATTCTTCCTCTGAAAATACCTGGGATTTCTTCTCCCCATATTTTGCACTTGGCTGTTTTTCTCTTCTTTCATCTGTTCATTAATAAGTCTACATGTGCTCCTTTATATTCAAATCTACTTCCAATTCTTTTTTTTTTAAGATTTTATTTATTTATTTGAGAGAGAGAGAGAATGTGCACGTGAGCAGGGAGAGGGGCAGAGGGACAAGCAGGCTCCCCACTGAGCAAGGGGCCCTGACCTGGGGTTCAATGACCTGAGCTAAAGGCAGATGCTTAACTGCCTTTAGGCAGCTGAGCCACCCAAGCACCACAATCTACTTCCAGTTGTTTCCATATTTCAACCTAGTTTATATTTGTTTCTACAAAACAATTTCCCAGAATTGTTTTGGAAGCAATGCTACTATTTCATGGAAGCAAGCTCCTATTTCTGAAGTGGTTTCATACTCTCTCTTTAGTTTTCAAGGCAGCATACATGAATGTTGTGTCATTGTGAAGAGCATCCTGGAGTAAGATAGACCTGAATTCTAATTCCCGCATGACTCTACCAATTATTTTTTCTGGAGAAATTATTCACAGCATCTGGAACCTGAGTTTTTCCATTGGTAAATTCACGAAAATGAAAGTCTCATCTTAGGATGTTTTAGGATTCCATGATATAATACATATGTTTAAGGCGCTTTATGTAAAACCAACACACAGATATGTAGGTAAAGCACTTTGAATACAGATATACTTACATATCCACAATGTAATTATCATATCATTATCTTTAATCTTGTATAACACTCAATCCAGATTCTAGCATGAAAAACAGTACCTAGTTGGCATCTTTTTTCATACTACCGTCATTACATGAAGTAATACATGTAAACTTGCCCTTGATAGCACCGGTGTGTTACAGTAAAACCTCTATGCATGTTGGGTGCCATGTCCCTTCTTCTGATGCCCCTGTTTAAAAAATAAGAATTGCTTCTTTGACTTCTATCATCTAACTTTGCCTTTTCATTGCTTATTAGCAATCATATCAAAAGGTGAGATGACAGACAGAGGGTGAGCAAGACCAGAGTTAGCCTATTGGTAATTATGAACAGCTTCTGAAAAAATGTTTAGTGAGGAAGGGTATGCACTCGATCAAGGAAGGGGGTTAAGGGTAGAAAAAAGCGGGTGGCGAGTTTGTTTTCTCTGTAAAACTCCTTTTCACAGAGAGTAAAAGTGAGAATCAGCTTAGAATATTTGTAATTCCTTTTGTCTGACATAACCATGACATTGCACCCCAGTTCCTAGCAAGACATTGGGAAGTTCCCTTTTACATTATAATCTTAATCTCATTTCAGATATAGACACAGGGTGAACATCCCAGTTCAGAGAAACCAGTTTAAGGCAAGGCTTATGCGTGGGGTTACACCACATCTTCTAGAAAAACAAAACAGAGACAAAACAAAAACCCTCTACAAGTTAATTATTTGTTTGGGATTTTGCATTTTGAGGACAGTGAACAGTAAAATGGCTTTTTAGGGAGAGATGATTACAGTTTTCTTTGCTTTGCTCATTCAGTCTCTTAAGGGAGTGCAGAAATTAGGTTTTCTTCTGCCTTATAACTTTCAGATGGCAGAAAGTCTGCCAGCCTGTCTTTACTCTGTTGCATTAAACCTCCCAAATATCCCCTTGCCCCTGATGATATTAAGTGTCAAGGACTTTCAGAGTCCTTTACCCTTTACCATGGTTCTCAGCATCCACCAAGCTTCTGGGAAGCTCTGAAATATTGTTTGTAGCCTCCATTATAAGGCCCACTAAGGACAGAGCAATGATGAATGTTATAATTTAGATGGCACACAAGTGACATCCACAGACCAAAGGACTTGTGTGATATTATCATACCTTTTCTTCATTACTCCGGCAATGAATACTAATTTTCAATTGAGTGCAAAACTGTTGTGATTTATTTTATCCTCATTGGGTAAAGTCTAGGGTGGGTGGGGATGCCTGATTGCAAGGTTTCATCATTTCAAAGCTATAAAAGTAAAGTGAAACTAGGACAAACAGAAATGCTGAGTATATAAATGCAAGAATGGTTGGGAGGATTAAGAATCCTTGGTCACCAGCAGGCGACATGGAGATTACAGAACATGATTTTGCCTTCCAGCTTTGCCTAAAGTTATAAGATTTGAACTAGGTTAAAGGGTTGCAGTACAAGTGAAATAAATAACTTGCTTTGGATTTTGTGAACATATATGCTTTTTTCTGTGTTATAATGTGCTTGCTTTCTGTGTTATAATGTGCTTGCCAGAATATTGAAAACCTATTCTTCGCTGCATCATTTCTCTCCTCTGAATAGTGTTAAATTTTTTTATAACTTCAAAGAAAAACTTCTTTATGATAGGAAATTCAGAAAATACTAAATATCACAAATGAAATAAAAACCATCTGTAACCAACCAGTCAGAAAAAACCACCACTAAAATTTTGCATGTAGTCATATTTTTCTCTTTGTATATATGTTCAGGATTATATTTTTATAATGTGCATTATCTTTTAAATTTTGTGACATTATTTTCATATGTGTATGCATCTGTCTATAGTATTTTTAAAGAGATATATTTTAATATATGTTTTTAATAAATTATACTTTATTTAATCAGTCCCTCTTTCTGCATATGTATTTGGTGTCTCACATGGAGCAATTACAGACAATGCTTTGACTAATCTCCATATGCACAAATAATTTGGAATGATTTTCTTTCTTTCTTTCTTTTTTTCTTTTTTTTTTTTTTTTTGCATTACATAAATCTCTATGCTTATAAATGATTTGGGGCACCAAAGGTAGAATCACTGCACCATGGGGCTATGGATGGTTTAAAGACTTCAGTGTATAATTTCAAATTTCCATTCAGAAAATGTGTGTAATGTGTGAGTGTCCACAACAGCACACTGAAATGCAGAAAAATCAGTGAATTAAAAAAAAAATGGTGTATAACAAATGTAAGACAAGAACTTATTTTAAAATATTTTAAATATTTTAAAATGAAAAAAGTCCCCTAAATTTTGGGAATATAAAAGTCAATCTTGAAACTAAGGAAAGGGTATGGGCACATGGGTGACTCAGTAAGTTAAGCATCTGACTCTTTATTTTGCCTCAGGTCATGGTCTCAGGGTCCTGGGATTGAGCCCTACCTCAGCTCCAGTCTCAGAGGGAAGTCTGCTTGAAATTTTCTCTCTCCCTCTCTCCTGCCCCTCCCACACCGTGTTCCCCACCCTTTTCTTTCTTTCTCTTTCAAATAAATTAAGAAATCTTAAAAAAAAAAAAAATAAGGAAAGGGTAAAAATTGTTAGGGGTTGTTTCTTGTTTTTCCCCTAAAGGAAAGGAATTTTGGAGACAACACAAAGCTATTTCTCTGATTGGAAACATTCCCAATGCTACTGAGAGCACAAACCAATCAGCCTCATTCTCCTCTTCCAAGAGAAAAGCGGTTACTCCTGGTTTTATGAGGGACTATAAAGGGTTCAAGCGGAGTACATATGTGTGTGCAAATTACAGTGAAAGCCCAGCAAAGCCTCAAGGGAAATTACATTAAAGATGGAGATTTTTAATGAGCTAGGAAAATGAAAAGAGTGCATAATTCTATCAAAGATCTCTCCTACAATTTTTACTTACAAACGGGAATTGGTGTAAGAGAACACCACACTCTATTTCTAAATAGAAATATTTCTATTTCTATGTGTATTTCTAAATCACATGCTTTTTATATGCTAACATTTATATGTGGCATGGAAGCCTGTCATATAAACCTGAGAGTCTAAGATCATTACTGTCTGAATTATTCATCAACACATATTAATTAAATTTTCATACAGAAGCAATTTGTCCTTTGGAAAGGACAGAAAAGTTGACTTTGCTAATAGTTTTGGTGTAAAAATATGCCAGTTATTACAAATGGTTCTTTTTTCCTTTGGCTGGTAAGTTGAGATGGACCTTGACAATTTGCATACATAAATTCCACTCAATGCACAGTTCTTTATTGAGTGTGTCTAAATTGGTAGCACAACTAAGCTGGTAGTTAAATTGTTGGGGGGGAATGCTGTAGGAAAGAATTTTATGTAGCATAACAAAGAAAAGGACTTCAAGAATGATAATTACCCTTGACGATACGCCACTATTTTATAATGGTCACTTACCAAAAGGACAGAATTTGTTCGAATTGTTAATACCATTTCCGTATTCGCACTTTAAAGCCTTCATTAGGTACCAGTCATTGGAATTTTTCTTTATGTGCTCATTTACAAAGTGATAATGGCTGCAGCATCAGCAGAATCAACAGAGATCGCAATCCAAACCTCTTACGGAAAGATTAACTTATCTCTGTCATATAGAGAACTTCTTTTATGTCCTCTACTCTGGCAATGACTTTCCCCGAGCCCCAGCCCCTAGTCCAAATGGCCTGGGGGACCTACACACACACAAACACGGTTTAAAAGAGCAGCTAGACTATGAAAGATCCAGCCAAAACTCTGCCAAACCATGCAGGAGCTGCTCAGACACTCTCTTGGTGAGAGGGGCTGGGGAGCACCAAGGTTTATTTTCCAGTATTTATTAAAATGTGCTGAATGCAGCTTTGATTGAGGTTGAAAATATAATAGGTATTAAATATATATTTTTGTAGATATAAATTTTATATATGTAAATATATAATATAACGTATATTAAATAACTGTATATTATATATAAAATGTATACTAAATAACTATGTATGCTATATACAAAACATATAAATACAAATATATAGATATAGATATATAGATATATGCCAGGCATTTTGTGGGATGCTATACATGCATTATCTCTGCATTTTTAATCTTGTGGCTAAAGAAATAATTCCAGGTAACATTTATGTCACACTTAATAAGTGTCAGGCAGGGATGCCTGGGTGACTGTCCATTAAGCACCTGCCTTCGGTTCAGGTCATGATCCCAGGTTCCTGGAATCGAGCCCCTATTCAGCAGGGAGTTTCCTTCTCCCTCTGATCCTCCCCATCTTGTGCTCTCCATCCCACTCTCTCTCAAATAAATAAAATCTTTTAAAAAAATAAGTCTCAAACATTCAACTAAGAACTTTACATGTGATGTCTCATTTAATCCTCTCAAAACCCTACAAGGTAGGTGCTATTATTATCTCTCTCTCTCTCTTTTTTAAATATGAAGAAACTGAGGTGCTGATATGCCCAGTGTCACAAGCCTAGAAAAGAGTGTGTACAAGATTCACTTTCCGTTTGATATGAGCCAATACCTCCAACCCCCACAGACACAGCTTTGTTAACCAAATCATGTGTTGTTGTTTTTTTTCCATTGCTCAGGCTGCAGAAAATATGGCTAAGTCAATTTGGGGGGGGGGCAAAATTCATATAACCATGAAAAATTTTATGGTGGCACTTTGTGCTTTGATTCTAGACCCACTATCATTTTATTTTTCTATCTTACTCTTTACCAAATATCTTCAGTTAAAAATATCTGTTTATATTGTTTGAACTCTATATATGTCTTCAAGTTGTTCACTGGTTAACTCATGTTAAGAGAATGTAGCATAAATTAAGAAATTTAGAAAATTATCCCACTGCTTCTACACAACAGCTTCACTGTCTTGTTGAGTAGGTATTCTGAAGCTGCAAACCCTGAGCTGAGAGATAAAAATGATTTGACAAAGACCACAGGACTTCTAATTGCATAGTTGGGCTACAGTTCCTAAAGCCCAGTCCCTTTCATTCAACATTCATTCAGTGGATACTTATTGATCACAAACTTTAGCTCTTTCTTCCTTTTGTTAACCAAAGCCAGTTTGTAAAATTGGTCACTCAGGTCTTTGTACTAAATATGCATTAATGAGAGCACAGCAGACATTTTGATGCCAAGTTCTGATTAGCTGTGGAGTCTTTTTCATAGGTATGCCTCACAAGCCTGTGGGCAGAGCACTGATCTCAAGGAAGTGCTGGAGAAAATCGAGTCTGGCCCAATGCAGGGTAGAGAGCCAATGTATAATATGGTAGACAGTAGCCTCATGAGGAATTGCAATGTGGTTAGTCCTAATTGAGATGTGCTGTATTCATAAATCACATACCAGATTTTGAAGACATAGTAAGAAAAAGGAATGTACTTATATAATGAATAATTTTTATATTGATTAAAAGTAAAGGATAATATTCTGGTTTAATAATATGTTGTGAAAATTAATTTTAATTATAAATGAAGTAAAATTAAATTCACCTGTGTATTTTTACCTTTTTAAATTACTAGAATTTTTAAAACCACGTATGTGGCTCATATTTTGGTTAACAAATATTTTAACTTTTATATCCTATTTCTCTTTTATATTTGACTATTGAAGAGATTATAGAATATAGTAACTATAATCTGAAAACTCAACCATTTTGCAATACTGTGATGAATTTCTATTAGGTTCTCTTAGGTTTACATTTTTGTCATTGATTAGTTGGGACTTTTCAAATAGTTTGGGATATTAATCCATTAAAGTATAGCATTAGCAAATATTTCTACCAATCATAACATGCCATGGTTTTTGACTTTTTGATATATCAGAAGTCTCATAATTTATAGTTCTCTTAAGGTAATTTTCACTTTTTTTTTCTTTTGGTCAAATCTGTCATTTTTCTTCTCTATGGCTTCTTGGGTACATACGGTTAAGGAAATACTGTCCTCATAAAAAAATTTCAATGTTATTCTATATTTCTTTATAATGTCTTTTTTTTTTCTTGACACTTAGCTTTTTAACCACCTAAAATGTATTTTTGTATATGTTGTAAATCCTTTCACCTACTTTTGAAATCCTTACTTATAGATGGCTAATAAATTATTGTTAAAAATTAAACAGCTTACCCTCCCTATTTTTATTTTAAAATTTTTATGGATTATTAATTATTTTGAAATAATTGCCATGAAGCAGATGCTTGTGTCTCCTCTTCCTGCAAATTCACATGTTGAAACTCTTGAAAGATACATTTGAAAGAATATCATCATTGTTATTTTTAATTTCATTAATTTGTATCATCATCATTATTATAATTAATTTTTTAATTGAATATACCTAACCCCTTACATCTTCTTTCATCAAACTCACACCCTTCCTTCAGGATTTATAACAAATAAGCCATGCCAACACTCCCAGAGTGGGACCAAGTCCATTCTACTGTGTTCCCATAGAATCATCTTCTATATAATTCTTACATATATCTACCATGATAGTTGCCCATCTATTAGTAGTCATGTGTCCAAATAGTTATATACCTAATAATTGCATATATAGTTAAAGCTGGATGTATAACTTTTTAAAAATAAAGATTTATTTATTTATTTATTTATTTATTTTAGAGAATAGGAGCAGGGAGAAGGCAGGGTCGGAGGAAGAGGGAGAGAATCTCCAGCAGATGACAGCTTTGTAATAGAGCTTGAAGTCTGGAATTGTGATGCCACCAACTTTGGCTTTCTTTTTCAACATTCCTCTGGCTATTCAGGATCTTTTCTGGTTCTCTATAAATTTTAGGATTATTTGTTCCATTTCTTTGAAAAACATTGATGATATTTTGATAGGGATTGCATTAAATGTATAGATTGCATTAGGTAGCATAGACATTTTCACAATATTTGTTTTTCCAGTCCATGAGCATGGAACATTTTTCCATTTCTTTGTGTCTTCCTCAATTTCTTTCATGAGTACTTTATAGTTTTTTGAGTACATATTCTTTGCCTCTTTGGTTAGGTTTATTCCTAGGTATCTTATGGTTTTGGGTGCAGTTGTAAATGGGATCGGTTCCTTAATTTCTCTCTCTTCTATCTTGTTGTTAGTGTGCAGCTGATTTCTGTGCATTGATTTTATATCGACATTTTACTGATTTCCTGTATGTGTTCTAGCAGTTTTGGAGTGGGGTTTTTTGGGTTTTCCACATAAAGTATCATATCACCTGCAAAGATTGACTTCTTCTTTGCCAATACAGATGCCTTTTATTTCTTTTTGTTGTCTGATTGCTGAGGCTAGGACTTCTAGTACTATGTTGAATAGCAGCAGTGATAGTAAACATCCCTGTCATGTTCCTGACCTTAGGAGAAAAGCTCTCAGTTTTTCCCCATTAAGAATTATATTTGCTGTGGGTTTTTCATAAATGGCTTTGATGATATTGAAGTATGTACCTTCTATCCCAACACTGTGAAGAGTTTTGATCAAGAAAGGATGCTGTACTTTGTCAAATGCTTTTTCAGCATCTATTGAGAGTATCATATGGTTCTTGTTCTTTCTTTTATCAATGTATTGTATCACACTGATTGATTTGCGGATGTTGAACCAACCTTGCAGCCCAGGAATAAATCCCACTTGCTCATGGTGAATAATCCTTTTAATGTACTGTTGTATCCTATTGGCTAGTATTTTAGTGAGTATTTTTGCATCTGTGTTCATCAAGGATATTGGTCTGTGATCCTCCTTTTTTGATGGGGTCTTTGTCTGGTTTTGGGGTCAAGGTAATACCGGCCTCATAGAATGAGTTTGGAAGTTTTCCTTCCATTTCTATTTTTTTGGAAGAGTTTCAGGAGAATAGGTGTTAATTCTTATTTAAATGTTTGGTCCAATTCCCCTGGGAAGCCATCTGACCAGCAGGAGAGAAATAATAAAGATCAGAGCAGAAAATCAATGAAATAGAAACCAATAGAACAGTAGAACAAATCAAAGATACTAGGAGCTGGTTCTTTGAAAGAATTTATAAGATTGATAAACTCCTGGCCAGTCTTATCAAAAAGAAAAGAGAAAGGACCCAAATTAATAAAATCATGAATGAAAGAGGAGAGATCACAACCAACACCAAAGAAAGACAAACAATTATAAAAACATATTATGAACAACTATACATCAGCAAATTTGACAATCTGGAAGAAATGGATACATTCTTAGTGCCATATAAAGTACCAAAACTGAACCAGGAAGAAATAGAAAACATGAGCAGACCCATACCAGTAAGGAGATTGAAGCAGTCATCAAAAATCTCCCAACAAATAAGTAAAGACTTTTTGAATTTTTTATTCTAGGTGTTTAAATTTTTGGTTTCTTTGTACATTGTCAGAATTTTTTCTCAGTTCAGTAGAATAAAATATATTATTTCCCATATTATAAATATTAACAACTTCTTTCTATAAGAAATGACTTCAGAATTTTATCTATATATCTGTGATAGTGTTTTCAACAATTTCTAGTATAAAATCACAGAAAAGCCTGAAAGTTGATGCAAAGTAAATGTTTTCCAAACGACAGGTACAGGACACATTAAAATATAAGAAAATGGTACATTTTTAAAAATAAATTCCAGAATATTATAGACTAAGTATCAAAGTGGTTTACTTATGCATCGTTCTTTATTTGCTTTTGCTCATTAGTTGGAAAAAATGTTTTTTAGATTTTCTTCTTTTTTTTAATATTTTATTTATTTATATGTCAAAGAGAGAGAGCACAATCAGTGGGAGCAGCAGGCAGAGGGAGAAGCAGGTTCCCCACTGAGCAAGGAGTCTGACTCAGGATTTGATCCCAGGACTCTGGGATCAGGACCTGAGCCAAAGGTGGATGCTTAACTGACTGAGCCACCTAGGCATCCCAGTTGGAGAAAATTTTAATACACTTCATTTCTAAATAAAATCTTGTTTACTTTTGAGACATGAAATTTTCACTTTTCTTCTCATGTGTTCTTTGTTAATTATATAATTAAACAAACCCATTTAAAGAGAGTCTGTTACCGCTTCTCATAGAGCCATAAAAAGATTGTGATGCAGAAATTTATACTTGTATTCAATTTTAGAAATCAGCTGGTGTTTCTCATCTAACACATCTTTTTATATCTTTGTGTAATAAGTTTTTATCACAATATAGGGAATACCATGTTACCAATTTGTTTTATTTTAGGTTGTATTTAGATATTCTTTTTATTATGGGAAATTTCAAACAATAGAAAATAAGTAATCATATGGTTCTCTCACTCAACAATTATTGTTAATGGTTCATTTTGTACCAATGTTTGTCATATATATTGAACATTTTTTTTTAGTCATCATTCATGTTTCATCACTTTCTTTACTGACTAACTTAAAGTATTATCATATGTTTCTCCTGCTTTCATGCCAACACTGTTTTTTTTTGGTTAATATTTTATTTATTCATTTGAGAGAGTGTGTGAGAGGGATAGAGAGCATGAGTGGAGGGAGGGGCAAAAAGGAAAGGGGAAAATCTCTGGCAGATTCTGTGCTGAGCACAGAGCCCACCTGGAGCCTTGATCCCATTATCCTGAGATCAGGACCTAAGCTGAAACCAAGAGTCAGACACTTAACTGACTGATCCTCCCAGGCACCACATGTGCCAACACCTTCTAATCTGCTCCTATATTGTAAAACTGATCCATCAGTCCCTGGTCTAAAATATTCCATGCCTTCAAATCATCTTAAATACGGACCTTTCTTGACTTGTCCCTTCTTCCATCTTGCTTCACCCCAGGCCACTCTAACCCACACTGTGTCCATCAATTGCCATGAACTAAGTTTTACTTTCACTAACTACGCCTTACCGTCTCACTCCCAAAATTTTTCATGTGCATTTTCTCTGCCCACACTGCCTTAACATCTCCATTTTCTTCACCTGCACAATTCCTACTCGACTTTCAAAGTTGTTCTCAAGTATTTTATCTTGGGGGAGGTTTTCAAAAAATGTACCCCAAACCTAAGGCTACATTAACTGCCTCTTTTGTACTTTTATAAGTTCCTATATGAAACTGTATCAAAGTTTTCATTACTAGGCATTATACTCTAATATCAGTTTGTATTTCTCTCTCATTAGACCGATGTCAGATATTTTAGCTGATTAATACTCCTCTACATCTATATTAACAGCCAACACCACACACCAACATACAACACACTAAAGTGCGTATTATCCTGTGTCTGTGTATGTGTTATGTTTATATCTTGAGGGTGATAAACTTCTTAAAGAACTTCCCCTATGTCTGTTTCTCCTGTCTCTTTGATCATATGTAGCTAAGGTGGAACACTATGCAATGAACCGATAATGTGACCAGGTATTCAAACTCCACATTGGATAGTAGAATGAACAGAGAGAAATAAGTGCAAATCATGGATCTGTCAGTTACTAACTGTTTCAACTTGCAGATCTTGTTTAAGCTATGAATTTTAGTTTCCTCATCCATCAATAGGCATAATGTCATTTGCTTCATAGAGCTATTGTCAATTTAGATCACTTAATGTTTATAAAGTGTTGAGCGCTATGAGGTCACATTTATCTAACTTAGATTATGTGAGCTTCAAATTGTGGGATAGAGCTACATTAATATCCTACTTTATGAGTAAAATTGGAAGTGCTGCAAATCTTCTTTATGGCCAGTATATTGTTGGTTATTGTTCTTGTTACATGATAACACAGCTTTAACTAGTAAATAGAAATATCTACTATGAATTGATGATATACAATAGTATTTCCTCAAGATATTTTGCAAATATTACTCTTATAATTTAAGGTGTTTTTATTTTGTATAATAATTTCATCCTGATGTTTATAATCCATATATCATTAATGCTGACTAAAGCATCTAAAACCAACAACTTTGGAATTAACAGAAATAAAATCAGAAATTCAAGAAAAAATCTCTAAGAAAAATGTCAAACCACCACAAAGTCAAAATGTTAATTTAGGAGATAGTGCTCCTAAAAGTTAGAGATAATGCTAGATTTTTTTTTTCTTAAGTCCTAAGGCATGTACATTTAAGTTTGCAAAAATCTATCTATATTCAAGTGCAGATCATGAAAAAATTGGAAAAATATTTATAAGACTACAAAATTAATACTATCATAGTATGCCTCTAAGACATCTTATTTTTGTGTAGTAGGGCACAGAGAATTCCTGATGTTTGAGAACAAATGAAAAGAAAATTTACACATCAAAATTTTTTTAAAATAATAAGTGCCTGTTTCAAAGCAAAAAACACATTTGCAGTTTATGTACTCCAAGAAGACATTTTCCCTTTTATATTTATTGATATAGGGGCGCCTGGGTGGCTCAGTGGTTAAAGCCTCTGCCTTCGGCTCAGGTCATGATCTCAGGGTCCTGGGATCGAGCCCCACATCGGGCTCTCTGCTCAGCAGGAAGCCTGCTTCCTCCTCTCTCTCTGTCTACTTGTAATCTCTGTCAAATAAATAAAATCTTTAAAAAAAAAAAAAAAAAAGAATATATTTATTGATATAAAGGAATCAGTCTTAAAATAAGTGAGTTTTATTTTTATGCGAGCAACATAACTTTTCCATTCCTGAGCAATTCCTAGTACACAGTAGACATTTAGTGTAATATATCTAATGTGATTACGGTACTGAATTATTGATTTTGCTTTAAGTCAGAAGTTAAGTTCCCTATGAAGAATTTGTGAACTTCATTACTTGGTGTGAATAGTGTCATTTCTCTGGAAACTTTTTGGATTTCTGTATTATATTTAGACTCCCTCCTGCTTTTTGCTGCTCCCCAGCCATAGCCTTAAGGTCAGAGCAAGTTGCTGGGTGCTAAGACATCTGGTCTCAGCAGTTGCTTCTCTCTTCTGCCACATCCCTCAGTTCTCTTGTGGGACACAAGGCAGGCATGTGTGGCCAGCTCCCCTAGAGTCTCTTGGTCCAGTTCCTTTCTGGAAGGGATAATTGCTTAGGGTTGCGGGTGGAAAGCGCATGAAACTTCTCACCGTCGCTTGAAAATTAGGTGTCAATGTCTAGTTGTAATGTTGTGAAATCATTTTTGAAAAACTAATCTCAGTTCTCTGTTATCAGATACTAAAAATATGATTCTAATGACCCAATTTTTCACTATTTAAATAATTTTGCCTTTTAATGAAAGTCTAGTTTTTTAAATAACTTGAGACAGATTATCCTATTCAAATCTCTTATTCTGTGTGACAAGAGATGTATAACTTACATGTTCATATTCTTTATCACTGTTTTGTACTACATGTTACCTAGCTATCTGTAGGAAGAAAGCATCACTAAAATCTTGCAGAATGAATTCTTAAAAAAAAAAAAGAAACACTCATATTATTTAGGATTCATTAATACAACCAAACCCCAGAGAACATACCTAAGGACTGTTCGATGTCAGGGGCTGACAGTTCTTAAGTAGCAAGTATTCTTATTTGTTACCAGAAATACAAGCGAACAGGATGAGTTATTATTTCTAATGTACAGATGTAGTAAAAGCCAGTTGCAGAACAAGATGGAATGCAGGGTATTTTTCAAGTTCTATTAATAGATACATGCATAAATTTCTAAGACAGTCAAATACCACTACTTATATTTCTTTTTTTAAAATGCGCTACTAAATTTATCTTGGCACATTAACGGTATGAGTCTCAAAGTTTCTTCTTTAAAAATATGCTACCCATCTGCTGCTCCTGTATTTCTAAAGAGGCCATTGCTTTTGAAAGTATAGATACACTTTTCCTATTCCAGGGAAAGTTTACTTAAGTATATCAGAGTGGAAAACTACAGCAATTACATGGATTCTTGAGTTAAAAACATAAATTTTTTGCCAAAAGTATTTGAATATATGGTTAATACTTCTGGCTGACTCAACCAATCTTACTTCCCTAGATTCATTAAGTTATAAACCAAAACGTAAATAGCTGCATCGGGACATTAGACATAAAGTGGATTACATTTCAAGAATTATTATTTGAGTATACCATACACCCTAACACACTGGGATCAGCCCACAAAAGGGGAGTTCTTTTGACCATCAAAGGCTGTGATTATTTTTATTTCTGACACCAGATGGCGCTCGGAGATTTTTAAATCCGCTTTGATCTCTTTTGTTTCACATTTTCCCTTCATCTCTTCTTTCCAGGAAGCTTTTGCTTGAAAGATTAAAGTTCACATATGTTTCCTCTCATGTAAAATGTAATTGAAGGCTTTCATGAACTGATTAAAACTCGCAGCCCATTTTAGTTTTTTTTTTTTTTTCCTTCATTGGGCAATATTTTTAAGAATACTGAATATTACCGAACGACTGATAAGAGTCTCTGCATTAGTGACTGAAGGAACTGTCAATACTGTCACTATCTAATCATTTAGAAATGCAATTCATTTTGAAACTGTTCTAATTTTTAAAGCAATTTTAGCCTGCATTTCATTCTTCTGTTTTATTAGTATAAAAAGAAATACACTGGTAGTAGGAATTACATTTATCCATCATCCAGAAGAGAGCCCTGTCTATGTGCAAATGAGTTTTATATGAAGCCCCATGGGTCTCTGAAATTATTCCTCTTACGAACACTCCCTTGTTCTGCCTCATTCTCACATTTCCAGATTTGTGTCACTTTATTCCACTTAAACGATAAAACAGATAATAGCATAAAATTAAGCTCTTTATTATAAAGAGCAATGGCTATTCCTGCTTTTCTTTTTCTTTTTCTCCCTTTGTCTTTGAACTGATTAGAATTTCTTTTTACTTGGGAGGCAGGTGGCATGTTGTAACGAATCTGTTCTATATGCTGTGACATTATTTTAATACAACTTTTGCATGTAGGCTTTAAGCCCTTACAGTAGTTTCTTTTCTTGGAATTATAGTTTATCAACAACCTTTGAGATCTTACTTATTTGAAACGGGAGTTCCCACCACCCAGGGTAAGAAAGAAGCACATACTCCTGCAATATATATTGTAGAAAATTGACAAAATGCAAAATTGAAGACAACTTTTGGTTAGTTTTTGGAATTTGTATTCTTTATATCTGGCTTTTAGTGGAAACCAGTGGGGAAAAGGTAAAAATTATTAAATGCAAGTTACAGAAAAGAGGCAATAATGTCATCCTGTACAATCAGGTTCAGTGTGAGAAGAAAGAGAGAGCTGCATTTTTAAAAGCTCTATCATATTTCCTCTTGCTAAAATGCAAATCATTCTTCTCATTATGATGAGCACCTTATCTAGCTCAAGATGTCACTTAGAAGCTCACATTTTTCCCTGTTAATAGTTAAGAGGGTTATTGACCAAAATGCGCTGACTGACTGTTACATTAATGATAGCATATAAAATGGGAGAATGGACTTAGCACCACAGGCTTCTGGAGAATTTTGATCCTGTCTTTTCCAGGGAAGTCTGCATTACCATTTGGAAATATTCCCACACAAACAAAATGTTTTCTTTGGAACAGTTTTCCCCTTGGCAGCTCTTTCCTGATGCATAGAAACTTTAGTCAGAGTCACTCTTTAAAAAAAAATAAAGAAAGAAAGAAAGAAAGAAAGAAAAGATTATTGAAATACAGCAAGATTAGGGAAACACACCAGAGAAGGGAAGGCATTGGGCCATTTTTCGACAGACATAACATTAGGACCTTCCATTATTCAATCCACACTCATTTAAGGAACTGGGTCTCCTCCAACTTAACAGGGGCTTTCCCAGTAGCAAAGGTGATTGAGTGGTAAGAAATTGTACACAGTGGCCTAGCCCAACTTAACCAGCAAAGAAACCACAGTAGAATCAGATCTATAAATACAAAGAACAAACTAATGGTTTACCAGAGGGGAGAGGGTTGGGGCGATGGGCAAAATGGATGAAAGGGAGTGGGAGATACAAGTTGCCAGTTATGGAATAAGTAAGTACAGTGTAAGGAATATAGTCAGTGATCTTATTATAGTGTTGTATGGTGACAGATGGTGGCTACACTTATGGTGGGCATAGGGTAATGTATAGAGAAGTTGAATCACTATGCTGTACACCTGAAACTAATGTAACATTGCTTACTCTACTCACATTAAAAAATAAAAATGGTGTCTGGTTAGAGGGACTTTTTCCGTGGTTGTGGCAGAACCAGCATTTGAGAGAGACCAAGAGGCCAGGTGCTGACTTCTGTAGTGTTCCTTCTTTATCACATGAAATTATTTAAACAGCAATTTTGCCCAAAATCCCTCAGGGCCCCTCATTTCCTTCAGAGGAAAAGCCCTTTGCCTTTATAGATCTTACGGTGCTATGTACGTGACATCTCCTCCGTCTATTGCCTTTCACCTTATCCCCTCCTCCTCCACCCCCACCAAATCCCTTAAAATCACCCTGTTCCATCAGTGCTGGCCTCTTTGCTATTCTCCTCAAACACAGACCACAATGGCAAAGTCGGGATAATATTCACCAGATAGCCGCATTGACTAAATTTCTTTAGGTCCTTGCTCACATTTATTTTCTCAATGAAATGTACTCTGACCACCCTACTTAAAATTACTCTCTCTACCTTTACATCACTCTGGATTTTTCTTATCCTGCTTTCCATAATTTTGTATTTATAAACTCATAACATATTATATAATTTACTTATTTTGCAGGATTTTTTTTTTTTTGGTAAGCCAAGATGGAGATACAGATAAATAATCACAGTTGTCTAATAAAAATAGAAATAATATTCTTAAATATACATCAGTAGAATGCCTTTTTATTAAATTTAAATATGAAGAGATGTCATTGTTCTTAGATCCAACTTTAAAAAGAATCCCGATAGTCGCTATATTTTCTAAGGACCCAGATCTCCATTATAGGAGATTTTCCTATTTTTGAATGTGGAAATACATGAAAATAACCCAAATGAAAACAAACAGAGGCTCTTTATTTGGCCCTTGATATGGTAATGGAGCTAAGCACCATCACTGTGTTTGGCAGAGACTGAAAATCAAGTAGGGAAGTGAGAAAGCTTAATAAGGAAAAAATAGGGAAGAATTTAGATATGCTCTGATTGGAGGTCATTGGCAAAGACCAACATGGCCCAGTTCCCTCCAGCTTGACTGAATTTTAGAGGCTTCTTCCAGACTGTAGGCTCCTAACTTCTCTTTTGGTAGAGAATTTTTTTTTTTAAGATTTTATTTATTATTTTGACAGACAGAGATCAGAAGCAGGCAGAGAGAGAGGGAGGAAGCAGGCTCCCTGCCTAGCAGAGAGACCGACGCGGGGCTCGATCCCAGGACGCTGAGATCATGACCTGAGCCGAAGGCAGAGGCTTAATCCACTGAGCCACCCAGGCGCCCCTAGAGAATTTCTTTTTTTAAAGAAAACTTGCTATCGCAAATTCTCTGCTTCTCTAAGATGTAAATCTTCTACAACTCAAGCATGTCTTTCTCAAAGACCTGGGAGCCAACTCTTCGAAATGTCATCATCAAGAAAGATAGGGCCCCTGTCTCCTAGTTTCTGTGGAAGAGTAGGCGCTCATCTTTGATAAAGATTAGTAAACACAGATGCACTAATCACAGGCCTACATTCCATTCACATTCTCCAATATTTTTCCATAACTTATTCCATCATTTAAAAATCCTCACACCTTTGTTTCAACAGAGTTCAGTCCAATCTCTCAATAGTCTTGACCTCTATTGAAATAATCATGAATATATTCTTGCCATTTTAACTAGTGTCTGGTGCAGCTTTTCCTCTTAGAATGAGGAAGCTGGAGGTAGTCTAACTGGAAGCTAGAACATTCTATGTGATTAGTTTGAAGAGTATATTTGACTTTCTCTAGTTGGTCCCAAGTTGGAAGCAGGAACAAAAATTAGGGAAGATGACAGTCATTGACCAAATCCTTACCATTTAGGAGCATTGCTGCGGAGGTATGGTTTGATTTTCTGGCCTAACTGCTGCAGAAGTTGTGAGTCAGAGTTCTGTTGCCATGTATTGTCTCGCCATTATCTACTTGTATATATAGTTTCCCACAAGAACACTGATATGTCTGGCTAAAATAAGAGATTCCAACACTAGGGCAAAGGAGAGAGGAAGTGCATGTTATGCACATGTATATCCTACTAAACTATTTCTTCCATTCATTCTCTGGAATATGCAGAAGAATCCCAGGTGAGAGAGATTAAATAACTAACACTAGGGGACTACTAGGAGAAAATTGAGAAATTGCAGTTCTCTCTTGGGGTAAGACAAGTCAAGGTCACTTCTTCACTTCTCACAAAGCAAGAACTGAATTACAACCCTTTACTGAAGATTGTCATTCCACAAATGCAAGGATATAGCTTCAGTGGGATGGACAAGAGAGAAAATGACGTGTATGGCATATATAGGTGTGTTCTTTACAATCCAATGGGAAACCCAGTGGAGAGTGTTTTCAACATAGCTGCCACAATCATGGACGAAACAAGTGGACACCCAGATTGTCCTAGAAACAAGCACAAAGCTTCTGCAATACAAAGGAGGTACCCAAACTAAACAGAAAGACAGACTATAAAGCCAGAATGAATAGAATCACTTGGAACTGGATAACTTAGAGCTGACCATGTATTACAGTGGATGATTTTTTATCCTCTGCTTTGTCTTGATGAAATTTTAGTCAAGCTTCTCTTTCCTGTAGGCCCTGAACTCCGCACAAAAAAGTAGAAGGTGCCTGCTATGGACTGAATGGTTTTTCCAACCCCCTCCCTCACTTCATATATTGAAAATCTAATCCCCAGTGTGACGGTATCAGGAGGTGAAGCCTTTGGGAGTTGATTAATCATGAGGACAGAGCTCTCATGAATGGGATTTATGTCATATAAAAAGAGACATGAGAGCTTGCTCTCACTCGTTTTCTATTATGTAAGGATAAAATATGAAGACAGCCGTCTACAAGCCAGGAAGTGGTTCCTCACCAGACAGTGGATCTTTTAACACTTAGTTCTTGGACTTCCCAGCCTCCTGAACTATGAGAAATATATGTTTCTAATTTAAGGTACTCATCTATGATAATTTGTGATAGCCGTCTGAACTAAGTGCTTTCTAATCAGCTTTCCCTGGGAGTCAACTAACCACACAGCAAGCCCCTTTTCTTGTTAGATCCTACTGGTCATTTCCCCTTGTTTGTTCAGCTTCCCCTTCAAAGATTCTGCCTATATATGTTTGCTTTTCCTTTAACCCTGTAAATTTAAAATGTTTGTTTGAATTGAGATAGTTGCAGATTTGTAGGCACAGTGTTCTCCCTGCTGCAACAGTCCCTTCCCTTCCTTGCAATAATCCTTTTGAAGAAAATTGTCTCCTTACTAAGTCCTGACTTGTTTTTCTTTGATAGAACCCACAGGAGTACTATATTAAAGAAGACAGTCAACATTTCTGGAGAGTTTACTCTGTGACAGGTTATGTCAGTACGTGCCTTACACAGATTATTTCATTTAAATATTCCAACAAGTCTGTGAGGTAGGTATTATGACTATGTACATCTTGCAGATGAGGAAACTGAGGAATGGACAGTTTACTTGCTCAATGTGACATAGCTGATAAGTGGCAGAGGTCAGGCACAGAAAGGAGTATTACTTGACCACATAGCTGGTCTCTTAGTGGTCACACTCTTATCTCCAGAAAGGAAGACCTACACAGGAGGCCTTTCTCTTTGATGTGATACAAATAGCAGATGGGATGGCACATGTTTTAGTTTTAAAGAGGGGAGGGGATTTTTCCCTTCTCAGAAAGAAACCCATATTAGTGTAAAAGAAAGCCACTGATTTCTGTACATTGACTTTGTATCCTGCCACGTTACTGAATTGCTATATGAGTTCTGGTAGTTTGTGGGTGGAGTCTTTTGGGTTTTCCATATAAAGAATCATGTCATCTGTGAAGAGAGAGAGTTTGACTTCTTCATTGCCAATTTGAATGCCTTTTATTTCTCTTTGTTGTCTGATTCCTGTTGCTACTACTTCTAATACTATGTTGTCATGTTCCCGATCTCAACAGGAAGGCTGTGAGGTTTTTCCCATTGAGGATGATATTTGCTGTGGGTCTTTCATAGATAGATTTTATGAAGTTCAGGAATGTTCCCTCTATCCCAAACTGCAGAAAGAACCAAGATGCCCTTCAATGGACAAATTTTTAAGGACGATGTGGTCCATATACACTATGGAGTATTATGCCTCCATCAGAAAGGATGAATACCCAACTTTTGTAGCAACATGGATGGGACTGGAAGAGATTATGCTGAGTGAAATAAGTCAAGCAGAGAGAGTCAATTATCATATGGTTTCACTTATTTGTGGAGCATAACAAATAACATGGAGGACATGGGGAGATGGAGAGGAGAAGGGAGTTGAGGGAAATTGGAGGAAGGGGAGGTGAACCATGAGAGACTATGGACTCTGAAAAACAACCTGAGGGTTTTGAAGGGGCGGGGGGTGGGAGGTTGGGGACCAGGTGGTGGATGTTAAGGAGGGCATGTATTGCATGGAGCACTGGGTGTGGTGCAAAAACAATGGATTCTGTTATGCTGAAAAGAAAAAAAAAAAAAGAAACTCATATTAAAGGAAAACTTTTTCTCCCTTGTTAGTTTATGAGACTTGAGGACAAGTCACTTCCATTTGTTCTCAGCTCTTTCCCTTTCCTGATATGTGGTGATAAAAAAGAACAGGGGGAGTTGTTTTGACAGTTTCCTGCATGTTTTATGCAGCTGAGTTAGAGTTTGCTTCTGCGAGACAGGAACCCTCAAGCTTTTCTGTCTGTGGCTGGTTGGGCAAATCTAGTTGACCCCAATCTGTAATTCCAGATTTTCAGTTGTTACAGAAGGGAACTGGGCACAAGAAGTTTCATCTTAATCCTGGTTTTAAACTGCATGTGATTACTTTTAATCAAAGAGTTGTTTTTCTTTCCAGGTGGTTACTGTGTCAATTTCTTAGTCACTTCAGAGTAGTAAAGGGGGAAGGGTTGTAATTAATTGATACCTTAAAGGAATGTACTTTAGATTTCATGTTGCTTTACCAGTTGGAAAGCTTTATGTGAGGTAAACCTCTCATCTGCATTTCTAACAGATTTCCCTTCCAGTGTATTGTAATCTCAGGGTTTCTTCCGGAGACAACGTGGCTAAAAATTTCAGGTTTTTTTAGTTTTGTCTTTGCTTGTATCTACTGGTCTATTCAAATAAGAAACAAGGGTCACATTGATTTGCTTTCAGATGCATCTCTGGGCAGGGCATAAGCTCTTTTTTTTTTTTTTTTCCTACTTAGTAGGTTTTTTTTAAATTAAATTAAAATTGTTTTCAGTGTTCCAAGATACATTGTTTATGCACCACACCCAGCGCTCCATCCAATACATGCCTTCCTTAATACCCACCACCAGGATCACCCAAACCCCCATCCCCCTCCCCTCCAAAACCTTCAGTTTGTTTCTCAGAGTTCACAGTCTCTCATGGACTGGAGGAGATTATGCCGAGTGAAATAAGTCAAGCAGAGAGAGTAAATTTTAGTTTTTAAATTTGTGAAGAGATGAAAGTGGTGCTTCTGGTAGAAACTTTTAGTAGCATCACTTGGAACTGGATGACTTAGAACACAATGGCAAACTTATGAACAAAAGGAGGATAAGATGTCGTTGTATGAAATGTACAGAGTATATATTCTCTTAGCCTAATTGTGTTATTTTCCCATATGCATCTAAATTTCAGTAGAGAACATTTTAAGGAATATAACCTATGTGGAAACATTATACTACCAGATTGAAGGCTTTTTTTTTTTAAGATTTTATTCGTTTATTTGAGAGAGAGACAGATATATCAGCAGAAACAGTGAGAGAGAGCATAAGCAGGGAGGGAAGGGAGAAGTAGGCTCCTCGTTGAGCAGGGAACCTCATGCAGGGGTTGATCCTGCTCGATCCCAGGACCCCGGGATCATGACCTGAGCCACATCACACCCCCAGATTGCAGTTCTTGATAACAAATGACACATACTGTGTATGTTGAATAGAAATTGTACCTGGCTTTTTGTGCCTGATGATGATCATTGTAGTGCTTTTGTGTAGTCTGGGCATAAATACTTAATTTGGGCCACTATTAGCACCATGTAAGAGTCAATAATTGTGCAGTAGCTACAAAATACATATAAGTAAATGTTTTTTCTTGTAAGTGGGTTTTTTGATAGAAAGATATCTGGATCCAAGATTATATCAGCTGACAAAGTAAGCTTCGATATTTCTTTTTTTTAATTAGTTAAATTAAATTAAATTATTTTGATGTAGTGTTCAACGATTCATTAGTTGCATATAACACCCAATGCTGGAGGAGTCAAGATGGTGGAGAAGTAGCAGACTACATCAGATAGCAGGAGATCAGCTAGATAGCTTATCAATCCATTGCGAACACCTACAAATCCAACAGGAGACCAAAGAGAAGTACAGCAACAATTCTAGAAACAGAAAATCGACCACTTTCTGAAAGGTAGGACTGGTGGAGAAGTGAATCCAAAATGCCAGGAAGATAGACCCTGGGGGGAGGGGCCGGCTCCTGGCAAGTGGCGGAGCAACGGAGCACAAAATCGGGACTTTTAAAAGTCTGCTCCATTGAGGGACATCGCTCCAGAGGCTAAACTGGGGTGAAGCCCATGCGGGGTCAGCGTGGCCCCAGGTCCCGTGGGGTCACAGAAGGATCGGGGGTGTCTCAGTGTTGCAGAGCTCGCAGGTATTAGAGCGGGAAAGCTGGCTACAGAGACAGAGCCAAGGAGTGAGCTCTCAGCTCGGGGTTACCTTGAATGGGTCACAGGCTGGGTGAGCTCGGAGCACAGCCAGAGGGCAGGGACACAGGAGTGATTGAGTGCTTGTCTCTGAGGGCACACTGAGGAGTGGGGCCCCCAGCCCTTGGCTCCTCCAGGCCGGAGATTGGGTGGCCGCCATTTTCATTCCCGTCCTCTGGAACTCTATGGAAAGCATTTAGGGAACAAAGCTCCCGAAAGTGACCCTGAGTGGATTACTTAGCCCGGCCCCTGGTAAGGGCAGTGCAATTCCGCCTCCGGCAAAGACACTTGGGAATCACTACAATAGGCGCCTCCCCCAGAAGATCAACAAGAAATCCAGCCAAGACCAAGTTCACGTACAAAGGAGAACAGCAGAATTCCAGAGGAGGAGAAAGCAAAGCATGGAATTCAAGGCTTTCTCCACATGATTCCTTAGTCTTATAGTTAATTTAATTTTTTTTAAATTTTATTATTTTTCTTCTTCTAAATTTTTTTTAACTTTTACCCTTTCCTCTTTTAACATTTTTAACTAGTTTATATTAACAATACCTTTCATTAAAAATAATAATAATAATAATCTTTTTTGAACCTTCATTTTTATAGTCATATTTTATCCTTCATTGTATCTAACTTTATTTTTTGTATACACATAGGTTTTTCTTCTAAAAAATTTGGGGTACAACTTCTTTTAATAGATCAAAATACGTCCTAAATCTAGCTCCGGGCTTGTTCTAGTCTAGATTTTGCATGAGCAAAATCACTCCACATTCTTTTTCTTTTTTCTCCCAACCAACTTACTTTATCAACTCCTTTTTTAGAAATTAAAAAAAATTTTTTTTCATCTTTATAGGCATATTCTATCCATTCGTTGTGTTTACCCTTATATATGTTTTTCATTCTTTAAAATTTTGGGAGGTAGTTTCTTCTAAGAGACCAAAATACTCCCCAGATTAAGTGGGTGACCCTGTTCTAGTCACCAGTCTAATATATATATATATATTTCTTTTTTATATTTTGTTTAAATTTTTTTTCTTTTATATATATATATATATATATATTTTTTTTTTTTTTTTTCTTCTGAACTTCTTTTTATCCCCTTTCTCCCCACCATGATTTGGGGTCTCTTCTGATTTGGCTAAAGCACATTTTCCTGGGGTCTTTGCCACCCTTTTAGTATTTTATTTGCTCCTTCATATATTCTTATCTGGACAAAATGACAAGGCAGAAAAACTCACTACAAAAAAAAAAGAACAAGAGGCAATACCAAAGGCTAGGGACTTAATCAATACGAACATTGGTAATATGTCAGATCTAGAGTTCAGAATGACTATTCTCAAGGTTCTAGTCAGGCTCGAAAAAGGCATGGAAGATATTAGAGAAACCCTCTCTGGAGAGGTAAAAGCCCTTTCTGGAGAAATAAAAGAACTAAAATCTAACCAAGTTGAAATCAAAAAAGCTATTAATGAGGTGCAATCAAAAATGGAAGCTCTCACTGCTAGGATAAATGAGGCAGAAGAAAGAATTAGTGATATAGAAGACCAAATGACAGAGAATAAAGAAGCTGAGCAAAAGAGAGACAAACAAATACTGGACCATGAGGGGAGAATTCGAGAGATAAGTGACACCATAAGATGAAACAACATTAGAATAATTGGGATTCCAGAAGAAGAAGAAAGAGAGAGGGGAGCAGAAGGTATATTGGAGACAATTATTGGAGAGAATTTACCTAATATGGCAAAGGGAACAAACATCAAAATATAGGAGGCACAGAGAGCCCCCCTCAAAATCAATAAGAATAGGTCCACACCGCATCACCTAATAGTAAAATTTACAAGCCTTAGCGACAAAGAGAAAATCCTGAAAACAGCCCTGGAAAAGAAGTCTGTAATATACAATGGTAAAAATATTAGATTGGCAGTGGACTTATCCACAGAGACCTGGCAGGCCAGAAAAAACTAGCATGGTATATTCAGAGCACTAAACGAGAAAAACATGCAGACAAGAATACTATATCCAGCTAGGCTATCATTGAAAATAGAAGGAGAGATAAAAAGCTTCTAGGACAAACAAAACTGAAAGAATTTGCAAACACTAAACCAGCTCTACAGGAAATATTGAAAGGGTTCCTCTAAGCAAAGAGAGTCCCTAAAAGTAGTAGATCAGAAAGGAACAGACAATATACAATAACAGTCACCTTATAGGCAATACAATGGCACTAAACTCATATCTCTCAATAGTTATCCTGAATGTTAATGGGCTCAATGCCCCAATCAAAAGACACAGGGTATCAGAATGGATAAAAAAACAAAACTCATCAATATGCCGCCTACAAGAATCTCATTTTAGATCCCAAAACACACCCATATTTAAAGTGAGGGAGGTGGAAAACAATTTACCATGCTAATGGACATCAGAAGAAGGCTTGGGTGGCAATCCTTATATCAGATCAATTAGACTTTAAGCCAAAGACTATAACAAGAGATGAGGAAGGACACTATATCATACTCAAAGGGTTTGTACAACAAGAAGATCTAACAATTTTAAATATCTATGCCTCTAACATGGGAGCAGCCAACTATACAAACCAATTAATAACAAAATCAAAGAAACACATCAACAATAATACAATAATAGGAGGGGACTTTAACACTCCCCTCATTGAAATGGACAGATCATCCAAGCAAAAAGATCAACAAGGAAATAAAGGCCTTCAATGACACACTGGACCAGATGGACATCACAGATATATTCAGAACACTTCATCCCAAAGCAGCAGAATACACATTCTTCTCTAGTGCACATGGAACATTCTCCAGAATAGATCACATCCTGGGTCACAAATCAGGTCTCAACTGGTATCAAAAGATTGGAATCATTCCCTGCATATTTTCAGACCACAATGCTCTGAAGCTAGAACTCAATTACAAGAGGAAATTTGGAAAGAACCCAAATACATGGAGACTAAACAGCATCCTTCTAAAGAATGAATGGGTCAACCAAGAAATTAAGGAAGAATTGAAAAAAAACATGGAAACAAATGGTAATGAAAACACAACAGTTCAAAATCTGTGGGACACAACAAAGGCAATCCTGAGAGGAAAATATATAGCGGCACAAGCCTTTCTCAAGAAACAAGAAGGTCTCAAATATACAACCTAACCCTACACCTAAAGGAGCTAGAGAAAGAACAAGAAAGAAAGCCTAAACCCAGCAGGAGAAGAGAAATAGTAAAGATCAGAGCAGAAATCAATGGAGCAGAAACAAACAAACAAAAAAAAAATAGAACAAATCAACGAAACTAGGAGCTGGTTCTTTGAAAGAATTAATAGGATTGATAAACCCCTGACCAGACTTATCAAAAAGAAAAGAGAAAGAACCCAAATAAATAAAATCATGAATGAAAGAGGAGAGATCACAGCCAACACCAAAGAAATACAAACAGTCATAAGAACATATTATGAGCAACTATATGCCAGCAAATTGGACACTCTGGAAGAAATGGGTGCATTCCTGGAGACATATAAACATATAAACTACCACAACTGAGCCAGGAAGAATTAGAAAACCTGAACAGATCTATAACCACTAAGGAGATTGAAACAGTCATCAAAAATCTCCAAACAAACAAAAGCCCAGGGCCAGATGGCTTCCCAGGGGAATTCTTCCAAACATTTAAAGAAGAATTAGTAACTATTCTCCTGAAACTGTTCCAAAAAGTAGAAATAGAAGGAAAACTTCCAAACACATTTTATGAGGCCAGCATCACCTTGATCCCAAAACCAGACAACGATCCCATCCAAAAAGAGAATTACAGACCAATATCCTTGATGAACACAGATACAAAAATTCTCACCAAAATACTAGCCAATAGAATCCATCAGTACATTAAAAAGATTATTCTGCACGACCAAGTGGGATTTATTCCAGGGTGCAAGGTTGATTCAATATCTGCAAATCTATCAATGTGATACAATACATTAATAAAAGAAAGAACAAGAACCATATGATACTCTCAATAGATGCTGAAAAAGCATTTGACAAAGTACAGCATCCCTTCCTGATCAAAACTCTTCAAAGTGTAGGGATAGAGGGCACATACCTCAATATCATCAAAGCCATCTATGAAAAACCCACCGCAAATATCATTCTCAATGGAGAAAAACTGAAAGCTTTTCTGCTAAGGTCAGGAACACGGCAGGGGTGTCCATTATCATCACTGCTATTCGACATAGTACTAGAAGTCCTAGCCTCAGCAATCAGACAACAAAAAGAAATTAAAGGCATCCAAATTGGCAAAGAAGAAGTCAAACTATCACTTTTTTCAGATGATATGATACTGTATGTGGAAAACCCAAAAGGCTCCACTCCAAAGCTGCTAGAACTTATACAGGAATTCAGTAAAGTGGCAGGAAATAAAATCAATGCACAGAAATCAGCTGCATTTCTCTACACCACCAACAAGACAGAAGAAAGAGAAATTAAGGAGTCAATCCTTTTTACAGTTGCAACCAAAACCATAAGATACCTAGGAATAAACCTAACCAAAGAGGCAAAGAATCTATACTCAGAAAACTGTCAGGTACTCATGAAAGAAATTGAGGAAGACACAAGGAAATGGAAAAATGTTCCATGCTCCTGGATTGGAAGAATATATATTGTGAAAATGTCTATGCTACTTAAAGCAATCTACACATTTAATGCAATCCCTATCAAAATACCATCCATTTTTTCCAAAGAAATGGAAAAAATAACCCTAAAATTTATATGGAACCAGAGAAGACCTCGAATAGCCAAAGGAATATTGAAAAAGAAAGCCAATGTTGGTGTCATCACAATTCCAGACTTCAAGCTCTATTACAAAGCTGTCATCATCAAGATAGTATGGTACTGGCACAAAACCAGACACATAGATCAATAGAACAGAATAAAGATCCCACAAATAGACCCTCAACTCTATGGTCAACTAATCTTCTACAAAGCAGGAAAGAATGTCCAATGGAAAAAAAGACAGTCTGTTCAACAAATGGTATTGGGAAAATTGGACAGCCACATGCAGAAAAATGAAATTGGACCATTTCCTTACACCACACATGAAAATAAACTCAAAATGGATGAAGGACTTCAATGTGAGAAAGGAATCCATCAAAATCCTTGAGGAGAACACAGGAAGCAACCTCTTTGACCTCAGCTGGAGCAACTTCTTCCTGGGAACATCGCCAAAGGCAAGGGAAGCAAGGGAAAAAATGAACTATTGGGATTTCATCAAGATCAAAAGCTTTTGCACAGCAAAAGGAAACAGTTAACAAAACCAAAAGACAACTGACAGAATGGGAGAAGATATTTGCAAATGACATATCAGACAAAGGGCTAGTATCCAAAATCTATAAAGAGCTTAACAAACTCAACACCCAAAGAACAGATAATCCAATCAAGAAATGGGCAGAGGACATGAACAGACATTTCTGCAAAGAAGACATCCAGATGGCCAACAGACATGAAAAAGTGCTCCACGTCACTCGACATCAGAGAAATACAAATCAAAACCACAATGAGATACCACCTCACACCAGTCAGAATGGCTAAAATTAACAAGTCAAGAAATGACAGATGCTGGTGAGGATGCAGAGAAAGGGGAACCCTCCTACACTGTTGGTGGGAATGCAATCTGGTGCAACCACTCTGGAAAACAGCATGGGGGTTCCTCAAAAAGTTGAAAATAGAGCTACCCTATGACCCAGCAATTGCACTACTGGGTATTTACCCTAAAGGTACAAATGTAGTGATCCAAAGGGACACGTGCACCCGAATGTTTATAGCAGCAATGTCCACAATAGCCAAACTGTGGAAAGAACCTAGATGTCCATCAACAAAACAAACTGAGGGTTGCTCTGGGGAGGAGGGCTGGGAGAGGGTGGTGGGATTATGGACATTGGGGAAGGTATGTGCTATGGTGAGTGCTGTGAAGTGTGTAAACCTGGCGATTCACAGACCTGGACCCCTGGGGATAAAAATACATTATATGTTTATAAAAACATAAAAAATTAATAAAACAAACAAAACAAAACAAAACAAAACAAAAACACCCAATGCTAATCACAACATGTTCACTCCTATCTCATAAGCTTTAATATTTCTAAGCCTCTTGTAAGAATATGGTTTTGTAGCTGAAGATCTCTTCTAGAGAAGAGAAAATCTCTTCTAGATCTTCAGCTACAAAACCGCAGTCTAGTGTAACTTACTAGCTAGTATCTAGTTATAAGCATAGCTTCAATCTCTCCACCTCTCAGTTTTTTCATCTATTAAATGAAGGTAATAATACCTGCTGTGAGTAGGTGTTTGTAGTTTTCATACTCAGTATCAATTTACTTGTTCTGATGCTGTCAGATTTCTGTTGAGATCCTCTGCTCTATTCTTAGAAAAGTTGTTTGGATAAAATGCACTCTATTTTAGTTGTGTGGCTAAATCAGACTTCTTTTAACCAATCAGTCTATGCCAGTAATAGAAGGGTAAATGATTATATTTGGCCAATAAGACATGAGAAGACAGTGTCAGAGCATCTGGGAAAAAAGTATCTTTTATTTTCCGTATATGTTGTGAAAAGAGATCTCCACTAGGCCTCTAGATAATGGGGGTGAGGATATGTTGCCTAGACATGAGGTCTAGGGAGGCCATGCTGGTGTTTGTTAAGCTGAGTAGGACCACTGTGTGAATGAAACCAACACATGAAAAAGTATAGAAATGAGAGAAACACAGAAACTACATTTGCTACCTTGATGAATACTAATCTTCAGATCAAAGCTTGTCATAACTCTTTCTGGACTTTTGTTTCTGCAAACTATCTTATTATTTGTTTATTTAAAGATATCTAATATTTAAGTTGTTGCTTTTAATTCAAGAGATTAAACTGATAGGGTTTTTCCAAGGGTAAAATAGCCACTTTACACATGAGAGTTATGATTCTT
This sequence comes from Martes martes, assembly GCF_963455335.1. NCBI lineage: Eukaryota > Metazoa > Chordata > Mammalia > Carnivora > Mustelidae > Martes > Martes martes. The sequence continues at coordinate 41,082,357 of NC_137900.1, read as the reverse complement.
AATGTTGCAGCATCCCTCTATAATTATGGTGTTAAGGGAAAAGAACAAGACATAGAATATATCCTCATTAATAATCAGGTGTTTATGAAATGTAGTTTAGGGAGCATGTAGTTTAAGCAATGGTTTATTTGAGCCCACATAAAAGTGAGGAGGTTTGTGGTGCCTGGGTGTCTCAGGCAATTAAGCAGCTGCCTTCAGCTCAAGTCATGATCCCAGTGTCCTGGGATCTAGCCCTGCATCAGGCTCCCTACTCAGCGGGGAGTCTGCTTCTCCCTCTGCCCCTCTCCTTGCTTGTGCTTTCTCTCTCCCTCAAATAAATAAATAAAATCTTTATTTTTTTTAAATGATGTTTGACCTCATTTTGCCATTAAGCTAGAGAGCACACTCTAGCAAATATGTTGAATGAAATATTTAAAATGAACAAATTTATGTAACTGAGAAGTGAGGAAAGTAAACAGTTTTTGCCTTACACATTTAAATGTCAGGACAAATTTTAACAGAATTGGTGGCTTAAAGTGGACCCTCTTAATAATTAAATTTGATAGTATTTTGTATTGAATTCCCTAATACTTTCTTATCTTAAAATAATATCTAATTTACCAGTACTTTTTAACAAAGTGATATCAGTATTCTCAGATTATCACCCAAGTGGAAATCAAAACTTGAATTCATGTGTTACACATTCATCAGTTGGATGTCTTTCAGTCAATTCCTGACTTTGTTTTCTATGTAATTTACATGAAGTGGGTGTAAAAGTAAGGGGATGACTTTGTTTATTAAACTGAATTTTTAGGCAGGCTTTACTTTTAAAAATATATATGCATTAGGTTTGCATGATTTCATGGCATCTACATAATTCATTGGTTTAATTAAGCCAGTGAGAAAGAAAGAACAAACCATTGGCTCTTTATCAGTTGATCCAAACAAATGGCTGATAAAAGTAAAATATAATAGTTAATAGAAATAATTTATAATTTTTAATGTGTTATATCAAAAGAAACAGAGTATGCATTAGGTTTTAGCTATTAAAGTCAGTAGTTTCATTTGCCCTGCTGAGTATCTTTTTCTGTTACAGCCAGAGGTCTGTTTCACTGCAGTAAATGGATATTGTATTGTCTATTGTATAGAAAGATATTTTCAAAAACTGAATCACCTGATAGGCATTAATTTTTTTTATGTTTTTATTCTGTTATCTTAGTCACCATACATTAGTTTTTTTTTTTTTTAATTCTTTACAGCATAACAGAATTCATTGTTTTTGCACCACACCCAGTGCTCCATGCAATATGTGCCCTCCATAATACCCACCACCTGGCTCCCCCAACCTCCCACCCTCCACCCCTTCAAAACCCTCAGATTGTTTTTAAGAGTCCATAGTCTCTCATGGTTCACCTCCCCTTCCAATTTCCCTCAACTCCCTTCTCCTCTCCATCTCCCCATGTCCTCCATGTTATTTGTTATGCTCCACAAATAAGTGAAACCATATGATAATTGACTCTCTCTGCTTGACTTATTTCACTCAGCATAATCTCTTCCAGTCCCGTCCATGTTGCTACAGAAGTTGGGTATTCATCCTTTCTGATGGAGGCATAATACTCCATAGTGTATATGGACCACAACTTCCTTATCCATTCGTCCATTGAAGGACATCTTGGTTCTTTCCACAGTTTGGCCATGGTGGCCATTGCTTCTATAAACATTGGGGGTACCGATGGCCCTTCTTTTCACTACATCTGTATCTTCGGGGTAAATACCCAGTAGTGCAATTGCAGGGTCAGAGGGAAGCTCTATTTTTAATTTCTTAGGGAATCTCCACACTGTTCTCCAAAGTGGCTGCACCAACTTGCATTCCCACCAACAGTGGAAGAGGGTTCCCCTTTCTCCACATCCTCTCCAGCACACGTTGTTTCCTGTCTTGCTCATTTTGGCCATTCTAACTGGTGTAAGGTAGTATCTCAATGTGGTCTTAATTTGAATCTCCCTGATGGCTAGTGATGATGAATATTTTTTCATGTGTCTGATAGCCATTTGTATGTCTTCATTGGAGAAGTGTCTGTTCATATCTTCTGCCCATTTTTTGATATGATTATCTGTTTTGTGTGTGTTGAGTTTGAGAAGTTCTTTATAGATCTTGGATATCAACCACTCTCACCACTCTTGTTCAACATAGTATTAGAAGTCCTAGTAATCAGACAACAAAGAGAAATAAAAGGTATCCAAACTGGCAATGAAGAAGACATTCTCTCTCTTCACAGATGACATGATACTTTATATGGAAAACCCCAAAGACTCCACCCCCAAGCCACTGGAACTCATACAGCAATTCAGTAACATGTCAGGATACAAAGTCAATGTACAGAAATCAGTGGCTTTCTTATACACTAACAATGAAAATATGGAAAGGGAAATTAGAGAGTCGATTCCATTTACTATAGCACGAAGAACCATAAGATACCTGGGAATAAACCTAACCAAAGAGGTAAAGGATCTGTACTCGAGGAACTACAGAACACTCATGAAAGAAATTGAAGAAGACAAAAAAAAGATGGAAGACCATTCCATGCTCTTGGATTGGAAGAATAAACATTATCAAAATGTTTATACTGCCTAGAGCAATCTATACTTTTAATGCCATTCCGATCAAAATTCCACCGGTATTTTTCAAAGAGCTGGAGCAAATAATCCTAAAATTTGTATGAAATCAGAAGAGACCCCGAATTGCTAAGGAAATGTTGAAAAACAAAAATAAAACTGGCAGCATCACGTTACCCCCCATTTCAAGCTTTACTACAAAGCTGTGATCACCAAGACAGCATGGTACTGGCATAAAAACAGGCACATAGCCCAGTGGAACAGAGTAGAGAGCCCAGATATGGACCCTCAACTCTATGGTCAAATGATCTTCGACAAAGCAGGAAAAAATATACAGTGGAAAAAAGACAGTCTCTTCAATAAATGGTACTGGGAAAGTTGGACAGCTATATGAAGAAGAATGAAACTCGACCACTCTCTTACACTGTATGCAAAGATAAACTCGAAATGGATAAAAGACCTCAATGTAAGACAGGAATCCATCAGAATCCTAGAGGAGAACATAGGCAGTGACCTCTTCGATATCAGCCACAGCAACTTCTTTCAAGATATGTCTCCAAAGGCAAAGGAAACAAAAGTGAAAATGATGGGACTTCATCGAGATCGAAAGCTTCTGCACAGCAAAGGAAACAGTCAACAAAACAAAGAGGCAACCCACGGAATGGGAGAAGATATTTGCAAATGACAGTACAGACAAAAGGTTGATAGGCATTAGAATTAAAAAAGAACTTTAGGAATGCTATGGTGAGTCCTACAATTTGATGAGCAGGCCTATGATTGATCTGTTTTGGAGAATAGAGTTCTGTAAAGGAAGATACAATTGTACATGCAAAACTGCTTTTGCTTTTGCTTCTAGGAACTTTGTATGTTTGTGATGCTAGACACTAAAAATAGAAGATTTGGAAATTTGTCTCTCTAGATCTCATTTTAATCTATCATTCTTCCCCTTTCCATTGATGAGTATTTTAGAAAGTTTTATCAAGCCTTAACATAACTGTCAAGGGTTGTGTTGTGTCTCCCCAAAATCCATATGTTGAAATCCTATCCTAGTTTAACACCTCAGAATGTGGCTTCCTTTAGAAATAGGGTCATTGCAGAGGTAGTAATTTAGGATGAGGTTTTACTGGAGTAAGGTAATCCAAAATGTCTGGTGACCTGACAACAAGGTGGGATTTGAATACAAATAGGAACACATAGAAGATGTGAAGTTCCATCAACACATCTACAGAGATAGACATATCTATACATCCACAGGAATAGAGTCTTCTCTCATAGATATCAGAGGATACCAACACTGCTGACACCTTGATTTTGGGTTCCTAGCCACCAGAACTCTGAGACAATAAATTTTTGTTGTCTAAGACACCCAGTGTGAGGCATTTTATCATGACATCTCTATCAAACTAATACAATCACCAAAAGGGAAGCCTACGAGGAGGGATTCAACCAGAAATTGGCTCCTCACCCTTGGAAGAACATTGATGTTAAGATGGTGGCTTCCATCTTGTACTGTCTGGAAATAAAAAGGGAATGATAGAAATGATAAATGGTCTTTCAGAAGCATTTATTTCTTTAAACCCCAGTGATTTAATCCTAGGGGTTCTTTTTCACCATATTAAAAAAAAAGAATCAATGTTTATAAAGTATTTTGAGGCATTTAGAGGTGCAAGGCCAGATGAATTTATTTATAATCTATCACAATTAATGGCTCTGACTAGAATAGTTACTATAGCTCTGAGTGATTCAGATCTTTCTACTACAAATTGTCATTTTTAATTTTCTTCTTCTTCCTTTTTTTTTTTTTTCCTACCACATTACAAGAAAAAGATGAAATGTTTCCTTTACAACTTTAGATTTACTTTGGAGGAAATATTTAACAGTATATATCCAAGAGTGGGAAATGGTTAGGAAATAACTGTGCAGTCCAGTGAGATAAGGAAAAGAAGGAGCTGGGTGACCAGGGGTGTAAGTTCGTGGTTGCCTGGACCAAGCAACTTGAGGAAAAGCCTAGAGGTAAGGTTCTCTGGTGAGGTTCAGACTTTTTGATCTGATAAGAGGGAACAGGTGAGTATCATGGGACCTCATTGCCTAGCTCAATGGAGAGGGTTAGAGAATTGCTCCAGGGCCTGCTTCTAGGGGCTGGCAGCTAGTGATTATTTGGAACTTACATTTCTATGCATGTTTTCCTTCTATTATAACAAAATATGAAGGCAGTACAAATAAGTTTCTTAAGCATGAACGCATCCTCCAAGTGAGCAGGTGGCAAAGGTTAACACTGGTGGTCTTCAGAGTGTTCCTGTGTTCATTCTTCTGCAACCTTTGCTCACCTTTATTTTAATGTGTTCCAAAACTTGTTTCAGATACGGAGCTCTTCCCCTGACATATGCCCCCATTTTCTGTAAGTGATCATTTGAGCAATAGCTTTCTTTGTTCCCATACCAAGACTCTAACTTTTATACTAAAGAAATGGTTTTCTGAACCTCTGTGAATGTTCATGGTGAAAATAATATCCTAATTCATAGACAAGGTCACTGAGACCCAGAAAAATACAATTACTTGGCAATGGTGACATTTGAGCCGGTTTCTGAACTTCTTGTCAGACATTGCTCAGCCCCTGGTAGTCAGTAATGACTAGCAAAATTGGGAAGAAGATTGACATAGTTTGTCTTCAGTATAACCCCATTTTCCTCCTTGAATTTCTGCTCCATTTTCCTTCTTGAGAATATTATCTTGTTCTCAGCTGGTGACATGCCAATCACTCCTAAGCTTTTACTATTAAGTGTGGTGCTTGCTGACTAGGACTTACTGAAGATGGCACACCACCTGGAGACACTGCATTGAAAAAGACAACTTGATGCTGATAGTATTAAAGACCTACTGCTGGCATGGCAGGCAATGGGATTGCTACTCCAGGGGAGACACTGCTCAGAAATCCCTCAAGTTACATCCAGGATTTCAACATTACTTGCTTAAAGACTCATCCTCAAATGTTATTCAACCCAGATAACCCTCCTCCATGTTTAAGGGCTCAGTTATTTCCTATCAAGTTCAATTAACAAGCCTGTAGAGGTTGGGTATTTGACTATCTCTGGAGCTCCGTTACTGCTATGATGAATTTCCAGAGCTGACCCTCAATTTTCTTTGTCCTTTAGCTGTGGGAGATATGATTTATATGCTACTAGGCAGGCCCACCAGCTCCCATATATATGTCTTTAATAGACAGTTAATTATTTTCTGTCTTACATTGTCTCTCTCTCAAGTACCAGTTTTCTCTAGCAACAACCATTCATTTCCATTGTCTTTATTATTGTATCTTCCATATTTTTCAAATGACTGATTTATAATTGTCTAGTATATTTCATTCTATAAGTATACCTTCTAGTTCACCAGCAGTGAGTTTTTATAATTTTTACAACCACCTTATGCCTGCAGCTAACTTTATTTTACCCACATGCTTTAATAGAGTAACACATTGCCTGCTGTAGTGTGGTTCCCAAAAATCACTATCTCTGGTATTTATACTTGTATAATCCCCTTCCCATGAGGGTAGGATAAACCTACTGGTTGCTTCTAATAGAATACGGCAAGACGATGGGATGTCACTTCCATGATGGAGTTACAGAAGACTGTGACTTTTGCCGGTAGTCTTTCCTGGCTTCTCTTTCGCTTGCTGTGATGCCAGCAGCTTGTCATAAGGTATCCTATGGAGAAGCCCTCATGACACAGAAATGAGAAAGGATTCCAGCCAACAATTTACAAGGAACTAAGATCTTAGTTCAACAAGCCATGAGTAACTAAATCCTGCCAACCACCATGTGAGTGATCTCGAAAACAAATCCTGTCCAGTAGAGCTTTCAGATAACTGTGAACTTTTAAGAGACTCAAAGGCTGAGGATCCAGATAAGCTGTGCCCAAATTCTTGACCAGAAACAGTAAGATAATAAATATTGTTTAAGCCACTAAGTTTTGGGGTAATTCGTTGCACAACAGCATGTAAGTAATGCACCAGCCCTGTGGTGAGCAATTGTTACACCCAGCCTACAAGATGGCTCCAAATGACCCCTACCTTCTATTATTCACTCACTCCCTTGTGTGATCTCCTCAATACTGTATGAGGATTGCCCTGAGATCCATATATGCTGCGGATATATATACTATGGCAGCTATTTTGAGTATGTCACTTCTGAGATTATGTTCCTAAAGGAGTGTGGCTTTGGTATTAAGATCTCACCACCTCACATCATTTTCTCAGAGGGAAACCAGGTGCCATTTCTTGAGGCAACTCTGTGGAGCAGCCCATGTGGTGAGGAACTGAGTTCTCCACCCAGCAGCCGATGAAGAACTGAAGCTAGCCGACAAGCATGTGACAAAATTTGGAAGCAGATCCAGTAGCTTCTGCGCAGCCTTGAGATGAATGAAATCCTGCCTGAAAGCTCAGCCACAACCTTAGGAGATACTCTAATCTAGAATTACACAGCTAAGATTCCTGACACTAAGAATTTGTGTGAAATGACAAACGTTTGTTATTGTTGTTGTTGTTGTTGTTATAAACTGCCAAGTTTTGGAGTAACTTTTAATGCAGAAATTGATGACTAATACAGGGATTCATCACAACAATAAAATTGTAGTGTCTTTTTACTTTGGCCAGTCCTCACTGAGCCTTACATAGGGATTAGAATACAGGAAGTTTATTAGAGAGTGCTGTCAAGATACTGACTTACAGAGAGAAGGAAAAGAAACAGGATCAAACAAAGGGTGAATTTGTCCTGTGGTGCACTCGTAAGAAAGCTTCAGATGAACCAGTAGAGCAATCTGAAATTGGGATAACCATTCAAAATTAATGGACAATTTGAGTGGGGATCAAACATTTACCGGCATCCACAAGTAATTGGAGGTAAGATACAATGCAATGGGTAAATGAATCTTGGGTAAAGGACCTCTTTTCAGCTGAGCAAATTCCAAGAGAAGACTGACTGCTGAGATCTATCAACTACTGACCTTCCCGAGAGACAGCACATTACCCCAAATGCAACAGTCAATATGGCATAATTTATCCCCTCAAAGGAGAAAACTACAGTAGTAATATAAAGCAAAAATTTAATAATATGATTTAATGCAACTTTTTTGAACTAGAAGATGTGAAGTTACATTTTTAAAGGGCAAAAAAAAAAAATGAAAGCTAAGACATAGTGAAAGCTAAGAGGCTAGTAAATTAAGAAAATAATGAGACCCTTTAAATCATTTCTATGTAAGTAAATTTGAAAACATCATTAAAAAGTTTAGTTACCTAGGAATATATGATTTATAAAAACTGGGACCAGAAATAGACTATCCAAACTCAATGACTTCAAAGAAAGTTTCAGAACAATTCCTTTACTTTAACCAAAGCAGAATACACTGGAGGGTCTCAGAGAAATTTTACCAACTTTTAAGGAAGAGATAATTCCAATGATTTAAAAATTATCCTAGAGTACCAAAAAAGAAGGAAAATTTCTAATTCTTTCTATTATGTGGGTAAAAATTAATTTTTCACAGAAATTAAAACTACAGCTTACTTGTGAATATGAAGGCAAAAACACTAAATGAAATATTGGCCTCCAGAGTGGATTAAAACAGTAATATATTTTTAAACAATGGGTATTATTTCAGAAACACAAGTGTAACATAAAATTAGGAAATGTTTTAATGTAATTTATTAATTTATCTAAGGAGAAAAATCATGTTTACCAACTCAAATGTTTAAAAAAATCAGTCATATCGGGGTGCCTGGGTGGCTCAGTGAGTTAAAGCCTCTGCCTTCGGCTCAGGTCATGATCCCAGGGTCCTGGGATCGAGCCCCACATTGGGCTCTCTGCTCAGCAGGGAGCCTACTTCCCTTCCTCTCTCTGCCTGCTTGTCTACTTGTAATCTCTGTCAAATAAATAAACAAAATCTTAAAAAAAATCAGTCATATCGCCAACATAATAGACAAGATTCTCTGATTTTGAAATTGAAGTAAATATACACTGTGTTTAATTAATCCAAAATTAATATTTATTAGTAATTTCTATATACTTTGCACTATATTAGATTATTCTTCCATATATGCTATTTAATATTTACAACAAAAATGCTAATGATTATTTTCTGTATGGCTTCAACAGTTAAAGACATTGTTCATTATTTTATAAATGGTATAGCAAAAATCAATAATGAGAAAAATGCAGAAATCACATCAAATTTAGGATCTATTTTTCATTATAAAATATATGACCAATATATTTATAGGAAAATATTTCACTTTGAAATTTTCTGCTACAATTACCTGCTCATCATTTCCTGTAGTGGATTTTGAGACATGTCTCCAGTCAGAGTGAAGATGACCCAAGATGCTGGTGGTACAAGGTGTGAAGGGTTGCTTGAGGGATATTTCTTTCTGCACATGCTCCTCCATCTGACAGAGCACCACTTTAAAGTCTACGTACCCGTCCACAGAATTACACCCCAGAATGAAGTGCAACAGCATCACAGAGCTGTTGAAAGAGCCCCTAAAGGTGTTTCATGTGCATTAACCTCTCAAATAGCATAGACTCTAACATCTCCTTTCCCATTACATGATCTTTCTTACTTCACATCTTTTCCAATGATCCATAGCTGATTTCCTTTTGGCAAAAAACAGTAATGGTAAAGGAAGAAAAAGAAAATATGTGGCTGCCCAAATTAGACAAGAATATAACATTATATTTCATTCAGCGGCTTCCAATTTCTTTGGACATGTGAATATGAATATATACAAAGATAAGCCATTTGCTCTCTACAATGTTTATTTACTTTCAAGATATAAGTTAATTGGAATTTTGATAAATTAAACTTGAAAATATATTTACAAAATATCTTATATATATTTTATTCTTTTTTATTGGAAAAGCAATAAAACAATGGAGTATTTGAGGAGAAAAACTTGAAGTCGTGGTTATTTACAGCTTGCCATCCCACTGGAGTTTTATTAGTAAAATTAAATGGACAAAACAGAAACCAAACTTTTTTTCTTTAGTTTGAAAAAATATGTATATAAGCTTTTATTTTTCTTTGAATAATGACTAGAAGCCATAAATTTTTACTGGCCCCAAAATAATAAATTCTGGTTTAATTTGTGCCTTTTTGTCCTCTCTTTCCTATTGCTAGAGTTTCAACAAAGTATAGATGTACCCTGAGATTTAATCAAAGAACATTTTTTTAAAATCTGTTCTATAGGTGAGAGTGTTAGATTTCTCCATGGTATTTCTAAGGGTCCATGAGTGGGTGGTATTGCCTGGGACCACAGAAATGGTCATAGCTTCTTAGAAAAAAATATTTAAGGACAAACTAAATAGCTAATCTCTTCATTTTGTGAAGCCTTGCTTATATCAAAAGATTTTTTTTTTTTAATGCAGTTATTATAGTCTAGGATGGTAGGTCATAGAAGGAGGCATATGGCTACAAAACTCTGTTCCTATCAGGGTATAGATGTTGTCCATAAATAAAATAAAAAAGAACATAAGTGAGCAATAAGGAAAATCATTCAAACTTCTATAATTATTTTATAGACTCATATTTATACTGGCATCATGTGTAATTTAAGTTTCATGGTGATTAGTAGTTCCTTATTGTTTTTCCTTAGTTATATACTTCATATTTTCGTTACATAAATATTGTTTCATTTCTAACATTCACAGCTCCATTTGCCCCAGTCACAAATACACTTTTTAGCAAACATGCCAGTTATTTTCCTTCCTTGGGTGAGAACAGAAATCTTCTTTGGGCGGGGAGAACCTCATAAATGTGTGATGAGATATTTGCTTTCTCTAAATGTGTAGCCTTGACATACATATACTTTCTTTATTTTCCAGAACACCTTCTCTATCTATACTACAAGGATACTTTATACTAGCATACTTTTATCCTAGTTCTTCTGCCTACAGATTAAATATTCATATAATATAAACATTCAGAGAGAAATCATAAGAAGATTTATAAGTAGAAATAAGATTTAACATTTACAAATTTTTTTAAAAGATTTTATTTATTTGACGGAAAGAGACAGCCTGAAAGGGAACACAAGCATAGGGAGTGGGAGAGGGAGAAGCAGGCTCCCCACTAAACAGGGAGCCTGATGAGGGACTCGATCCCAGGACCCCGGGATCATGACCTGAGCTGAAGGCAGACACTTAACAACTGAGTCACCCAGGCACCCAACATTTTAAAAGTATTTTTAAAAATTGGAAACAAAAGTAGACTCTCTAAAACACTCATTTAATTTTCTTTTTCCAAGAAAAACCAGGATATTTTATTTTATTTTATTTTTTTTAAGATTATGTTGGAGAGTAGGGAGAAAAGCCATAAAGGTTTAAAAGATGAGGAACATGATGCCTGGACAATTTCAGTGACTGTTGCAATCTTGCTATGGAAAATTAGATTTCATTTAGGAGACCGTGTGTGTAATCTCATGACACATCTGGCTTCCAAGCATCTATTGGCATGAGGTGATACGCATAAGGATTTTGATATTTCACTTTTTAAGAAAGAATAGGGAGAATCAGAATGGTGAGAAAGTAGTTAGGGAGACCAGTTTTTTTTTTTTAAGATTTTATTTATTTATTTATTTGACAGACAGAGATCACAAGTAGGCAGAGAGAGAGGGGAAGGAAAGCAGGCTCCCTGCCGAGCAGAGAACCCGACGCGGGGCTCGATCCCAGGACCCTGGGATCATGACCTGAGCTGAAGGCAGAGGCCTCAACCCACTGAGCCACCCAGGCGCCCCAGGGAGACCAGTTTTGAAGGAAGGAGGAGAACATAGTTGCACAGATGCTTGGAAGAAGGAAGGGAGAAACGAAAATGAAGGGACTGGTATGGCAGTTGTCTCTGCCTCTCACAAGAGATTGGTGTTGAGCACCTGTGGGGAGAGAAGTTGTACCTTGAAACAACATGGCTCTCCTCTCAGAAAGGTTGCAGACCTAGAAAAGAAAGTTGTGTTAGCCGAAAATTTTAAGAACATGTGCATTTTAGAAACCCTCTCTGAAATCCTCCAAATTGTTGAGGATACACTGAGAGATGTAGATTGAGTTTAAATATTATGCTAGACTGGGAGAGCAAACTAGTGTGATTTAAATATGTTATTTGCACCTAAACTGATGAACTAAAGACATGCATATTATTTTTACACAAAGCAAAAATGAGTTCTAAAGTTTCCAAACCTAAGGAAAACTGATTGGCCTAAAATAAATCACATATATTTCTCATTAGTTTGCATTCTGTGACTAGGGCTTAGCACCTAACAACAAATGATCATTATATGTTGTTAAATTTCTGGTTTGTTATGGTTTATCTAAATCTTTTATCTACCTTATCTTTCACTCTTTACCTATAAATATCTACTTTCAAATCACTTCTTTAGCATTTGTGGGCAATACAAAAACATACTCACACATAGATAAAATTGAGGGTAAGCTCCATGATGACAAAGAAGGACTTGGTCCACTTTGCATATAGCTTCATCCTTGGTCCCCAGAACAAAACATAGCATTTAGCAGTACTAAATGGATACTTGCTGGAGCACCTGGGTGGTGTAGTCGGGTGAGCATCTGACTCTTGGTTTTGGCTCATGTCGTGATCTCAGGGTTGTGAGACTGAGCCCTGAATCCAGCTCCATGTTCAGCAGTGTCTATTTGGGATTCTCTCTCCCTCTGCTCCTCCTGCTTGTGCTCTCTCTCGCTCTCTAAAATAAGTCAGTCTTAAAAAAATTAATAATAACTTGCTGAGTGAATGAATTATAAAAAAAAGATTGTTTTAAAAAAATTTAGTGCATTATCCCTTACATTAAAAAATGAATGCATCTCTTTTCATAAAATTTAGTGATTATATCCTGCATCATCTTTAGTTGATATTTAATAGAATGGTAGATAGATACATTCTTCACAGTACTTCTAACTATGTTTCTTTTCTGGATAAGGACAGTATGATCAAGATAGAGTCAGTAATCAAAAGTTTTCCAACAAAGAGAAACTAGAACCAAATGACTTTACTGGTGAATTCTACCAAACATTTAAAGAATTAATTTTAAAGCTTTTCAAACTCTTTTAAAAAAAAATAGAAGAAGGAACATGTTCATGCTCTTTCTATGAGGCCAGTATCACCCTGATATCAAAGCCTGATAAGGACACCATAAGAAAGAAAAACAAACAAACAAAATATAGGCATGTATACCTAATAAATACGGATGCAAAAATCCTCAATATTAGCAAACCAAATTCAGTAACACACTAAGAGGATCATACACCATGATCAAGTGGGATTTTCCCTGGGATGCAAGAATGGTCCAACACATCCTAATCAATTAATGTGATACAGGACATTAAGATAATGAAGAATAAAATAATATTATTATCTCAAAAGACATAGAAAAATCATTTTACAAAATCCAATATCCTTTCATAATAAAGTTTTTCAAAAAATGAGGATAGAAGGACCTTAGTTTAATGTGATAGAGGTCATATATGAAAAGCCCACAGCTAACATTATACTCAAGGATGAGATACTGAATATTTTTCCTTTAAGATCTGAAACAAGGCAAGGATGTTACTCTTTAAACTTTTATTCAAACATTGTACTGGAAGTCCTAGCCAGAGCAATTAGATAAGAAAAAGAATTAAAAGGCATCCAAATTAGAAAGGAGTAAAATTATCTGCTTGCAGATGACATGCTTCTATATACATCCCTTAATACATCCCTAGATACAAAAACAAAACAAACAAACAAAAAAAAACCCAAAAAAAAAGCTATTAGAAAAAATAAATGAGTTAAGCAAAGTTGCAGGATACAAAATCAACATGCAATAAAAAGTTTAACTTGTATACACTAACAATTAATTTGGAAAATAACTTAAGAAAACATTCAATTTATAATAGCATCAAAAAACACTTGAGAATAAACTTAGCCAATAAACGTGTATGCTGAAAACTATAAAAGAGTGATGAAGGGGGTGAAGGCAGACACAAACAAAGAGAAAGACATTCTATGCTCGTGCCTTGGAAGAATTAATATTGTTAAATGGTCCATACTACCCAAAATGTTTTACAAATGCAATGCAATCCCTATCAAATTTGCTGTGACACTTTTAATATAAATAGAAAAAAATTTCTACAATATATGTGGAACCACAAAATATCCCAAAAAGTTAAAGCAGTTTTGAGAAAAAAGAACAAAGCTGAAGACACCACAGTTCCTTGTTTCAAAATATATTACAAAGGTATAATAACCAAAACACTATGGTATTGGCCTGAAAACAGATGTACAGACCAATGGAATAGAATAGAAAGCCCAGAAATTAATCCTGAAAATATGATCAATTAATTTATGATGGAAGAGTCAAGAATATGCAGTGTAGAAGGATAGTTTCTTTAATAAATGATATTGGGAACACTGGATATTTACATGCAAAAGAATGAAATTCGGATGCCTGGGTGGCTCAGTGGGTTAAAGCCTCTGTCTTCAGCTCAAGTCATGATCTCGGTCCTGGGATCGAGCCCCGCATCGGGCTCTCTGCTCAGCAGGAAGCCTGCTTCCTCCTCTCTCTGTTTGCCTCTCTGCCTACTTGTGATCTCTGTCTGTCAAAAAAAAAAAAAAAAAGATTGAAATTGGACACATAAAAATTAAGTCAATGTGGATTAAAGATTTAAATGTAAGATAAGAAATCATAAAACTCCAGAGGAAAACAGAGAAAAAACTTCTTGACATTTTTCTTGTCAATGAGTTTTTGGATATGGAACCAAAAGCAAATGTAACAAAAGCAAAAATGAACAAGTGGGACTGCCTCAAACCAAAAAACTTCTGTCCAGCTGAGGAAACAACCAACAAAATGAAAAGGCAATCTATAGAATAGGAGAAAATATTTGCAAACCGTATGTCTCATAATGGGTTAGTGCCCAAAATATATAAGAAACTCATATGACTGAATATCAAAAACATAATGATCTGATTAAAAAATAGATGAAGGAACTAAATATACATTTCTCCAAAGAGACACAAATGTGCAATAGATGTATGAAAAAGAACATAATAATCATCAGGGACAGATATTCAAAATCAGATATCAGCTCACACTTATTAGAATGGCTTTCATTAAAAAGAAAAAAAGATTAAAAATGTTATAAAGAGGATGTGGAGAAATGGAAGTTTTATACAGTGTTGGTGAGAATGTTGATTCAGCCACTATGGAAAAGGATATAGAGATTCCTTAAAAAGTAAAAATAGAACTGTCATAGGATCTAGCAATACCAATTTTGCATATAGATTCCAAAGGAATTTAAATTAATATCTTAAAGAGATGGCTGTATTTTCATATTTATTACAGCATTATTCACAATAGTCAAGACATGGAAGGAAACTAAACATTAATCAATGGATGAATGGATTAAAAATGTGGTATAAACATAAAGTAAAATATTATCAAGCTTTAAAAAATGGAATCCTTTTATTTTCTTTAACATGTTTGAACCTGGAGGACATACTAAAATAAGCCAGACAAGACAAATATGACCATTTATATGAGCAATCTCAAATGGTAAAACTCATGGAAGCAGAGAGGGGAATGGTGGTTGCCAGGGACTGGAGGGAGAAGGATGATAGCAGCTAGTCAAAGGATACCATTATGGTTATACAAGATAAGTAAGTTCTACAGATCTATTTTGAACAATATAGTATCTATAATTAAGAATACTGTATTGTATACTAAATTTTTGCTATGAGAACAGATCTTATGTTAAATATTCTTATGACTACTACTGCTGTGGCTGACAAAATAAGGGAGCAGAAAGAAACTTTTGGATATAATGGACAGGTTTATAATATAGATTGTGGTGATCATCTCACAGACCTATACTTATTTCCAAGCCCATCCATTTGTATACATTATTTACAATATTCTGTATGCAAAAAAAAAAAACAAAAAACAAAAAACAAAACCAAAACCCAAAACAATCATGGTATGCTAGCATGGAAATAGCATGGAATTTTGAATCAAATAGAGCTGAGTTCAAATATTTATGTGATCCTAGGCAAATTACTAACTTTGTGAAGCTTGTGTTTTTCTTTTGCAAAAAAAAAAAAAAAAAAAAAAGTATTATTTTTCTCATGGTGGCTATGTTAGAATTAGATTGCCATACATTTATATTGAATTATTGCATAGAACAGAACCTGACACAAATTAATGTGAATGTCTGTTATTTCTTTCTGCTGTGAGTAAACATTTCTTCTGCCTATGGCCATATAAAGATGGGTAAGTCAAAGAGGGAACAGCAAGTTCTCCAATTTTCTTTAGAGGAAGTCTAAATTCAGCCTAACCTGTAACAAGCTAATCCACTCAAATTACCTTTTCATAAGGTGGTTCATGCCTTAGAGAGCATTTAGCCAATGCTAAGTAAGGGTGTGGAGGTATGACTCTGCTAGATGAAACTGATGAGCGGACAATGACCTACTGGCTCAGAGATCCGAATTATGTATAAATCATTCACAGGATCATAAGACAACAAAATGTTCACACTCAATCCTATGAGTATTATGGCTCTTGAGTAGCTTATCTTTCTAGACCACGAAAATCATTCCATCCCGGGTTATCAGGAAGAACATTTTAACATGGAAACCCCCTTTCCTGGGGTGGGAGGAGGTTCTTAATGAAAGACACCAGCACGGTGTCTATGAACATTCTCTGTGGAAGACACCAGCATGGTAACTCATTACTCTTGCTGACTAGATATGACATACAGTCAGATTTGTCTCTGGAATTTTACTCACATTAGAGTTTGGTTCTGTATTGATTAGGAGTTAAAATTTGATAACTACCAAAAAAAAATATCTCTCATTTCTTGTGATCTTTTCTTAGTTCAGTACTTCCATTCACAAGGGACACTGCCTCTACCCATTGTATGATCTGGTTAAATTACCTGGAAATACAGTTGTTACCTCTTCATTTGCAAAGAGGGTCATAGAGTCTATCAATGACTTCTGCCTTAGACCTGAACAGAAATAAACAAGAATTTATTCTTTACTGAATTGTCCAACTTGGAGTACTTTACAAGAAGATGGACAAATATAAGTGGGAGAAGACTGAGATAGAATTTAAAATTGGATCTATATTGCCTAGAGCAGAGCAAGGTGAGGAGAAATGACAGAAAAGAATTAGGGATGATTCTGGGTCAAGTGAACATACAGAAAGTTCTCATCAGATGGCTTTTTAAAATTTCATTCCTGTCTCTCTCACTCTTTCCCCATACCCTCTTCCTTTCTCTCCACAATTATTTATTGACTATCTATAGTGAGTTAGGGGATTGGTATTCAAATAATATTCAAATAAAATAATTTGCTTTAATTGAGAAAAACTTCATGCTTGGAATAGCATATTTTTATATTCATAAGTGCTCAAATATTTTTCTGTTTTTTTTATCCCTTGTCCTTAGTCCCAGGTATCAATATTTTATTCCATAATAAGTATATAAACCCAAATATTCACTGGTTTTATCCAGCTTCTCAAACTTTTCAGAATTGGCTTTCATGTTATGTGTGTATTTTCAGTTCCTTGGATAATTTTTTTTCTGATGTTCATCTTCTAGAAAAGAGACTAAGCACTTCACTCTCAAATATGTCCTTAAAGTTTACTTAGCCTGAGCAATTCTTTTTTTTTTTTTTTTAAGATTTAATTAATCTATTTATTTGACAGAGAGATCACAAGTAGGCAGAGAGGCAGGCAGAGAGAGAGGAAGGGAAGCAGGCTCCCTGCTGAGCAGAGAGCCCAATGTGGGGCTCTATCCCAGGACCCTGAGATCATGACCTGAACTGAAGGCAGAGGCTTTAATCCACTGAACCACCCAGGTGCCCCCTGAGCCATCCTTTTTAAAAATATTTTATTTATTTATTTGTCAGAGAGAGAGAGATACAGAGAGTACAAGCAGGGGGAGTAGCAGGCAAAGGAAGAAGCAGGATCCCCATTGGCAAGGAGACCAATGTGGGGCTCAATCCCAGGACACTGGGATCATGACAGGAGCCAAAGGCATATGTTTAACTGACTGAGCCACACAGGGTCCCTATCCTGAGCAATTCTTACACTTAGTTTTGATGCCAATGCAAAAAAGGGAACAGAATTCATTTAGCTAAAGATATATTTAATTTAACAAATAAAACATTTCTACTTTCCATTAAAAAGAATCAAGCCAATACATTGTATATTTAGAATAGGTGAAATGCTTTTATGTAATTAAAACTGAGCACTCATTGTTTTAAATTATATAGCTATAACATCTATAATATTTGGGAGAAGAAAGGAAATAATGTTCTCTAATATTGGAGAAAATATAAAGAAAAAAGTCAGGAATAAGGCCTAAGGAGGAAAAATAGTGTATTTATATTTACTCATTTTTTTTTTTTTCCAGAAATGTTACGTAGCGTTCCCACTGAGCTTTGGAGGTAGTTTGGAGCATTAAAGGAAACTTTAATCATTGCTATGGCACCCTCTGGAGAGGTCATTTCTCTTATGTGACTGCACGATAAATGAAGGTGCATATTCTGGACATCTGTGGCCAGCTTGAGTTTTCTCTCTCTCTCTCTCTCTCTCTTTTTTTTTTTTTTTTTTCTTTTCTGGCTTGCCTGAGAGGTTTCTGGATAGCATCAGCTCTTGTGGATAAAAATGGAATTCTTCAATTATGTAATATAGAGATACTTTCTCTTATGACTCTAACCTCTTAGATCTCTCCTTTATTGTTCCAAGTTAAAGCCATAGATTTAGTCCTAAGGAAGCCTCCCACTCCTGGTATAAGTAACTATGCGATAAAGGACAGTGTGCGGTGACTTCTTATTCCAACAGGCTACTATCTTCTCTGTACCATTGTACATTTTTCTCTTCAGAAGCAGTGCGGCTCTGAAGGGCCCTAGATGTCCTGGCAAGCTTTTCCATTAAGTGCAGCAATCAACAAGTATTGTTACCTTAAGAAAGTAAGGTATACATATACAGGAGAACATCCTTAGATTCTACTTGCAAAATACATAATGTGAATTTTCTTGATTCAGTTAAAACATCTGTGGTTTCTGTATGCTGTCGTATGAGATTCCCTGCTTTTCTCATACATGGTTCTCTCATTGGTAGGAAAAAAAAAACAACAACAAAACTTTAGAATTTAAAATAATCCCTCTAAGTATTTTTTGCTTTGCTCATCTGCCTCTTTAATGTATCATGTTCACCCTTCACTGCTCTTGGACAAGCCACAGAAGCTGAGAGGCTCAGATACTCATTCAATATAGGGTGATAATACATTCGATTTCATATGAAATCAAGATGATCAGTTGATAAAACTTTATGTGAAAATTATAATGAGCTAGAACACTTAATGCAACTTTTTATTAACTTTATCAAGACGGTCTCAAACTTTCAATTTTATCTACTGAGGGTTGTTCCTCTTTATAGAGCTCGAAACAGGCTATTAGGTTTAGTTAGCAATTGCTGGGTTTTATGCTTAAATTTCTTCCTCTCTTTTCTTCAAAAATTGGAGAAGCCTGTTTTCCTAACTTTACTCCACTTTAAACACAAAACAAATACACAAAAAACCAATGATAATTAAACCCATGGGATAAATATCACAGTGGATAAGGAGAGAATAATAAACTTTTAAAAATTCCCTGAAGGCTCAAAAATTAAAATCATTATGAATCCAACATTCCTTTCCTTATTCTTGAGGTTAGGGGGAGAACTAAGAAAACAACAATGGTGACATCAATGACAACAAAAACCAAAATGACATTATCATATAGTCATCAAAGACATATTTGAGAAAGCTATATGCCGTGGCACCTGGGTGGCTCCGTGGGTTAAAGCCTCTGCCTTCGGCTCAGGTCATGATCCCAGGGTCCTGGGATCGAGCCCCGCATCGGGCTCTCTGCTCAGCAGGGAGCCTGTTTCCCCCTCTCTCTCTCTGTCTGCTTCTCTGCCTATTTGTGATCTCTGTCTGTCAAATAAATAAAATTAAAAAAAAAAAAAGAGAGAGAGAAAGCTATATGCCACTTTCTTGGGCTGTTTAAATTATTTGTGAATACAACAAGTGAAAATAATCTAACCTGTTCCTATAAAAACTACAAAATTGGGGCACCTGGGTAACTCAGTGGGTTAAAGCCTCTGCCCTCTGGTCAGGTCATGATCCCAGGGTCATGGGATCTAGCTCCACATCAGGCTCTCTGCTCCACAGGGAGCCTGCTCCTCCTCCCCCCACCTGCCTCTCTGCCTACTTGTGATCTCTGTCAAATAAATAAATAAAATCTTTAAAAAAAAACCTACAAAATTGTCTCAGAAGAGGGGAGGATGATACGATTTTTTAGGAAAAAAAAAAAGAAAGTATAACATGTATCCAACAATAGCAACACAGTGGAGAGGAAAAAAGAAGGAAGGAAAAGAGACATATTAAACTTGGTAAAAATTACTTTTCCCCTTCTCCACCATGTGATTGCAGTCTTCTCCTTTACAACATTTGACACTTAAAATTATCGGGTCACTTGTAATTAATTGGAGGAATTTGTCCTTTGGCGTCCCACCAAAGAACAAACTTCACGAGAATATGGACTGTGTTTGCTTACACACGTACCATCTCTCTGCCAGAGTGTGAAATACACGGTTGGAGAATATCCAGTAAATATTTGTTGACTAAATCTCTGAGTGATAGGGTTGTCTGGGAGATCAAAAGAAATATGCATAAGAAATTCCTTTGTAAATAATAAATTAATGATAGCTTGATAATTTTATTTGTATTGCACATGTGAGTAGGGCCAAATGAAAAAATGAACTAATGCTAATGCATTAAGGAAATGTTGTTACTAAAATATATGCAAAACCCAGTGCAAACATGAGAGCATATATTGCAATATTTGGAAATGCATTATGATTTCATGTTAACAATGCCTTTCTCTTTAAAACTACACATTCAAAATGTATATTGCCCAGTGATGTTATTTTCGTTATCTGCATGTTTTGCTTCATCCCTTGATAGGTTTAGCTGTTTTCCTCTATTAGTTAGTCATCACACACATAGCTAAACATGAACAAAAAACTTGCTGCTTGCCTGTGGAGACCAGGATTACTTTTAATGGATTGCTCCTTTTGAAATGGGAAATAAAACATGAATCAAAAAAGAAAAGAAATAACTTAGACCAAACTTAAAGCTTCCTTAATACACATACCTCATGTGCATATTCATTAGAAATGTGAGACAAATTGACTCTCTCACAGTCTGTCTTGTGTCTATAATATTGGTCCAAAAATACTGTAGTACAGGTTTTTCATAGTGGAAAACATTTTACTTGGCTGAATCTCATAGACCATTTGTTTACTGTATCAAAATTGTCATCAAAATCCCTGGAGCCACGTGTGTGGCTCAGTGGGTTGTGTCAGACTCTTAATTTGGCTCAAGTCATGATCTCGGAGTTCTGAGACAAGCCCTGCCTTAGGGTCCGCACTGAGAATCGAGCCTGCTTAGGATTCTGCTTCTCCCTGTTCTTCTACCCCACCCTCCTTCCTACCACCCCACCCCCTGCTCCCCCCAAATAAATAAATAAATCTTAAAAAAAAAAACACCTGGGACTTATCACTATGAAGCAATAAGAGAGACTATGAAATCTGTTTTTAGTTTTTACCTCAACTTTTTATAAACACTAAAATATTATTATGTCAATAATAGTGATTGCAATATTTCTCCTTTTTTTCTCAGACTAAGGTAGGAGATATTAGACATCAAAATAAAATGGACATCCACCCTTATGTGAGAACCTTGGTGAAGTTTTATGTTTTTGGTTACCAACCAAGCCAGCTTTGATTTTTGCCTTCCAGAGAGCTAGGAGACCTACTTCAAAGTTTGTTTCTAGGCTTATGTTCCATGGTGTTCATTCTTGCCAGTGAGTTGTACCAAAAGCCAGCTGGCAGCACAAGACCTCGAATATGGCTCTCATCCTCAAAGGATAACAAAAAGAGGAAAAGGACATTTGAGCTGTGCAAGCCAACTAGTATATGGGAATAGACTATTCTCTGGTTTGGAAGATTAATGTAGAGAGAAAAAAAGACCAACATCCTCTCATCCAGTTGCCAAGGGCAACCACAGTCTTTTTATTCTATACTTAGGTTTCATTTACAAAGTTATTTTACTAAGAAGTAACATGTATTAGATAATTAGTCTTCCTAATTTTTATGCATATAACATCTCAGATGGATCACAAAAAATATGAAAATTAAGTAAAAAAATCTACAAGAGATCAAATAATTTTTTATTAAATTCAGATAGAGAAGAAAAAAAACCCACCTTAATACTTAACAATGCATACCTAGGTTGTAAACCTACAAAAGGAAGCAACAATTATCTCTAGTTGGGAGACATGTATCAGGAAACACATAGGGCTCCTAAGACGCTGTCAGTCTTCAATTTCTTGACCCGCACGTTGGTCACATGAACTTTGGTATATAATCGCGAATTAACCTATCCATTACATTCATGTTTTAGGCATTTATCTTATGTGTGCAACTTCACATTAGAAAGTTTAATAATTGATTATTATATCATTGGAATTTTTATTTGATGAATTAAAAAAAATCACCAGTCTTGGGGTGCCTGGGTGGCACAGGTCATGATCCTGGGGTCCTGGAATTGAGCCCCCGTTGGGCTCCCTACTCGGTGTTGGCAGGGATCTTGCTTCTCCCTCTTCCTCTACCTGCTGCTCCTTCTGCTTGTGTTCTCTTTCTGTGTCAAATAAATGAATAAAATCTTAAAAGAAAACCAAAACATTCTTGAAAATTAAAAGAGGTGGGGCACCTGGCTGGGTGTCTCAGTGGGTTAAAGCCTCTGCCTTCACCTCAGGTCATGATCTCAGGGTCCTGGGATCAAACCCCCCATCAGGCTCTCTGCTCAGCAGGGAGCCTTCTTCCCCTTCTCTCTCTGCCTGCCTATCTGCCTACTTGTGATCTTTGTCTGTCAAATAAATAAGTAAATAAATAAAATCTTTAAATAAATAAATAAAATCTTTAAAAAATATTTTAAAAATTAAAAGAGGTGACATAAAGTTCTAGTCAGTAAATGCAGTCCCTTCAACACAGGTCATCAGCTACATAGAGACATAGATGGTTACAGTTACACAGGGCTACAGGGTTAGGGTACTAAGGGAGGAACTCATGGGTGGATGACTCCTCCATTTGCAAGTGTCTATCTGAATAGATTGATTAATTTTTTTATTTGAGTTTTTCCCCCTATTTTACTGAGACATAATTGACCTGTAATGTTCTGCAGGTTTAAGGTGTGCGATATATGATTCAATCTGTGTAAACCGTTTGATTTACCCAGGGGAGCTAGCTACAAAAGACCGGAACCTCTGTGGCAGTGGTTGGGTTCTGACTTACAGATAAGGAGAATGTACTCACGATTAACAGCATGAGAGGGAGAGAAAATCTTTCTAAATTCAGTCTAACCCTTACGTTTTGGGTCTTGTGATCTGAGAATCAATCTGCCAACTTACATTTAGAAATACAGCATTGATATTGCAGTGACTATGCCTCATTCATCAATTGACCCCTGTCTCATATGCATGCACATATAGAGACATGTGTATAATTAAGTTGTATATCATGTTCACTTATAGGACACCCAATGGGAAGGAGAAATGTACAATCTTAATGTTGGTAAAGCCTGTGAAAATCTAAAATTTAATTGATTTCCAATGTGGAGTATCCTGATTTGTGTAACTTAGAGTGATAACTATTCATGATTTATATTTACCAATTCCTGTGTAAAAGTTTTATAGAGGATAAGTAATGCTTTATCTGTACCTTCCCAAAGCATGACTGATGTTACTCATTGACAGTCAGAGAAGTGAGCCAAACCAAACAGTTGATTTTTCCCTCCAAGGACAAACTAGGGTTTGTTACCACCCAAAATATTGCTAAACAAAATTTTAAATGAACAGACTTGACAATTCACGTCTTCCTGGTTGCCTTCTGCTCCACTATGGCATACATCCACAGAATACCCAAACTCTTTGTTGTTCTCCGTTGCTCCTAGTTTCCTTCAAAAGAGTCCCAGAAATTTATTTTGAAGCTTCCATTTCTCATGCTTTACATTTTTATCCTTTTATTTGATTAGCAAAACTCACTGTCATGTGTAAGTAACCAGTAATTCGCTTTTTCACTGTTCTTGCCTCAGTTTCCTTAGTGTCTTAGTATCAGACATGCTATTTTCTTGGCACTTACGCCACCTATCTCACCTCTTACCTGCTCTCCTTTTCTCTCAGAACAATTCAAACATGAGAAAAAGAACACAAAATTTGTGAAGCTGACCTTCTCTCAATATGATAGCAATCTTAAACTGTGTTCCACAGAACATTCCTATCCCTTGATCTACTAATAGATATTCTCCAAAGTGAAGAGTGTTTAAAGTAAAACAGGTCATATGCACAGTAACATATTTAAATAGATACATAAAATTTTCTAGAAGCACCTATTACTATTAAAATCACTCACGACTCCAGATTTAGGTGGACTACAGCTTGGAAGATAATGGAAAATTTTGATTTATATTGCCTTTTATGATGATGCTTATATTGTTCTATTTCTGGCCATTGAGTTCACAATGGTGGATGTAACCTGTCCTTGCTACAACCCTGGATTGTTATTTACTCAGTGCTGGCCCCTGAGTTCTGTGTTGGACTCGGTTATGGCTCAATGGCTGTGCAGGTCTTCTGTTGTTCTAGCTGTATGTAATCCATGCCCAGCATATGACTGAATGCACAATACACCTCTGGGTTTCCTTGATGGATCCATTATCCACTTTACATTGATTCTTGTATCTGATTTTAGTGTCTACATTACACACACATACATTCACACATATTTATAAATATAATGAAATTCAAATGACATTCTGGACACATCTTTATTGACTATTCTTTTTATGTTTCCAAAAGGGCTTTGAAAGAATTACTGAACTGATGTTATTGACAAGTGCTTTAAGAATCAGCTAATTGAGTAATATCTGAATATATATGTTTCCTGGGAGGATCATAATATGTCTTCATTTTGGCTTTTAGATTTTGTTTTCATTTAAAAGTCTACTATTTTAAATAATCGAGCTTCCATATTAGTGAAATATATAACTTTGCCTCAGAAACCATATCGAAGACAGAGTTTCATACAGGGTTAGAAGAAATTTCCTCTAGATACAATATAAAAGTACTAAAAAGTCAAAATTTCTTTTACAGATGTCTATAAAGTTTCCACAAATTTGGGCCAAGACACATTCTTTTTTTTTGTATTAGCTATAAATTTTAATACAATATAGTATAATATATCATAATATAGACTATAATGCTTATATTGGCTTATAAATTGAGTATAGTTTCAAAAAGAAGTACCAGAAATACTTGGGTTATTAGCAGCATGGCTGAAATGATGAACTTGTGGCTTCCTAAAGAGACACCTTGAAAAGGTAACACTAATTTACATGTATTTCCTTAGTATTACCACTTACTGGGCCTTTACATCTTTGCACGTAGAGAGTTAACAATTGTTCAGTTGAACTAATATGTTCCATTAGTTACCTAGACATGAATGTGTGTGTGAGTGTGTATAGTTACAGTTACATTTATGTGTAACTATATATACATATATTCATACATACATATATAGTTACAGTTATATATATATATTTTTTTTTTGGTAGTCTCAGATATGATGAAGACAAACTATTTAGAAGGACCCCTTGAAAAGCAAGGAAGGGTAATGCATAAAACATAAATAATTTCTATCTCTTTAACATTTAATACTAGTAATAATGTTATTCATTTCTGTGGTGCTTTTTAATTTTCAGGATGCTGTAAGTATATAAGGCAGAGGTCTCTACTTTATAGATAAGAAATCTGAGAAAAGAACAATTAAGTAACTCAGTTAAGGTAACTCTCATATTGCCTCTGGGAGTTGAAATCAGCTACTCTAACCCAAATCCTGAATTTTTACAAAATCTAAAACCCAGCTGACAAAGCCTGAGAACACTACATATGCCTGTGATTTTTTTAAATTTGGAATTGAGGAGGTCAGTCTTTTGCAGGTGAGGATTGCTGTCCGTATGAGATTCAGGAGCAATTGGTGGTCATTGTTTCTCACTTTGTAAAAAAAAAAAAGATCAGTTTTGTGATGAAATAATATACAAAGGTAGATCAATGTAGAAGGTCCTGACAGCATTGAATATCCTCATTCCACGAGTTGCTGAGGTTGAGCTGCATGTCTGTGCTTTACCAAGTGGGCTGTTAATCTTTCTTGGATTGTAAGGGCCAATAAATCTTTCCCTTTCCATGAGATGGGTTTGTGTCCCTTGTGTAAAATCTGACTAATTCATACAGCTAGCCTGAAACGTTCAAGGATTTTGATACCATTCTCTTCTGTTCAAATTAGGAATCTATTTTCTTTGCTGAAAATAGAAACTATATTCCTGATTTCTTTTTTCTTTTTCTTTCTTTCTCTCTTTTTTAAAAAATTTTTTTAGATGGCTTGGTTGTTCAGCCCTACCCTGGGAGTTTTCAAAGGATGCATTTCCTACTTTTCTGGCAACTTTCATCTATTGATACTACTCTTCACAGAACAATTCAGGTCTCCAGTTTCAACTTAAAATATGACATTGATAGTTCACAAAAAGAATTTATTACCAATTTAAAAAATAGCTTTTTTCCAAAGTAAAGATCTTTGAATTAAAAGCTAGATCACTTGGGAGGCTGATTTCCTTCAACAGTGATTTATCCAAACCCTATCTCATTTAGAGTATGGATTGGGGTGAAGACTGTGGAGACTGGAAGGGAATTATAATACAAAGAAAGTGGGATTTATCTCTTCTTATCTTCAGCCTATGTCACAGTATTTATCCAGGAAAAGGCGTGACCATCCCAATCTTCTTCCCAGAATCATGACACTAATTTTAAAAGCTGTTAAGATTCTGTCATTCAAACTGGCTCATCATCTTTCCAATTATCCCAGGAATTCAAAGAACCAGTTGGGAGGGGGTCCTTGGTTGTAGTTAAATATTATATATATATAAATATCTTAATAATGATTGTCATTTGAAATATATATTGTTTAGACTGCATGTTTATACATAGAGAAGTTTGTTTCTTAGAGAAGATGCATTTGTGACCTTTTTGGTCTGCGTGCTATTAAAAATAGCCGCCCTAGTAAAAGGAAAACTTGAGAGTTTCCTTTACCGCCCACAGGATGGCATCAGAGTTCTCTTCATAAATCCAAAGGTTAGTGCTTTTCTCTGACATTTATGTGCTAGACTCTTAAAGTAGAAAGTTTCAGATCTGAAGATTTGAGTATTCATAACATCTTTATTATGGCTGGTCCTCATATCTCCATTTTGATGCTAATTCTGGGTGTAGTTACATGGGTGAATAATCAGCACAGCACTAAGAGGAAATATAAAACTTGGCCTGAGCAAGCTTGAATAAATGTGAGGTTTTAAAGCACATACTAAATGTAAGGAGAGGGAAATATACTTTTCTGATGGCAGGGGTAGCAGTAGCTGTCTAGATGATTGGATGTTTAACAGAGCATATAAATTCAGCTGCAGATAGTTGCCAGGAGCAGTTGCATAATTCACATGAAGCAAGTTTGCATCAAAGGAAGTCAGTGCATCCACTGCTTGCATCAAACTATACTTACTCTCAAAGAGGAGATACCTAGTTTCTTCAATATTCAAGGGCTAGACAAACAGAAGTATGAATGGACAGTTGTTTTCTCAGAACAATCAAAAGTAAATTTAATCTTAACTCCCAAGATGTACTCCAGATGTAAGAAATAAGGGCAAAAAGATGTTTTCCAAATTTCTAGTGGAAGCAAAAATGTCTAAAGACCTGGATCCTGGGCCTCTCATTGCTGTAGTGCAAATCAGATCTCTGACCAGGCATTCAGTTAGCTACTTTTATTTTTCAGAAATGCTACATAATACTGAATGGAGCCCTATATGGGAATCTCCTCTCATGGTGGATATTTTGCTAACCTCATATATGATTTGAGGAAAGAATTTTAACTAATTTCTGTCTTAGGTTTTTGTTTGTTTGTTTTGGTTAGTTTTAAATTTCTAAACTTAATAGATGGAATCATATGGTCTCTAAGACACCTTTTGTTTCAGAATGATCTTTTTCCATGGATGTAATAATACATTTAGAGATTATTCTTCCTAGCTAAACAGCAAGCACTACTCAATTTCATGATGAGATGATAGTTCATAATGAGAACTATAGTTCAGTAAGTAATGTAAAAACTGTTACTTAATATTATTCATTCACTAGTGTAAAAGAGACACAAAGAACAAAAGCTGGGGTTCATTATTAGGAAATTGGAATAACCTCTGACAAAGTGAATTTCAGCGAAGAATGAAGTCTAGAGATGGACTTCAACTATGAAGGATAAAACTGAGATGAGGTTTGGAGAAATTTCACTGATAAAGGCTCTAGAGCATAAGCAGCATTTTCTGAGCAGGAACAGCTCTTGGAGTTCTGATTTCTCAAGGAGGGAGAGATGAAGGGCACCTGGGTGGCTCAGTCATTAAGCATCTGCCTTTGGCTCAGGTCATGATCCAAGGGTTTTGGGATTGAGCCCCACATTGGGCACCCTGCTCAGCGGGAGGTCTGCTTCTCCTTCTCCCATTCCCCTTGTTTGTATTCCCTCTCTTGCTGTCTCTCTCTCTCTCTCTCTGTCAAATAAATAAATAAAATCTTAAAAAAAAAAAAAAAGGAGGGAGAGATGAGTTGACACACATAAATTAGATGTGACCACTCATATATGTAACTGAATTCCTAAATCACATTGCATAAAAGTATTATATCACTATTTGACAACTAATCATATACTTATAAAATAAATTCTTATCCCGCAGTAAGTAAATAATAAAAATTTGCTAAATAAAATTGAATTCAAATTTATCTAAATTGCATTGCACATATATGTAGGATATTTTATAAGACTTGCAAAGATGGTTGTGGCTCATTTATAACATATTAAAATATATTGTACACTGATCATGAAAATATTAACAACAAGTAATTTTAGTGTAGATAAGACATTGGATAATCACAGGATCTGATTTTTAAGTGGGAAGTTGGTCATATGGTAAGGGGAGGAAAGTTTAGGAAGAGGATGGATGCAAAAAGCAGTGATATGGAAGAGCATTCAGTGTATTGGGAACTATGAATAATTTTCAAATGGAGTGGTGGTAATAGAAGGAGTTGGAAAGGTTGTTTTGATTAAGAAGGGTCTTGTATTTAAGGTATGTGTAGCATGACAAAGAGGAGACAATCCATATGCTCTGGTAATTAGCAGAGAGTTTATAGTATTTGGACTAAGGAAAGAAGAGATTCCAGAAATATTCAATTATAGAATTTAGTGGTATGATTTCAAGAAGTCTTATTTTTGAAAGGAAAATATACTTTTTGAGTGAACTAGGATGGGTTATGCATGTAGTTAACATAAATTGGGGTGAATGGTGACTTGTGCAGGAATTAGTTTGAATTCATTCAGTAAGCTGCTAAAACAATAAACAAGCAGTGCAAAAGATATCTTTGAGCTCAAAGACACCATGGGGTAGATACAACTTTCCCCTGTTCTTTCATAAAGGTCAACCTAAAGTGCAGTAACCTCAATTTGTGGATCTAAAAACTCCAACGGTCTCAAAGGGATGTAAGAATCCAACACTCAGAAAACCCCAGACCCCCAAGCTTGATGACTTTTGTATGAGTGACTGGAATGGGAGAACAGTGAATACTTAATAATACAACTTCTTAGCACAGAAGGAAAGCTTTGCTGAAATAGGGTTAAACACTTCTGTATTTGATTTCCCAAAGAATCATCAAGCCTGTGGCAGGCCTAACTTGCCTACTTTGTGAAGAAAAATATAGCCACATACAGGAAATATTTTATTAAGTTTAGCTAGAGGCATTTTTTCCATTATCAGCCAGAGAAAAGATAAACATGAAGCTTCTCTATTCAATTTCTGTATAATCTTATATGTTCCACGTTGGAGCACATCTAGTAATTATATGCTTGTCGTATATTAAACTTCTTTCTTTCTATGAAATATTTCGTAGAGGCATTGCAGAACATCCGTGTGCCTCACATCACACAAAACTGAGTTGGAATATTCAAAACGTGCATAAATTACCTAAAGAAGTTATTGTATAATAGGAAGAGATAGGAATGTATCACAGGGAAGAATGCAAGTCACATGAGTGGTGGGTGACGGTAACACAGAATTTCAATTACTCCTATATTCATGGTAATAGGAATTGATAAATGACTTGGGAAGGCCAGCTATCTATGGAGATAATACAAGGCTATTTCTCTACCTAGTTCAATAGAAAAACAGTAAGATCACTCTTACTTGCCAAGTCAGAGCAAACATGTTAACAGAGAGAGTAGTAAGAAATGTGTGGCTGTGAGAAGCTAAAACCAGATATGAAATAATCTTAATTTCAAAAAGAAACAGAACAAACTGACGTGCACTTGAGGACTGACATGAAGACTGGCTTGGAAAAAGACCGCATTAGAAAAATGAAGTTTTACAGTTACTCTCCATGCGGCATCTACAATGTGAACAGTACCTCACAAGATAGTGGCATAGGGAGATCCCAAGCCACTTCATCCCAGGGATACATAAAATCTATAGCTACATATGAATCATTTCCCTCTGAAAAAGATCTGAAAACTAGATGAATTCCTTCTCCACAATAAAGGATTAAAAGACCATATTGAGATGGGTGGGAGAGGCAGAGATAAGTCTCATCAAAAATCCCACCCCCAATGCAGCAACACACAATAGGGAGGAAGCTCACTAGTCTGGCCCTTCTTCTAGAGGAGTAAGGTGTTGGTGCCCCACATCAGGCACACCAACCTCTGGGATGTATACCAAAGAGGTGAGATCCCAAAATATCTAGCTTAGAAAAAACAGGACTAACATCCAAAGTGTTATAGGAAACTGAGATTCCCTCCTTAAAGGACTCATGTGTAGTTTTACTCACTCTGAAACCCAGCAAAAAATTAGCAGTGTGAAAAGCACCTGGGCTGTATGTGAAGGGGATTCATTTGCAAATCTAAAAGCAATTACTGGAGGGGAAGGAAACTGTTGAAAGACAGAAGGGCTGACAGATACCATTTTTTTTTTTTTAAACTCAACTCTGGCTACATTGGCAAATTCTACCACTCAAAGATTTAAGACCTATCATCAAACTCCTCAAAAAAAAAAAAAAAAAAAAAAATTGAAGAGGAAGGAATGCTTTCAAACTCATGTTACAAGGCTAGCATTATCCTCATACCAAAACCAGATAGACACCACATAAAAAAGAAATATAGGTCAATCTTCTTGAAGAACATAGACATAAAAATCCTTAATAAAATGCTAGCAGACTGATTTTAAAAATATATTAAAAGGATTATACACCATGATCAAGTGGGGTTTATTCCAGAGATGCAAGGATGGTTCAACATTTGCAACCAGTGTGACATACCACATCAACAAAAGGAAAGGCAAAACTCTTATGATCATCTCAAAAGATGCAGAAAAAACATTTGACAAAATTCAACATCCATTTAGGATAAAAATGCTTAACAGAGAATGTAACTCAACATCATAAAGGCTGTAAATGACAAACCCACACCTAATATCATGCTCAATGATAAAAAGCTGAAAGCTTTTCTCTAAGATCAGGAGCAAGACAAGAATGCCTACTCTCCGCACTATCATGCAACATAGCATTTGACTTCCTAGCCAGAGCAACTAGATAATAAAAAAAAATCCAAAATAAATAAAAGACATCCAAATTGGATAAAGAAATATAACTATGACTATTTGCAGATGGCATAATACTATATAGAAAAAACCTTAAAAACTGCACCAAAAAACTGTTAGAACTAACAAATGAATTCAGTAAAGTTGCAGGATACAAAATTAATATAGAAAAATCTTTTGGGGCGCCTGGGTGGCTCAGGTCATGATCCCAGGGACCTGGGATCGAGCCCCACATGGGGCTCTCTGCTGGGCGGGGAGCCTGCTTCCTCCTCTCTCTCTCTCTGCCTGCCTCTCTGCCTACTTGTGATCTCTGTCAAATAAATAAATAAAATCTTTAAAAAAAAAAAAGAAAAAAAAGAAAAATCTTTTGCATTTCTGCACACTAGTAACTATCAGAAAGAGAAATTAAGGAAAAATCCCATTTACAATCTTATCAAAAATAATACAAGTATGTAAGAATAAACTTAACAAAGGTGGTTAAAGACCAGTGTGCTGAACACTAAAACAGTGATGATAAAAACTGAGGAAGACACAGATCAGTGGCAAGATACTAGGTGCTCATGGATTGGAAGAAATAATATTGTTAAAGTGTCCATACCACCCAGTCTGTGGATTCAATCTACAGATTCAATTTTAATGCTATTTTTTTTTTTACAGAACAAGAACAAATAATTTAAAAATTTATATGGAATCACAAAAGATCCTGAATAGACAAAACGATTTTGAGGGAGAAGAACAAAGCTGGAGATATTATGTTCCCTAATTCCAAACTATACTACAAAGTAATCAAAACAGGAAAAACAAACACATAGGTCAAAGGGTCAGAATAAAGAGCCAAGAAATAAACCCACACATATTTGGTCAATTAATTTGTGATAAGTAAACCAAGAATATACAGTGAGGAAAGGACAGTCTCTTCTATAAATGATGTTGAGAAAACTAAATAGCTACATGCAAAAGAATGCAACTGGACCACTATCTTATACCCTATATAAAAATTGACTCAAAATAAATTAAAAACTTAAATGTAAAACCTGAAACCATAAAACTCCTAGAAGGAAACATAGGCAGTAAGCTCCTTGATAGAGGTCTTAGCAATGTCTTTTTGGATCTGAATTCAAAGGTAAGAACAACAAAAGCAAAAATAAACTATTGGAATGACAACAAAGATCATCTGCCCAGTGAAGGATGCTATATACAAAATGAAGAGGCAACCTATTGAATATTTGCAAATAATATATCCAACATATTGGATATATTATTTATATATAATTATATATAATTAATATATAATATTATACATAATATATAATTAATAATATAATTATATTATATATAATAATATGATTATATTACATATAATATAATTATAATTAATAATATAATTAACAATATAATTATATATAATAATATATCCAATATAAAAGAAGATATTTGCAAATAATATATCCAATCAAGGGTTAATAACCAAAATATATAGAACACTCATACAACTCAATAACAACAAGAATAACAACAAAACCCCCCAAAAAATCCAATTAAGAAGTAAGCAGAGGATCTGAATAGATATTTTTCCCAAGAAGATACACAGATGGCTAACATTATACGAAAAGAAAAGATGCTCAACATCACTAATCATCAGAGAAATGCAAATCAAAACCACAATGATAAGTCACCTTACATCTGTTAGGATGGTTGTTATAAAAAAACAAGAAAAAAACCAATGTTGACAAGGATGTGGAAAAAGGGAACTCTTGTGCACTGTTAGTGCTCATATAAATTGGTGCAGCCACTGGAAAACAGCAAAAAGATTTCTCAAGAAAAGTAAAAATAGAGCTACCATGTGACCCAGTGGTTTCACCACTGAGTATCTCTGTGAAAACAAAACAAAACAAATAAAACAAAAAAAAAGCCTCACTAACTCAAAAAGATATATGCTCCCTATGTTTATTGCAGCATCATTTACAATAGCCATATTATAGAAACAGTCTAAGTGTCCATCCATAGATGAATGGATAAGAAGATGTGCTATATATACAATGGAATACTACTTGAACATTTAAAAAAAATGAGATCTTGTGATTTGCAACAACATGAATGGACCTTGAGTGTATCTGGCTAAGTGAAATAAATCAGACAGAGAAAGATATATCACTGGATTTCACTTATATGTGTCATCTAAAACAAATGAAAAACAAAACCCAAATTCATAGATGCAAAGAAGGGACTGGTGCTCACCAGTGGAGAAGAGACCGAGGGGGGCAAAATGGGTGAAGGAGACCAAGAAGTATAATCTTCCAACTTTAAAATAACTTATGGGCATATAAGGTACAGCATAGGGAATATAGTCAATAATACTATATAAGGAGACAGACGGTAATCAGACTTATTATGGTGATTATTTCATAATGTATAGAAATGTTGAATTACTATGTTGTACATCTGAAACTAATATAATATTGTACATCAATTATATATACATCATTTTTTTAAAGGGCATGGTTTTCTTTTTTTATTGATGTATAATTGACATATTAAGACATTTTTTATTATGCATTTAATCATTATAAAGGTGAAAATATGTTAAACCTTTAAATCCTAGATTCCTAGGCTGTAAGCATGCTCATAACTTGACTTTTCAGGGTTCATAAATCTTTTCAGATTATCTAACCCAACAGACCATGCTGCTCATAGAGCTTTAACACCTCTGCTCATATTATCTCCAGATGTCATTAGCATATTAATGTCTTCAGCCAAGCCATTAATCAAAAATATCGACCAAGACACAGCCAAGAATATCAGTTCTGTAGCAGGCCACTGGGGGCTCCTGATATATTAATACATGTATTATATACCCATTTCATGAACTTGTGATTTGTATATATTTGCTAATTTAATCCTCCACCTTAAGGAAGGTGCTGCCATCACTCTTGCTATATAGGCTGAGAAGGCAGAAATACTGAGAAGCACAGCAGCCAAAGTGAGAAAGCCAAGATATGGAGAAGGTGGAACTCAAACCAGCCGATCTGAGGTGTATACGTGGCCTCATTAAGAAGAATGTTCAGCCTCATGATTCAGTTGCTGAAGAGCAGAATTCTTAAATTAGGAAACATGGTATAAACCTTCGGGTTTATGGTATAAACCTTTAGGACACAGAACAAGATACAGAAGAGGGGATACTCTAATTAATTAAATGAAATTGATTCAATTCATACAATTAAGGTCAATGTGAAAAGCAAACTCAGTGAAAGGAAAGAAAGCTAAAGATAACAAAAATTAACTTATTAAGAAACAATTCTAAATACCCCAAATTTGAAGGATGGTTATATCCTATCCTATAGGCATTAAAAATGGTATCAGCAAAACACATTTGATAATGTGGAGATACACTTTTTGTTGTAATATTAAATTTAAAAAACAAACCAAACTGTATATGTACAAAATGATTACAAATTTATGTAAGAATGTACTGCAAAGTAGCAACAATATTACCAAATTATTAATATCATAATATGCCAGGTTATTGTGGAGGGAGCTATGAAAAAATAAAAATTTTAAAAGATAATAATAATATAATATGTGATAGTTTAAATCCAGTTGTCAAAAATGATAATGCAAGTCTTTTTTTATCACTTAATATATGAACAGCAGCAAAGATGTGAGGTGCACTTTTTTGTGGATTTTTTAAAAGCAGGACAGAAAATGTAAGACAAATTTGTTTAATTTGAAAAACACTCAAATGTCACATAAATAAAAACAGGACAAATAAGTTACAAAAACGAGTTCAGCAAAAAGTTGGTTTTGGTATTTTCATATTGGACTTTTTAAAACAAACAGCATGATAGCACAGAACATCTTATTTTCTGATTTAAGTAGAAAAGAGCATTGACTTCAAAATTCTTCACACTGTGGAGCTTCTTGAGAATCTGTTTGTATTACAAATTTTAGATGGAATGCAGAACAATTTTGTAGTTCTTATTTCACAGACAGTTACTCCAAACTCCTTTTTTGAATACCAACTAGGGGCATCTACTGTGGAAGACTTTAATATAAACTACTGCTCCTGCCCGCAAATAAAATAAATAAATAAATAAATAAATAAATACATAAATACATAAATGTTATAAATGTTGTTTATGATGTGAAGAAGTGTCCAAAGAGGTAGAAACCTGGTTGTATAGCATAAAGCATAAAGGAAGGACTCACACCCATCTGGGTGTAGGGGCTTTCAATGGTACTTGCTACTTGAACAGTGAATAATGGGTGAAATTGTAAGATTAAATGAGTTTTAGGGGAGTGTACTTTATTAGAACACACTACATGAATAAAAGACAGGAAAGATTACTAGAAGCATGCTTAAGGAGTTAAGTTTTTTTTTTTTCCTTAAAAATTTTATTTATTTATTTGACAGAGATCACAAGCGGGCAGAGGCAGGCAGAGAGAGAGAGGGGGAAGCAGGTGCCCCGCTGAGCAGAGAGCCCAATGTGGGACTCCATCCCAGGACCCTGGAATCTTGACCTGAGCCAAAGGCAGAGGCTTAACCCCCTGAGCAATCCCAGGTGCTCCAAGGAGTTAAGTTTGATTAAAGAATAGGTTATATGTGAAAGTGGGACTTGTAAATTAGAAACAATTTTGAAAAGGTAGTGAATGTACTCGTTAAGGATTTGGCAGTTTGGTTTTGTTCATGACAGAAAAAAGAGGATAGAAATTGACTATTCAGTAAGTATCAGGTAATTATGTGTTTTTATTATATCACCCTTTTGACTGCAATGGGATTACTGAACTTGAGGCTCATGTTAGTTGCTTAAGGTAACATACTTTCCAAGAAGCAGAATTGGAGTCAGAACCCACATGACTAACTTCATATCACAAGCTCTTTCCATTGTATTATACCCTAACATTTTTAACTGTCTCTGACAGTTGGAGCTAAAATATTTCAGAGCAGTGGAAAAAAAGATGATATTCTCTGTGCAATTTTCAGTGACCCTATGAAAGGGCACAATAGCCACCTGGATTCTTTGAAAGGGGACCATAGTCCATTTATACCCTTATCTCCTGTTTTTTTGTTTGTATGTGTGTGTGTGTGAGTTTTGTTTGACTTTTGTTTTGTTTTTGTCTTTTGTGGTCCATACAAATTTTAGGATTGTTTGTTCTAGCTCTGTGAAAAATGTTGGTGGTATTTTGATAGGGTTTTCATTAAATGTGTAGATAGCTTTGGGTAGTATAGATATTTTAATGATATTTGTTCTTCCAATTCTTGAGCAATTAATGTCTTTCTACTTCTTTGTGTCATCTTCAATTTCTTTCATCAGTGTTTTGTAATTTTCAGAGTACAGGTCTCTCACCTCTTTGGTTATGTTTATTCCTAGGTATCTTACTGTTTTAGGTGCAATTATACATGGGATTAATTCCTTAATTTCTCATCCTGCAGCCTCATTATTGATATGTAGAAATACAACAGATTTCTGTATATTGATTTTGTATCCTGCAACTTTACTAAATTAGTTTATCAGTTCTAGCAGGTTTTTTTTTTTCTCTTGACCTCATGACCATTTTTAATTGAGTTATTATTTTAATTTCAGTATAGCTCACAAACAGTGTTATGTTACTTTCAGGCATATAGTCTGGTGATCCAACAATTCTATACATCATTACTCAGTACACATCATGATAGGTGTATTTTTTTTTTCAGTGTTCCAAAATTCGTTGTTTATACACCACACCCAGTGCTCCATGTAATATGTGCCCTCCATAATACCCACCACCAGGCTCACTCAACCCTCACCCCTTGCCCCTCCAAAACCCTCATTTTGTTTCTCAGAGTCCACAGTCTCTCATGGTTTGTCTTCCCTTCCGATTTCCCCCAACTCACTTCTCCTCTCCATCTCCCAATGTCCTCTGTGTTATTCCTTATGCTCCACAAATAAATGAAACCATATGATACTTGACTCTCTCTGATTGATTATTTCAGCATAATCTCTTCCAGTCCCGTCCATGTTGATACAAAATTTGCATATTCATCCTTTCTGATGGAGGCATAATACTCCATTGCATATATGGACCATATCTTCTTTTTCCACTCATCCGTTGAAGGGCATCTTGGTTCTTTCCACAGTTTGGTGACTGTGGCCATTGCTGCTATGAACATTGGGGTACAGATGGCCCTTATTTTCATTACATCTGTATCTTCGGGGTAAATACTCAGTAGTGCAATTTCAGGGTTATAGGGTAGCTTTATTTTTAATTTCTTAAGGAATCTCCATACTGTTTTCCAAAGTGGCTGCACCAACTTGCATTCCCACCAATAGTGTAAGAGGGTTCCCCTTTCTCCACATCCTCTCCAACACATGTGGCTTACTGTCTTGTTAATTTTTGCTATTCTAACTGGTGTAAGGTGGTATCTCAATGTGGTTTTGATTTGAATCTCCCTGATGGCTAGTGATGATGAACATTTTTTCCTGTGTCTGTTGGTCATTTGTATGTCTTCTTTGGAGAAGTGTCTGTTCATGTCTTCTGCTCATTTTTTGACATGACTTTCTGTTTTGTGTGTCTTGAGTTTGAGGAGTTCTTTATAGATCTTGGATATCAGCCCTTGTCTGTACTGTCATTTGCAGATATATTCTCTTATTCCGTGGGTTGCCTCTTTGTTTTGATAACTGTTTCTTTTGCTGTGCAGAAGCTTTTGATATTGATGAAGTTCCAAAAGTTCATTTTCACTTTTGTTTCCTTTGCTTTTGCAGACATATGTTGAAAGAAGTTGCCATGGCTAATGTCAAAGAGGTTACTGCCTATGTTCTCCTCTAAGATTTTGATAGATTCCTGCCTCATGTTGAGGTCTTTTATCCATTTCAAGTTTATCTTTGTGTATGGTATAAGAGAATGATCAAATTTGATTCTTCTACACATAGCTGTCCAATTTTCCCAGCACCATTTATTGAAGGGACTGTCTTTTTTCACTGTATATTTTTTCCTGGTTTGTTGAAAGTTGACGATAGAGTTGAGGGTCCATATCTGGGCTCTCTACTCTGTTCCACTGGTCTTTGTGTCTATTTTTCTGCCAGTACCATGTGGTCTTGGTGATCACAACTTTGTAGTGAAGCTTGAAATCAGGCAATGAGATGCCTCCAGTTTTGTTTTTCTTTTTCAACATTTCCTTAGCAAAGCAGGGTCTCTTCTGGTTCCATATAAATTTTAGGATTTTTTGTTCCAGCTCTTTGAAAAATGCTGGTGGAATTTTGATAGGGATGGCATTGAAAGTACAGATTGCTCTGGGCAGAATAGACATTTTAACCATGTTTATTCTTCTGATCCATGAGCATGAAATGCTCTTCCATCTTTTTGTGTCTTCTTCAATTTCTTTGATGAGTGTTCTGTAGTTCCTGGAGTACAGATCCTTTACCTCCCTGGTTAGAATTATTCCCAGGTGCCTTATGGATCTTGGTGCTAGAGTAAATGGAAGTGATTCTCTAATTTCCCTTTCTATATTTTCATTGTTAGTGTATAAGAAAGCAACTGATTTATGTACATTGATTTTGTATCCTGCCACATTACTGTATTGCTGTATGAGTTCTAGTAGTTTGGGGGTGCGGTCTTTTGGGTTTTCCATATAAAGTTTCATGTCATCTGTGAAGAGAGAGAGTTTGACTTCATCATTCACAATTTAAATACCTTTTATTTTGTTGTGGTGTCTGTTTGCTGTTGCTAGGACTTCTAGTACTATGATGAACAACAGTGGTGAGAGTGGTCATCCTTGTCGTGTTCCTGATCTCAAAGGGAAGGCTGTCAGCTTTTCCCATTGGTGATGATATTCGCTGTGGGTTTTTCACAGATAGATTTTATGAAGTTGAGGAATGTTACCTTTATCCCTATATTTGAAGGGTTTTAGTCAGGAACTGATGCTGTATCTTGTCAAATGCTTTTTATACATCAATTGAGAGGACCATGTGGTTCTTCTCTTTTCTGTTATTGATTTGTTCTATCACATTGATTGATTTGTGAATGTTGAACCACCTTTGCATTCCATGGATAAATTCTACCTGGTCATGGTGGATAAATTTTTAATGTCCTTTTGGATCCTATTAGCTAAGAACTTATTGAGAATCTTGTCATCCATATTCGTCAGAGATATTGGTCTGCAATTCTCCTTTTGGGTGGGGTCTTTGCCAGGTTTGGGTATCAGGGTAATGCTGGCTTCATAAAAAGAGTCTGCAAGTTTTTCTTCTGCTTCAATTTTTTGAAACAGTTTCAGGAGAATAGACATTATTTCTTCTTTGAATGGTTGTTAGAATTCTCCAGGGTATCCGTCACGTCCTGGGCTTTTGTTTTTTGGGAGGTTTTGGTTACTGCCTCAATCTCGTTCCTAGATATTTGTCTATTCAGGTTGTCAATTTCTTCCTGATTCGATTTTGGAAGTTTATAGGTTTCCAGGAATGAATCCATTTCGTCTAGGTTGCTTAACTTATTGACATATAACTGTTGATAATAATTTCTGATTATTCTTTCTATTTCCTTGGTGTTAGTTGTGATCTCCGCTTTTCATTAATAATTTTATTAACTTGGGTCCTCTCTCTTGTGGATTACTTTGGCCAGTGGTTTATTGATCTTATTGATTCTTTCAAAAAAACAGCTTCTAGTTTCATAGATGTGTTCTACTGTATCTCTAATTTCTATCTCATTGATCTCTGCTCTAATCTTGATTATTTCTCTTCTTCTTCTGTGTGGTGGGCTTAATTTGTTGTTGATTCTCCAGTTCTTTAAGGTGTAGAGACAGCTGGTGTATTCTGGATTTTTCCATTTTTT
The DNA here is from genome assembly GCF_963455335.1 of Martes martes. Lineage (NCBI taxonomy): Eukaryota > Metazoa > Chordata > Mammalia > Carnivora > Mustelidae > Martes > Martes martes. The sequence continues at coordinate 41,042,119 of NC_137900.1, read as the reverse complement.
TTGAGGGAGACTTGCATGGCTATGTACTTCCCCCTTAAGACTGCCTTGGCTGTATCCTATAGGGTTTCGACCAATGTGTCTTCATTCTAATTGGTTTCCATGAATTGTTTAAGTTCTTCTTTGATTTCCTGGTTGATCCAAACGTTCTTAAGCAAGGTGGTCTTTAGCTTCCAGGTTCCATCCAAACTTTTTCTTGTGGTTGAGTTCCAGTTTCAAAGCATTGTGTTTTGAGAATATGCAGGAATAATCTCTATCTTTTGGTATTGGGTGATTTGGGACCCAGTATGTGGTCTATTCTGGAGAACATTCCATGTGCACTTGAAAAGTATGAGTATTCTGTTGTTTTATAATGGAATGTTCTGTATATATCTATGAGGTCCATCTGGTCAAATGTGTCACTCAATGCTCTTATTTCTTTATTGATTTTCTCCTTGGGTGATCTGTCTATTACTGAGAGTGGCGTGTTAAGATTCCCTACTATTAATGTATTCATATCAATATGACCCTTTAACTTGATTAACAGTTGTCTTATGTAATTGGATGCTCCCATATTGAAGGCATCAATATTTACAAATCTTAGATCTTCATGGTGGATAGACCCTTTAGGAATGATGTAGTGTCCTTTATCTCTGACTACAGTCTTTGGTTTAAAATCTAATTTATCTGATATGAGAATCGCTACCCCAGCTTTCTTTTGAGGCCCATTGGCATGAAAGATGCTTCTCTATCCCTTCATTTTCAGTCTGAATGTATCCCTAGCTTCTAAATGGGTCTCTTGTAGACAGCATATGGATGGGTCCCATTGTTTTATCCAATCTGCAACCCTGTGCCATTTTATGGGAGGATTTAGGCCATCCACATTGAGAGTGATTATTGAGAGATATGTTTTTATTGACATTGTGGTGCTGTGAAGTCCTTGTTTCTATAGACTGTCTCCATAAATTTCTGTTCTATGACACTCTTGGGTTCTTTCTTCTTTTGTAGACCCCCCCCCCCTTAATATTTCTTGTAGTGCCAGCTTGGTGGTCCCATACTCTTTTAAACCTTGCCAGTCTTGGAAGCTCTTTATCTCTCCACCCATTTTGAATGTCAGCCTTGTTGGATAAAGTATTCTTGGCTGCATGTTCTTCTCATTTAGTGCTTTGAATATGTCTTGCCTGCCCTTTCTGGCTTGCCAGGTTTCTGTGGACAGGTCTGACATTGTTCTGATAGACCTTCCTCTGTATATAAGGAATCTCTTGCCCCAGCTGCTCCTAAAAGCTCTTATCTAAAATTATGATTCGCCGGTCTTACAATCAAGTGCCTTGAGGTCTTTGTTGATCTTGGAGCGTGCTCTTTCTACATCTAGGACAGGAATGGTGCTTCCATTCCCCAGGTTGGGAAAATTTTCATCGAGAATTTGTTCAACTATGTCTTCTAGTCTTCTTTCTCTGTCTTCCCCCTCAGGGATCCCAATAATTCTGACACTGGAACCTTTAATGGTGTCATTTATTTCCCTAATTTTGTTTTCATGGATTCTAAGCTGTTTTTTCCATGCCTCCTCCTGATCCTTTTTCTCTATCAGTTTGTCCTCTAGGTCACTAATTCTATCTTCTGCCGCAGTTACCCTAGCTGTTAGAGTATTTAGATAAGATTGGATCTCATTCATAGCATTTTTAACTTCTTCCTAGGCAGCCTTCACTTCTGCCCTTAGCAATTCCATGTTGTCACTAACAGTTTTCTCCAACCTAGCCATTGCCTGGATAAGTGTTAATTTGAATTCCCTTTCTGACATATTGTTTATGGCCATATCCAATAATTCTGATGGAGAAGGCACAGTCTCTGAATTTTTCCTCTGTTGGGTGTTCCTCCTCCTAGTCATTTTGGTGAAAGGTGATTGAGGGGATATGTAACTGAATTTATCAATCATGATTTGGGCAAGGGGCACCCTGGAATGTTTCTGAGCAATTGGAAGTCACCACCAAAAAGAAAGAAAAAAAAAATAATGAAAGAGAGAGAGAAAGAGAGTTAAAACAACAACAACAACAACAACAAAAACAACAACAACAAAAAAACCAGCCAGAATGGGCCCCAAAGCTAAGATTTATAAGGTATACGAACAAAAACAGACAAACAAAAAGACCAACAAACATAAATGACAAGGGAAAAAAAAAAAAAAAAGAACTCAGTCAAAATGAACCCCAAGGATAAGATTTATTTAATACCAGAACAAAAACAACTACACAGAAACACTGACACAAGAAAAATATCGGAGGGTGGTTATAAATCCTTTATGTGGGCAAGGAAGTTTATTTTGATTCTTCCTGGGTGTATCTTGATATCTTTGTTAAAGGACACAACTTTCCAGAGATAAAGGGATACTAAAACTGGTTTATATATAGGGGTAGTATTGATTAGGGAAAGAGGATTAACTTGTAGCTTATATCTGTATGTATATTAAAGAAATAGAGAAGAAAAAGAAAAACACAGCTATATGTATGAAAAAAGCTCAAGTTAAAAGGTTATTATGGAATATGTTGTATTAAACCTCTAGTTGTAATGGTAAGTAGGTTAAAAATATTATAAACACCAAGAATAGTGAGAACAAATTAAAAATAAAATTATTTCTAAGAAATATAAAGGTTTTAGGGCAATACTGGAAGCTTAGTATCTTTTTTCCGCTGATATTGGGGTTTTACAGTTTTATGGGGACCCTGTGGTGGTTGTCTGCTCATTCTTTTTGCTGGTTTTTGGGGGAGGGGCCTGCTGTGTTGATTTTCAGTGAGTCTTGGTTGGGCTGAGTACTCCTAGCCCCTATCAAATGGCTGGGCTCTGTGGAAACTGGTTTTTCAGGCTTTTGTTCTCTGGAGGTTTTTTTGTTTTTGTTTTTGTTTTTGTTTTTCTCCTTCCTTTGGTGGCTTTTTGTGGATTTTCAGAGGTTTAGTGGAAAGCAAATTGCAGCCAGACCTCTGTCTCAGAGAGAAGTCTCAGTCTCCTCTCCTCTGGTTGGTTCAGAACACACAGACTCCCCTTCTGCAAACTCCGCTGAGCCATGCAACCTCCCACTGGAAAAGCACATCCCCAGTCATTGTCTTAGAGGTCACCTGAATAGCCTGCTTGTCTCTGCACCCCTGTGATACTAAAACTGTGAGCAATATTGGTCCAGAGAGCCCACTTCCGGTGGCTGCCTTTGCTGGGACTGCTGTGGATCCAGACCTCAGATTGATACTTCAAGATATCGCACTGAGTCCCTTCTGGTCCCAGCTAGGAGAATCCAGATGCTTGGCTGGTCCTAGAGACCACTGGCTAGCCTCTGCAGGGAGCTTTCTCAGGCACGGGCAGGGAGTGGGTCAGACTCCAGCCACATAGTGTGCAAAAGTTCTAGGGAACGCAGGCTGGTGCTGTCACCAGACTCCCTCATGTGGGGACTGAGCTGTGATGCGAGCCGAGCAGCCCTGGAGGCTCTGCCTCACTCTCTCTGGCACGGGTGATCATGGAGGTGGCTGTTCTGGGACCGCGGGCTTAGAACTGTGCCCATGACTTTTTGAGTGCTTTTAACCAGACCCCAAGTTAATGCTAGTCCCCAATCACAGGGCACTCTCATATTGGGGTATTACTTTCCAGTGGGTTGCTTTTGCTGGCTCCCTCCTCCTTCTGCTTATCCCCCTTAATCAGTCCTAGCGTTCCCACTCTGCTTTATCTCTCCACTGATGTCTTCAGACCTTGTAGAGATCCAGCAGTATATAATCTTAAATCTCAGGCTGATTTCATTGGTGTTCAGAGTGTTCTGGTAGATATTTAGCTCACTTTAGGGGATGAGTTGAAACAGGGTCTCCTTCTTCTCTGTCATCTTGCCCCTCCTCCCTTTTAACTATCTTTTTAATGTTACCCCACATTCCCTTATTGTGAATGTAGCACATATGATATACTTGTCACAGTGTATTTGGTCATCTATCTTCTTTATTCATTTGTCTGTTGAAGGACATCTCTGCTCTTTCCACAGTTTGGCTGTTGTGGACATTGCTTCTATGAACATTGTGGTGCATAAGGCCCTTCTTTTCACTACATCTGTATCTTTAGGGTAAATACCCAGTAGTGCAACTGCTGGGTCATAGGGTAGCTCTATATTTAATTTTTTGAGGAACCTCCACACTATTTTCCAAAGTGGATGTACCAACTTGCATTCCCACCAATAGTGTAAGAGGGTTCCCCCTTTCACCACATCCTCTCCAACATTTGTTGTTTCTTGCCTTGTTAATTTTGGCCATTGTAACTGGTGTAAGGTGGTATCTCAATGTGATTTTGATGTGAATTTCCCTGATGGCTAATGATGATGAACATTTTTTCATGTGTTTGTTGGCCATTTGTATGTCTTCTTTGGAGAAATGTCTGTTTATATCTTCTGCCCATTTTTTTACTTGATTATTTGTTTGTTGGGTGTTGAGTTTGAAAAGTTCTTTATAGAACTTGGATAGCAGCCCTTTGTCTGTAGTGTCACTTGCAAATATCTTCTCCCATTCCATGAGGTGCCTCTTTGTTTTGTTGACTCTTTCCTTTCTGTGCAGAAGCTTTTAATCTTGATGAAGTCCCAAAAGTTCATTTTCTCTTTTGTTTCCCTTGCCTTTGGAGACACGTCTTGAAAGAAATTGCTGTGGCCGATGTCAAAGAGGTTACTGCCTATGTTCTCCTTTAGGATTTTGATGGATTCCTCTCACATTTAGGTCTTTCATCCATTTGGAGTTTATCTTTGTGTATGGTGTAAAAGAATGGTTGAGTTTCATTCTTCTGTATATAGCTGTTCAATTTTCCCAGCACAAGTTATTGAAGAGACTTTCTTTTTTCCACTGGATATTTGTCCTGCTTTATCGAAGATCATTTGACCATAGAAATGAGGGTTCATAACTGGGCTCTCTACTCTGTTGTATTGGTCTATGTGTCTGTTTTTGTGCCAGTACCATGCTGTCTTAGTGATCACAGCTTTGTAATAAAGCTTGAAATCAGGCAACATGATGCCCCCAGCTTTGTTTTTCTTTCTCAACATATCCTTGGTGATTCAGAGCCTTTTCTGGTTCCATAGATATTTTAGGATTGTTTGTTCCAGCACTTTGAAAAATGCTGATGGTATTTTGACCAGGATGGTGTTGAAAGTATTGATTACTCTGGGCAGCATAGACATTTTAACAATGTTTATTTAAAGAAGAAGTAATACCTATTCCCTGAAGCTGTTTTAAAAAATAGAAACAGAAGGAAAACTTCCAGACTCTTTCTATGAAGCCAGTGCTAGCTGGTTTCCCAAACCAGGCAAAAACCTCATCAAAAAGGAGAATTTCAGACCAGTATCCCTAATGAATATGGATGTCAAGATTCTCAACAATAACGTAGCTAATAGGATCCAACAGTACATTAAAAAGATTATCCACCATGACCAGGTGGGATTTGTTCATGGGATGCAAAGTTGGCTCAACATTCACAAATCAATCAGTGTGACAGAACAAATCAGTAAGAGAAGAGAGAACCATATGGGTCAATTGGTGCAGAAAATACACTTGACAAAATATAGCATCCTTTCCTGATTGAAGCTCTTTAAAGTATAGGGATAGAGGGAACATTCCTCAACTTCATAAAATCCATCCATGAAAAACCCGCAATGAATATCATTCTCTATGAAGAAAAGCTGAGAGCCTTCCTACTGAGATCAGGAACATGACAAGGATGCCCACACTCGCCATTATTGTTCAACATAGTAACAGAAGTCCTAGCAACAGCAATCAGAAAACAAAGAGAAATAAAAGGTATTCAAACTGGTAAAGAAGAAGTCAAACTCTCTCTCTTCACAGATGACATGATACTTTATGTGGAAAACTGAAAAGACTCCACCCCCAAATTACTAGAACTCATAGCAATTCAGTAATGTGGCAGGATACAAAATCAATGCACAGAAATCAGTTGCTTTCTTATACACTATTAATGAAACTGTAAAAAGAGAAATTAGAGAATCAATTCCATTTACAATAGCACCAAAAACCATAAGATACCTGGGAATAAACCTAACCAAAGAGGTAAAGGATCTGTACTTGAGGCGCTACAGAATACTCATGAGATAAATTGAAGAAGACACAAAAAGATGGACAAATATTCCATGCTCATGGATAAAAGAGTTTTCTTTTCATTAGGAAATATATTTGTTCAGAGTCTTTCTTGCATTTCCTGAGCAGCAGCTGCCACTTTTCATAACCTGCCTATTTTAAATATCACGCTCATTGTTGAAAGAACAAGCATACATTGAATACAATATAAACAATGGTATTAAAAGATTTACACATTTTCAAAAAATTTATTAAAAGTTATCCTAGAGGAAACATTTAATTAATTAAAATTTCAATTTACTCAATATAATTATTGTTCATATACTCTTAATGATAATACAAAAATGAATGTAGACATTCAGAGTTCCCTCTTTCATTTTAAGTGCAGTACCAACTTAGTTAACATGGATTTGGGAAATGCTTGCTCTGCTACATTGTTGACTTAAAATAAAATGAATTGTGTGATAGTCTTAAACTTTGATCTTTTTTCCTTCAGCTTTACTGGGATATATGACATATAACATTGTGTAAACTTAAGGCTTACAATGTGATAATTTGGTACATGTATATATTGTAAAGTATTTACCACAATAAAGTTAGTTAACATAGCCTCTACCTTACATAACTGCCATTTTTTTGGTTGTTGTCATTGTTGCTATGGTGAAAGCAGTAAAGCTCTGCTGTCATAGCAACTTTCAACTATATAATATGATATAGTCACTATGCTTCACACTAGAGCTCTGGAAATTATTCCTCTTAAAGCTGAAAGTTTGTTACTTTTGACCATTTCCTTTTTTCCTTCACTTTTCAGTCCCTGGCAACCACCATTCTATTATCTGTTACTGTCGATGTCTTTTAGATTCCATGTGTGAGATCATACAGTATTTGTCTCTCCCCATCTGGCTTTTTCACTTAACACAATAGCATCAAGATCCATCTATGTTATCACAAATGGCAGGGTTTCCTTCTGTTTAGAGACTGAATAATATTCCATCATATATAAATAAATAAATACACACACACACACACACACACACATAATTAATTATTAAAACTGAATTTGTTGGGCGCCTGGGTGGCTCAGTGGGTTAAGCCTCTGCCTTCAGCTCAGGTCATGATCCCAGCGTCCTGGGATCGAGCCCCTCATCGGGCTCTCTGCTCAGCCAGGAGCCTGCTTCCTCCTCTCTCTCTGCCTGCCTCTCTGCCTACTTGTGATCTCTGTCAAATAAATAAATAAAAAATTAAAAAAAAAACAAAACTGAATTTTTTTTTTTAGTGGACTCTTTTGGATTTTCTATATGCAAGATTATATCATCGGCAAACAGAGATAAATTTACTTCTTCCTTTCCAATCTGGATGCCTTTTGTTTCCTTTTCTTGACTAATTGCTCTGGCCAGGACTTTTACTACCATTTTGAAAAGGAGTGGTGATAGTAGGTACCCTCTTGTTGTTCCTGATCCTAAAGGGACAGATTTCAACCTTTCACTATTGAATATAATATTAATTGTGGGTCATATGTGGTATTTATTTTCTTGAACTATGAACTTAAGTCTTTCTAAAGAGAGAAGTCTCATTCAGTAATACTATATACCCCAGGTTCTGATTCCTACTTAGCAATCTGAAACTTCTTATTAGATATTTTTATGTTCTTTATGAAGGCCAGGGCATAATGAAATAATGAACAGTATTAAATCTCAGCTAATATTATGGTTTCTAAATTTATTTAAATGACAACTATCTAAAATTTTTCTGGAGAGAAACATTCCTTAAATTTGGTAATAAAGATTATGAGGCAGTGTTTCATCAGGACATACATTTGGGAACCCTGAGGACATAAGGACATTTGTCAACAGAAGATGGAATTTTCATAGAACACAAAAACGTATGTTTTGGCCAATATGAGGTAATGAACATTAGCAATAGAAAAGAAGAATGTTGAATAGACAGAGAAGTTTGAACAGCTAACCAAACTTAAGGTGCTGTTCCATTATTGGTCTGAAAGCATAAACATCCTGACTTGACCCTCTCAGAGAGTCATAGGTGACGGACATGTGCATGATCCATTTTAGGTATGCTGGGATAGGGTAAAACCTATAGTAATGTGTTAAATGTTAAATGTGTTAAATTTCTTTTCCTGGGGATGCCATTTTAATTCATCTAAATTCTTCTACCTCAAAAGAAATATTATTCACATTTTGCATAAAAGAACTTAATTATAAATTAAACGCACAGACAGGTGTTCAGTAAAGCACACATTATTTTTTCATCATATTATGATCTAGTAAACCTCCCATTTTCCAATTCATTAAGTAGAATCTATTATTTAAAAATATATCTCATTCTCATCCAGTTTTCCCAGTATGTCATGTTTGTTATTTTTATAATCATTTTTATATATTTTTATCACATACCAGATGAAAAATGTTTTCATTCATTACATGTGTTTGTAAAGCCATGTGAGAAAGTAATAACAATATTTTAAATGAAAAGTTCAACAATTCATAACTTCATTTGGAAAGTCACCTATGCTCTCAGGGCACCTGGGTGACTCAGTTGATGGAGTGACCATCCAACTCTTGTCAGACACAGGGCATGATCTCAGGGTCCTGGGACTGAGCCCTGTGTCTGGCTCCATGCTCAGCAGGGAGTATGGCTGAGGGTTCTCTCTCTCCCTTTACCCCTCCCCCCACTCATATACACACACTCTCTAAATAAATATATAAACAAATCTTAAAAAAAGAAAAATCATTTATACTTCAAATCACACCCTATAATCAAGTTATAGTTTACATATTAAGTCCCCTGAAATTTAGCAAGTGCTTTACACTATTGTCTCATTAAAGATTAATACAAAACTATTGTAGTAAGCCATGGAAGAATTTCTTGGTATTTAGAAAGGCTGTTGTTCTGTTATAGTTGTACTATAAATAAACCTCAAAAATTAATAAATAAACCTCATTTCTCATATCAAGATAACTTACCACACCATACTGTATCACTAGAAGTGCTAAAATATCTCATGTATACCTTGGTAAGATATACACTCCTGACTAGCAGCAAAAATAAATACCAGTAGATGTTAAATATGTATAGGTATTGATTTTAAATGGGCTTAGTGATTTTTCCCTTTAATCAATAACTTTGTTTGTTACAATTTGTATTAAAGTAAAACATCCTTTAAAACTTTAAAGTTAGATAAACATCATACCTAAAACAGTACAATGGAAAGCCAGAGTGGAGTTTGGATACCACACAAAATATCAAGGCTAGGTAAGCAATCAGAAGTTCCAAAAGCAAGGATTGGGGCACATCTGGAGGTCCACATGGGTGGATTAGACATTAGAAACAGTGGGCAGAGAGATAAGTGTAGAAATATCAGTAAGATGTGTAGGGTAAAAAGTGGGCTCCATTCCTGTAGGTGATTCAGATGCTGGAAAGCAGAACAAACAGGGGCCAGCGTGAAAGTTGATATTTCTACTTTAGTAGTTTAAGTCACATTATATGCTAAAAGAGTTACTCAAAATATAAAATGGGATTAGCCAAGGGTAGATGACTAAATAGGCTTGATTGTGAAAGTTAGAGAAATGCAGGTATTAGAAATAATTAGAGGGGCACCTGGGTAGCTCAGTCGTTAAGCATCTGCCTTTGGCTCAGTTTATGATCTTAAGGTCCTGGGATTGAGACCCATATCGGGCTCCCTGCTTAGCGTGAAGCCTATATCTCCCTCTCTCACTCCCCCGCTTGAGTTCCCACTCTCACTGTTTCTCTCTGTGTCAATTAAATAAATAAAATCTTAAAAAAAAATTAGATAATTTACTCAAGATCACTTCTGTTGGACTTTCTCCAACACAGATAGTTCCTTTTTCTCAAATATATTAGTGTGATGGCTCAGTGTTTATAGAAGATTTTGTGTCATATAAGCAGTAATGTATAAAACCAAACATATTTCAAAATGCCTGAAATAGTACTTTTAATGTAATGGGCATTAGGATATGTTCATTCATTCATTCATTCATTCATTCTTCATTCATTCATTCATTCACCGTTCATTATTTTTTTAATTCAATTTATATAGTGTTCTAGACCCTCTTTCTGCTCTGGAGACATTGCAGTGAGCAGAACAAATCCAGTCCTTCTTTTCCTCTCATGAAATCTGTTTCTGTAAGAGTAAAGCAATAATTAAGATTATAGATAAAAAGTAAAGAAGTCAACTGTCATGTAATACTAACTGTGAAGAAAAACCAAGCAGACTAGAGGATTAATAGTGAAGAGTGGAGTGTTGGTGGAGCGTTTGTGCTATTTCATACTATTGTGTATAGGATAGTCAGGGAATGCATCCCAGAGAAGGCTATATTTGAGCTGACATATGAATTAAGAGGGACAACATATGCATGTGTGGGGAAGAAGGAATAGCAAACACAAGGGCTCTGGACTGAGACTGTTTGCCAGTATTTGGGGAAACACCAGAAGCCTGTCTGATTGGTTGAATCAGTGTGGGGAGCAGGTAAGTGATAAGATATGAAGTCACACAAGTTGTGCAGTCAGATTAAGGAAAACCTTGTCAGCTATGAGAAAACTTTGAGTTATATTTTGTGTGAAAAGGAAAGCCATTGCAGGTTTCAGAGAAAGTACTGGAATGACTTCACTTATACTTCTGGATAATTCTGGTTGATGGGTGGAAATAAACTTATAGAACAGTTAAAAGGGAAGCAAGAAGACCAGTTCAGAAGTTATCAATGTGTTGATTAAAGGCTATTATATTCAAGCCCCAGATAATTCCTCCATTTAGCTGTGGTTTCAGGATAAAGAAACAACATATCGATTAGCCTATTGTATTCCCTGATGATGTCACACTAATCATACTTAAAAATATGAATAATTCAAATCTATACAGCACCACTAAGAGTTGAAGGCATTTCAGGCTCCACATTATAAGTAAGGAAATGGATTCTGAGAGGGGTTCCTGAAACTCGTGATTAAACTAGAATTGCTACAGAGAGGTAGTGATTGAAATATACATAAACTTTGGAGTTACACACATCTTGGTTCATCTTTATTACATCTGATACGTAGCAGCAGAGTCAAGTCACATTGTCTTTATGCTTCAGTTTTCTTTACAATTTTCTGTAAAATGGACTTAAGTTAAATATTTACCCCAAAGCAGGGGATATTAAGGTTAAATGAGGTGATTTAATGATTTATATTAAAATGCTTATTGTCATGCCTTGAATATGAGTACTCAATTCAATTTAACTATTTTCCTTATTGTCAACCTCAAAAGTCATCTTCAAATATTCAGTTTCCAACAGTCTGACAGTTGGTTCAAGATAAAGCTGCACTATCAAATCATAGATCTGTCTCACAGCCATAGTCTAGCAGTCTAATCTTATCTTGACAGAAGGACACTGCCCTCTTTAAGCTGGGAACATTTTGTCTTCTGGACCCCTAAATCCCTTTCTATATACTGGCATCATTCAAATTCTTTACACTAGAAAATTTCTTCCTTCTGGATTCCAAAAGCCCCTGCTTTAAAAAGGAAGGACTCAGCAGGATACATTACATAAATGTAAGAAATCATGTTTTACATTCTCCCTGGAAAGATCAACACTGTTGCCATAGTCAAATACATTTCAAAATGTATTCTTATACCCAGAGCACCGTTCTATAGACAGGATACCCACAACAAAGCAGTATATATTTAGACCCTATGCATTCTTTTTTCTTTGGATTTAGCAAGGCATGCACTATAATCCAATTAGAAAGTAAAATAGGCTTAATTACTTAGCTCAGATCAAAGAACATAAGGAGGCAAAGAATCTAATTAAAATTAATAATATAACAGGCAGCTTTATTTAATGCCTAATCTAGGGCATTTCATCTTAATTTAAACTCAGCTCTCAAGTTCACAACAAGGTCCCATCATTGTCACTGATTGTTGCGAAATCTGATAACCCTGTGACAAATCCTTCCTGTGTATTTGTTGCCTGATTCTAAGTAATAGATTTAACTCTGTTCAACCAAGAGAGGTCAGAAAGTTCACTCTGCTACATGTTTATATTGAATTTCTTTAGCTTCCTATCTCTTATTTTAGTCTGATTAATATTCTTCAGATGTTATTGAGTAGTGCAAATGATCTGTGAAATGTACACAGCCACAGGCCATATTTACATTGAGTGGGAGCAGTGCCTAACTTAATCTAGAACTTTCATAGATGCCACTAAACCTCACTTAGAGTACATTTACAAAGTACTATTATTTATTTTAATGTTTGTACTAAATTGTTCCATCAGTAGAGTCCAAAGAATATATTAAAATAATTTTCTTGACAATATGTGAAGAAAATAAATCTAGTTAATTTATGGATGTACAATTTCCACTGTTAATTTGTGTGTGTGTGTGTGTGTGTGTGTGTGTACACGCAGGCTCAAACAGTCTCAACATGGGTATTACAAATCCAAAACCAAAGCAGACCAACATTTTATCCTGGTTTTTGAGGCAAACCTGAATCAATCTTTCAGTTTTCAGGTAGAAATGACCTATTTCTGTCAATTGTTAGTTGTTTTAAATATCTTTCCAAAAAGAGAAATCAAAACATTTTACTATTAAGCATATATATTGATCGTAAGCCTCATTCTTATTTAGAATTTTTTTGAGCATTTTGGTGTTTAAACACCAGAAATTGGGTCTGCAGTCAAAATATAAAAGAATTCAGTAGGATTATAAAGTCCCTTAGAATGGCAAGGGCAGCTATGGGAAAGCAACCATAATCAGCTATAGTTATCCACGTAAGAAAAAAGTGATGACAAAGAGCATGCTAAGAGCCACAATAGATGGCTTTGATCAGGATCAAAGTGGGAAGAAGTGTGAAAGGAAAATTAAGTTTAACAAAAAGTTGTTGGTATGAGGAAGCTTGGGAGTTTTCTCTTACATGAATGTCCGCGCTAGCCCTCTTCTGGGAGCTCTGCAGTTATGTTCTCATGGGCTTTCCTTTGTGCACCAGAACGCCAAGGATATTAAATCTTAACCTCTCAGTGAATAGAAGCCTGCCTGAAGAGGCCAGATCTCCAAGGCATGCTAGAGAAGAGAAAAATAGATCGTAGAACTATTCTTTGGTGAAATATTTGCCCCCCCCCCCCAAAAAAAAAACTATTTCCAGTGAAGGTCTGATTAAGCTCCTTTAAGAAGACAAACTCGCTTGAACTGATTGGCTAACACCTCAAAGTGATTGAAATATGTGGTTATAAAAAGCAGGGTAATTCTATTGCAAAGAAAATTTGTACACTCAATATCCCTCTTGTAGTGGCACTTAAACTTCAGCACTCCCTGGTGTTTCACCTCGTTTATCCAACTCCCAAAGAGCCCGCATAATCAAATACTCCCCTACTACTGAGGTTGGAGCCACAATATTTTCTTGCCCTTGGGAATGTTTCTCTTGATTGCAATGCAGTTCATTTCTGTAAGTGTTACCATAGTGGCTCTATGTCAATTCAGCAGGAGATATTTTTGGTACCTGTTGAATTAGGTGCCTTCTTGCCCACTGTGTATTAAATCAGATAAACTAAAAATCTTTAATTGAGTTATGGATAATCATTTTAACTATAAAAGTTCATCAGTTTTGAGATAGAAAATTGAGCATACTGAACAGATTGAACAGGATGATTTAATCACACACCAATTTTTTTTTTTAACTGAATTACAAGACTAATGACCACTAAGGAAAATTCTGTACTTCCATAGAATTAAATGTTGTTAGGATATTTCAAACGCCAAGGGAGGAAATGTCATTGTTATCTTGACACATTTGCCACAAGAATGAATTAGTTTGTAGTGTAGAGTACATAAAATGGAAATGTTTCATCAGGCAAATGAACATTTATTATATTTTTAATGGATATACTCTGACATCTTCATTTTTTTAAAAAATGCATTTGGTTGCATATAGTTAATTAGGAAGAATGGAGAAAAAAATGAATAATCTCACAGTACAAAACATAAAATCTTATCTTTCTGATTGGTTTATCATGTCTGAATGTCAAGATCATTTTAGATTAATCAAATTATATTATAACCTTCAGCCTCCTGACTACTTCAACTTGGCCTTTGAGTCACCTTTGATAATACATTTGGATAATTGGAAATATTTTTGTCATTCATACTTTACCACATGAAATAATTTTAGACTTTATCTTGCAAAGATACTAAATCCCTAGAACATCAAAACATGTTAATATAAAAGATTCTCCATCAGGTTTCCATGAACAGTGATTCTTCATAATTGTTTAGAATGTTTGCTATGCTGTAAAGGGCCATGGAATAATGAACCTAATTTAGCTTAAACCAGCAGTTTGTGAATACTGATTTTATTCAAGGCTTTATGCCAGTCATTTTGGAGAGACAAAAAAAAAAAAAAAAAAAAAAAAGAAACCACAACGTTTCTTACTCTCAGGAAGCTTTGGTTATAACCTATTAAATGAATGCATGAGAGCTAACAAGGTGATTTCTTGAGGAAAAAGGAAGAAAGGATTCTTTTCTGACTCATAAATAGGGCTGGCTCAGGTAAATCTCCATGGAAAAGACACCACTTAACTGACCTGACAATAATTGTCAGGATTTTGACAAACTAAAAGGAAGAAGACAACATGTACCAAATATAAGTGTTTTTAAAAAGACAGGTCGAAATGCAGAGTGTCTGCGAAATGATCACTTTTCTAGTTGGAGCCTAATTGGTATACAGAAAAGGGAAGGAAAGAATATGTAGGCAACAAGAACTGGGGCCATGTCATGAAAGCTTTTGATAGTCATGCTTAAGAGGTTAGGCTTCATACTCCAGGACTCACTTGTCCATCACATGGCACAATACCTTAAGCAGGATTCTGGAGGCAGACAGTGGTCTTTCAAATTGCAGCCCCCAACATGTACCCATTTAGGTAAGTATCAAGTATCTAGGTAGGTTTAAAAAAAAATGATTAACCCTTCTGTGCCTGTTTCTGCATCTAAAAGATTGAAATAATAATAGTACCAATGTGTTGCTTTAAAAACCAATGCAATTAAATCAGCTAAATAGCTTAGAATAGTGCCTGCACATAGCAGGTGTTCCATAATGTTAACTTTTTCTTAGCCTGGAACCAGAAAGTGATTCACAAGACTACATTTGACAAGGTGAAGTATGGGAAAATTCAAAGACATATTCTTATTGGCTTACTCTCCTGGAAGATTCATTGTGTGATTACAAATTATTTTCAACATTCCAACTCTGAAAGGCCACTTATGGTCACTAGCATGGATTGTCCCTACTGAAATCACTGATTTAAATAGTTATGCATATTAAAAGTTATAATTTCTAGCTCTTAATAAGAAGTATATATGTATTTCTTTTCAGACACATACTTCAAGTAGGTTAGTGAATAAAGCCAGAAGTATATTCCACAATCATTAAGGGCTTAAAAAGAAACAAAATTAAAAAAAAAAAAAGAAACAAACAAAAACAAAATTAATTAAATTTAATAATGTATACATTTTGGAACACAAACAAGCAAAACTTAAAGTGACTTTTTTTTTTAACCATTCTAAATAGAGGTAATTGTATTTCTGCCTTTATACCTCTCCAGATTACTTCATTTGGATAAAATATACTCTCTTTTTCTTAACAAATTTATCCAAAATTATATTTTCCTCAAATTAACATCTTATTCTCCTTTAGTTTTTTTTCTTTCATATTTTTACAAGAAGACATTTAAATGTAAGATGACTTTCATACTTTTATTCAAAATGCCTAACATCCTGTATCTTTTTTATCCTACATTAAAAAGATGTGCTGAAGAAGAAAAGAGTAAGTATTGCAAAATTATAAAGGGCAATTGGTTTTAGTTGTAGCCTGAAAAAACCTACTAAGTCAAAGGAAATCAATATCACTTGAAAGGGATTGTTGAGGCAGTGGAAATAGTTAAGAACGCTGGGAAGAATATACCAAACTATAAGTTAATAGAATTATTGGTAGAATGATAGGCAACCCCAAAGTATCAGAGTTAAATAAAAATAATGCATTTATTGAGCATTTATTATGTAGCTCGTACTATATATAATGCTCAACATGAATGATGTCGATTAACCATTATACTAACACCAGGGCATATTTACCATTATTTTCACAATTTTGCAGATGAATAAAATTACGTACAGCAATTAGTTCTCTTTTGTGTAGTTAGAAAGTGATAGTGGTGATTTGAACCACAGAAAGCTAATTTGGGAAAAAAACAAAAAACAACAACAACAAAAAAACCCCACATACTTTACTAAATTTTACATTGAAGAAAGTCACTTAATAAAAAAACAAAGAACCAGAATATCTGATTACCTATTGCTATGATTACCTATTGCTATGCAAAAACTTTCTCTGAAACTTACAGGACTAAAACAACAGCAACATTTATTTTGCCCATAGATTTGCAATTTGGACAGTGCTCAGGAGAGATATCTTGGTTGTACTCATCCGTTAGAGCAACTTGAAATCTCAAGGCTACACTCATCTATAGGTTTGATCATTCACATATCTAGTAGTTGATGATAACTTCTATCTGAGACCTTAGCTGGGACTTTTAACTGGGACACTTAAATGTGGCCTTTCTCTGTGGCCATGTCTTCCTCACAGCGTCATGTCTGGATGCCAGAGTGATCCTCTCAAGCAAAAGCTAGGTGGACGTTGTATTAGCTTCTACAGCCTTGGAAGTGAAGTAGCATCACTTCTACTACATTCTGCTTCTTGAGGCAACCAAATAGCTCTATTTCTAGGACAGAAATAAACTTAATTTTTTGATGGGGTAGCAGTAGTAAGGTTCTAGAAGAGCAGGAACTGGAATTGCTGCTCTGGTAACGTTTGGAAAATACAATCTGCTGTAAGGTTAGAGATGAATGGAGAGAGTGAGGCACTAACGTTTCCAATGCAAGAGGCAGTAACTCTTAATAGTAAGGGAAGTCAGGGGTGATAACAGATAGGCAGTATTGATAAAGCCAGTTTTCTGATTACGTGGAAGCCTGATTGCCATGTGCAATGTGAATGGGAGAGGAAAATATGATCAACAGAGTCTTGCATATTGTTGGCTCAAATCTACTCCCTTAACCTTACTTCATATCCCCTAGTGGGCTGTGCTCCAGGCACAGTGACTTTTTACCAAGTCCTTGCATTGGTATGCTCCCTTCAACCATATCATCTTTGGACACAGTGTTTCTACTGTTTGGTTTACAATCAGTCTCCACCTTTGTTTACTTGGTTTCCTACTCTTTCTACTGACTTGACTCATTTTCTCAAAAAATTATACTTCCCTCATACCGAGCCAGGTGTTTCATATTACTTTTTCTTTCAAAATATTTATCTCATAAACATTAATTTATTTCTGCCATTATTTGATTAACATCTGCTTTCTTCACCAGTCAACAAGGTCTGTGAGATAAAGGATATATCTGTTTTTGCTCATCACAAGAGCCTAGCAGAATGTATGGATCCCATTGGTCTCTCTTTAAATAGTTAATATATATGTTTATTTAACAAGCTTATTTTTTGAAAGCTTCCATGTAGTATTTAGCGGAAATATAGGGTCAAGGAAATTCACTACACAAATGAGAAAATAATTTTAAACCATCAGTGAGAAAGAGTCAATTTGCTATTATTGTTTGTGTCAGGTAATATAGACTAATCTTTGTAACAGATAGATCACATTCTTGCCTGACTATTCAGAAATACCATGTGCTATTTACCAGTTACATAAGAAAAAAGGAAAAAGAATGTGCAAATGATGATTTAATGATGCAGCTTCAAAGGGGGCTGCAGGGAAAGGGAAACCTAAAGTCATTAAACTCCCAAGATCATAATTACAGACCTGATTTTTGAGCAGGGAATTTCCCAGTCTTGAAAATCTTTAAAAATCTGAGTATAAAAGAAACTGAATAAGAAAGGAAAATACTACTCATTCCCTTTTTTTTTTACCTTATATATTCTTTTTATAGAATTGTCTTAAATATTATTAAAGTATATAAAATGTTCTATTAAACTTGACTACTTTATATATCTTTAGGGTATGACTATTTTAAATGAGAAATTGCATTTTTAAATCTTGACAGAAGGGATGTAATCTATTTCTACCAGTTCCTTCTTCCCTTTCTGTTCAGGGACCAATTATTTCTAAAAAGGTAGCTGAACACTTGCACTAGACACTGTTTAGTTAAACTTGGTGCAGAGAGACTATATCAGTCAGGGTCCTATGAAAAACAGATGGCACGTACAAAAGGAGTATAGAGAATTTAATGATGGTATCATTTACTAAAGGGTATGTAAGACTAAGGAAGCCAAGAAGGGACTAGCAAAGACCAGAAGGGGAAAGGAGACAGTGGTTTTCATGAACTCCTCAGAGCTATTATAAAGAAAAAAGCTTCCCAACTAGAATAATGCAGCCTCTGCCTCTCCTTTGCCTTATGAAAATTGGGCACAAATCCCCCTCTCTCCCTCTCTCCTCTCCCGTACTGGTTTCCTGCCAGGAAAGTCTTTCATTGGCCAAACAAACTAAAAAGAAGACAGGAAGTCTGACAAAATCCATAGAATTGAGCCTTCTGGACTGGTAGAGAATTGTGGAAAATAGATCTAAAAGGACAAACAGAATATTTATAATATACAGAAGAATGTTTGTGAGAGAGATATTAACAGAGCATATAATAAGGCAAGTGCATATATTTATTCCTAAAATCTACATTTTGTTTAATGAGAACTGTGTGAATATTTGTTTTCTTTAAGCACAAATTTGAAACTTTCAAAAAGGGAAGGTGGAATCTGTATAAGACCTCCTTATTAAAAATAAATAAGGGTTTTTGAAGTGTGTTTTTGAGCCATTGCCTGACCAAGATGCAATACAGCAGCATAGGAGATGCCAAGACTAACAGCCAAGAGCCCTGATGAAACATGAGTCTATCTCTACTCCATGTTCACTGAGAGGAAAAGGGAAGAGGGAAGGAGTTAGAATGGGGGCGTAGAAGAGATAGGATGTCCATGCTTTGCAATAAGTATTAACAGAATAACGGTCAAGGTACTCAGATAATCAGAGTCCAGAATTTCAAATCCCACAACATCATCACTTGAGACTTAATTGGCATCAGTATGGCTGAGAATGGCCGTAACTCAGGATTATATACACCCATAGGTCCAGAGGAGAAAATTGGTGATGGATCAAGCAAAGAGGATAAGAAGGGATCTTGGCAGACAGGCAGGCAGGCAGGGCTCAGAGGAACTTGGCAATAGGCAGGGATGAAAGAAATCTTATGAAATTTTGATTGACCATTAGAAAGGTCCATCATGGTAACTTGATTAATATCATGCAGATGGTTGATAGATGAATAGAAATTCAATTCCAGGTCTTTTTGTCTCAAATAAAAATTCTTTCTGTTGTAACATATGGCTTACAGCAAAGAAGAAATAATGATATCATCAATTAAAATCATTCTTTACCAAGTCTGGAAGTTTTCCTAGCAACAGAATCTCTTTCAGCCAAGGCAACAATAGAGTTGAAATGTACAGTTTAAAGCTAACGATACAGCTGTAGTGGATCACAGCATACCTTGTTGAAAAGTTAAACAGTGGGATCGACATTTGGTCTTTACGATGTCTATCTCAGGTTAAATTTGCAAGCCAGATATTTTTATATTTTAAAGGAACAATTTTATACATTCTACAGAATCGTTTTGTTACCATATCTGGGACTGTGTTTTTCCTAATGAGTGACAGGTTTAAAATGAATTTATTGAATGTTAGCTGAACTTAGTGTGGTGATCATTTCATAATATATGCAAACCAAACCATCAGGCTCTAGTCCTTAAACTAATGCTGTGATATATGTCAATTTTTTTTCAATAAAACTGGAAAAAATTGGCATAAAAATGCAAACTTTAGCTGATCCAATTTAACACCTCTTGGTGTTGTTATTTCTTTTCATGAAACAAACTCTTCTACTCGGCAAAAATAAATTAATTAGCTAATTAATTTACTGAGCCTACTCCTCAAGATATTTTTACATCATCAGGGAGTTTTTCAAATTCATTGATTTTTACTATTGGGATGAAAAAGGATTTAAATTTCAAACCAAAATACTTTGGTTGAAATTTAAAAATTTAAAATTGTAGAGTTAAGTGATATTATATAATTTGCAACTTATTTGAGACTTCGTTTTTCCTCCTGAAAAATTGGGATATTGTTATCTAATTTCACTTGGTTATTTTCTAATCCATAAAGACTATGAAAGTGGTTTGAGATATATGGGATTTATAAGAAGCAAGATTTTTTTTTTTTTTTCTAAATGTGTCATTTGCCAGCTATGCCTCAAAGAGCATAACAAAATTCAGGCCCTTTCTCTGAATACTGTATATCCCAGGGCTTTGTCTGATGGTGTCACTGGAAAACTTGGATGCTTTGACAAACTTTAGTAATATGACTTAACTAAACTGAAGACTATTGCCTGATACATACCTGGAGACTCCACTAACCTCTTTCCTTTCCTAACATATGAGGTAATAATTGATCCCAGAAAAAGATATGCCAGAGTACAATAGATTCCTGGACAATCCCTAATAACCACTATCAGAATGGATTACATTGAATAACTTTAGAGAATCTGACTTGGCTTTCCAAAAAAGCAAGATTGATGTTTCTTTGTCATCTGGTTCACCTGTGTATTCCAAATTTGTTTCATTTATCAATACTAAAAATAGTACAAAAATATAAAACATGAATATTTATAACACATTTAATATCCAATAATTCTTATGTTGTGCTTCTACTTGTGAGTTGGTGCTTATTCTCCCAACAGTGATGGACCAGAGAAACATCCTCTAGTAACTTTTACCTTCTGCTACGGCCATGCCTACCCCTCTGAGACTGAAGCATGCTATGTGGCCAAGCCAGTTAATTAAGTAAACGTACTAATGTATCTCTTTCAAGTGATTTTAGCTTAGTAAGGTAGGAAAGAGCCTCTTCCTTGTCTTGATGAAGTTATAATATTATCAGTGTTTATTATATCATTGTAAATTTTCCATTCTTACCTATAAAGGTGTCTTTTTTTTTTTTTTTTCCTTTTCGATGGGAAATGTATTGAATTCAGAATATGAACCCATGACCCATTGCTTTTTTCTTATGGCTCACATATGTCCTCTTATGATGGATATCTGATGTTTTGCTTTTTTTGCTTTTTCTTAAGAATGAACCTGGTCTCATCAAAAATCCAAATTAAGTCAATGGAATGTACAATGTACATTTTAAAAATAATATTTTTATAGCAACGGAACTTACTTCCCTAGAAAATTGGATAAGGTCGTATTTGTTACTTTTAGACACATTAAGCACTTTATAATTATAGAATCTGGGATTTAATCACTTTGGAAAAAGCTTTATGAATCCCATATCCTAGCAGTTATATTTATTTATTAATATTATCCATGAGAAATTGTAGCCTAAGGATATTAAGTGACTTGTTCTGGATCAAACATTAAGTCAAAAGAAGTGCCACAACTAAAATTGTGTCTTCTAGCTCTCATCCAATTCCTCTCCCTAATTCAGAGATATGTGACATTTTACATTAACATCTCATAGTAGATGATCACGGTGATAAACTCGCTGTTTATATGGAGTAACAGAGCCCCACAACATCAGTAGAATCCTTTGGGGGTAGGGACCGTATGTAGTATAGTAGTAAGTGGGTAGATTCTGGGGCCAGATTGCCTAATTCAAATTTCAGTTGTGCCTTCAGTACTGTAAGGCTCAAATTATCTCCTCTTCAACTGTTATGTGACATTTTTTCCTAAAATTTAAAATGAAATAACAATAGTACTGACTTGAAAGGGTTTTTTGTTTGTTTGTTTGTTTATTTGCTTGGTTTTTTTTTGGAAATTAAAGTAGTTAATGCAAGTGCCTGTCAAATAATAATTTCTATTATTACTCCATTATAATAAGGGCAAATAAGCTGCTATTATTGCCAACAGATTTCATACATGGCCACAGTATTTAAGCTCCAGTTGAATGTTCTGGAGATAAAATAAAATGAAATATAAATTTTGGTTCTCAAAATGTCCTATAAGACAAAAAATTAAGTTGCATGATTTAATTCTGAAGGACAAATAACCTTAGCAGTATTTCATATTTATTAACTGACAATGTGTTAAGAGTCGATACTTGAACTGATGCACAATTTTTTACTGATCATCATTGTTCTCTTCCCCTCTTATCACCCTTGTTGAAACCTGCAGATGAAAGTACGCTTAGTGCTGTGTAATAAGATTTAATTGAAATGAGGTTTGAATGTCAGAAATAAAGAAAATTAGAAAACATAACTCTAAATAGCTTTTCAACTTAGAAAACATGAGAATCACATGAAATTGTACCTTCTGAAAATTTTGTCCAACAGGCAATCTTGCCTTCTCTAAAGATACATGAAACACATTTCCAAGAAAATACATTTGTTTTTACTGCTGGAATATTGAGTTTATGGGTCAAATGGAGTCACTCAGCAAAACTAAATAGCAGCATAATGATTTTTACAAACAGCATTATGTCTGTGTACCTCTGTTTTGCTGTAGTTCAAGGCCTTTCACAGATTGTCTTTCCAGTCTCCTTAACATGTCTGAAACATAAAAGTAGATATGGACCCAAACACCACATTTTGTATGTGGAAAAACCACTAACATAAAGGGATGATTAAATTGTTTCAAGCTTCACCTTAGCACCAAAGCTCAAAAAAATCCTTACTTTCTGTATCTCAGTTTTATTTACTACCTTGAACACCAGGAAAAATGTCTTCCTTTCTAGCTGTTTCTGAAGTTCAGCATTGTAGGGGGAGGGGGTGGTTAGTGGCTAGGACACATTATGCAGCGAAGTGGTGTCATGTATGATCAAATTCAAATCTACTCTCCTTTAAAACCACCCTAAAGCAAAGCTAAGGAACTGTTCATTTCTTCAGAGGGCACAGACTATCAAGCACATTTTCCCAAAATGGCTTACAGCAAATGATTCATTAGATTGAATAGCTTCATGAAATATATTCCCTGTAGCCTCTGAAAAAAAAAAAAAAAAAAAAAAAGAATTCTGTTATGGAAGGGCACACAGTTAGAGATTACCACAGTTGAAAAGAACTTTTTAGACCTCCTATCCAACTCTCTGATTTTATAGATGAAGACCAGCTAGGAGACATCACTTGCTCAAAGTCACACGTTGGGTATTTTCTTTCCAGGACACTTTCAATCAAACAGAGCATTGTGGCTGGGTTTTTCCCAGCCTTTTCAGGAAGGGAAGATAAGTGTGCTTCTCTATATAGCTAACACTCTTGTCATTCTCTTTATCTCATTCTTTGGCTTGTTGCGTTCATCATTTTTAGTTGTCTTTAGGTCCACTCAAGTGGTAACCTAGAATACATTCAGAAGGTTAAAAAAGAATTTGAAATTCCTCAAATACTTTTTGGTCACTTCTGTCCTGGACTTCTATCTGATCATCTTGCTGCAGATCTATGGGATGAGGGGACACTTATTTATTTCTTAGGTTTTTAAAACTTCTGTTTTAATTCTGTAAAGTGTTGTTAATCTTCTTAAATATAAAATATTCCCAACTTTTTATATCTTTGCTACCCAAAACTTTCAAGCTAAAAATTAACAGGCTCTCACCCCTAAATAATATTAAAACAGGAAATGATTCAGAAATTGAAGTAGTGAGGGTATACTCAGGGCCATGTAAATGTTATCTATGAATCTAGAGGAATTAAAGTAGGAAAAGTATCCTTTTCACAGTTTCTGATTTTCATTAGAGTCCCACATATTTATTTTTTTAAAACCAATAATAATATAACTTTATTTCTTATAGGCTATAAACTCATTAGTTCACATTCCAAAGGTATTTAATTAAATAAGAGAATATATACATCAAATTAATAGCCTAAAAATAGATCACAATTCTTACTGGATTACTTAGAATTATTTAGATTTTAGAATGCTACTCTAGAATTTAGAATTATTTAGAAATCAGAATGTTACTCTAAACAATTGTGGAGGGTGTGAGTAGTTAAATAGTAATTTGGTTGTGTCCCTTGGGAGCCAGAAGTAGATGTTCCTCATTCTTTGCCTTATGCAATTGTTTTTCACTTATGAAATATCTCAAATTCATGTAGAAATATCACATTTTGCCAGCCCCACTTCTATTATTCCTTGTATGTATATTTCATTTATGTAAGAAATATACATACTGATTCTTTCCTTAGCAAAAGAGATGACATATGACTTGAATCTGGCCCTCAGAGTACCTAAGACTTAATATTTTTCTCTGGTATCTAGAGGCAAAAACTATCTTCTTTTCAGGCTGCTTGTGTTAGGTTGGATTCTCATAGCAGCAGACTCTTGGGCAAGGATTTGAAGGGAAGTAGTTTATTTGAGAAGTGATCCAAAGAAGCACTGCTATGGGAGGAGGAAAGTGTGCAGAACAGGACAAGAATACAGTTGAGAGAATGCTAATGAGATTACTGCTTCAGGAAACTGGAGTTCAGTCTCATGGGGGATTTCTGGATGATGGTGCAGAACATACCTCAAAGCTGAGGGATGCTCCAGGAGACATTAAATCCTTCACTTTTCCAGCTTCCTCTTGCTCCAGCAGCCACAGAAAGCCTCTAGGCAGAGAAATCGCAGATGCTTGGGATAGAGAGCCACTGACATGTGTGGGAACTATGAATACCAAGGGAATAGAGACAGGACACCAAGAGCTTCCACCCCATTGTTAAATTGGCAGGAAGGTGGTGGTGACTGTATGGATCTCTGTGAGTAGTGAAACTGCATGAGGTTAAAGTCAATACTGAGAAAAGCAGAGTAAAGAAAGGCAAAGAAGAAGATATAGGGAAAAAAAAAATCCATTCTGGTCCTCTGTGCATTTTTTAATCAGATTTTTTTTGTATTAAGTTGTATGAATTACACTTGCGAGCATAACATAATGTATAAAAAATGTGTTGAATCACTATGTAGTACACCTGAAATTAATGTAACATTATGTGTCAACTATTGTCAAATTAAAAAAAGAAAGATGAAGAAGAAGATTTAGAGAGAAAATGAGGTTGAAAATTGTTTGGCTTGGGGTGCCTGGTGGCTCAGTGGGTTAAACCCTCTGCCTTTGGCTCAGATCATGATCCCAAGGTCCTGGGATCGAGCCCCCCATCGAGCTTTCTGCCCAGCAGGGAGCCCTTTCCCCTCTCTCTCTGCTTGCCTCTCTGCCTAGTTGTGATCTCTGTCTATCAAACAAATAAATAAAATCTTAAAAAAAAAAAAAAAGAAAAGAAAATTGTTTGGCTCTTATTTTTTCAAAGACATCCAGATGGCCAACAGACACATGAAAAGATTCTCAATATTACTGATCATCTGGGAAATACAAATCAAAACTGCAATGAGATATCATACCACACCTGTCAGAACATCTAAAATCAACAACACAAGAAACAATAGGTATTGGCAAGGACGTGGGGAGAAGGGAGCCCTCCTGCCTATCAGTAGGGATGCAAACTGGTACAGCCACTCTTGGAAACAGTGTGGAGGTTCCTCAAAAATTTAAAAAATAGAACTACCCTGTGATCCAGCAATTGCACTACTAAATATTAACCCAAAGAATACAAAAAATACTAATTCAGAGGGATACATGCACCTCAATGTTTATAGCAGCATTATCTACAGTATTCAAATTATACAAACAGCCCAAATGTCCATCAACTGAAGAATGGATAAAGAAGAAGAATGGATATATATGTGTGTGTGTGTGTGTGTGTGTGTGTGTGTATGGAATATATATATATATATATATATATAACATATATATGTGGGTTTTGTTATGTGTGTGTGTGTGTATGTGGGTTTTGTGTATGTGTGTGTGTGTGTATATATATATATATATATAGTTCATTTCTTCAAAGGGCACAGACTATCGAGCATATTTTCCCAAAATGGCTTATAGCAAACGATTCATTAGATTGAATAGCTTCATGAAATATATTCTCTGTAACCTTTGAAAAAAAAAGAATTCTGTTATGGAAGGGCACACAGTTAGAGATTACTGCAGTTGAAAAGAACTTTTTAGACCTCCTATCCAACTCTCTGATTTTATACATGAAGACCAGCTAGGAGATATCACTTAACAGACAATGCGTTAAGATATATAAGACAATGTGGTTAATACATATAAAACTCATCCATGAAAAAGAATGAAACCTTGTCATTTGCAATGACATGGCTGGAGCTACAGAGTATTATGGCTAGTGAAATAAGACAGAGAAAGACAAACATGGTATGATTTCACTCATATGTGGAACTTAAGAAACAAAACAAATAAATATAGGGGGAAAAGAGAGAAAGAAACAAACCAAGAAACAGACTCTTACCTATAGAGAACATACTGATGGTTATCAAAGGGAGGGCACATGTGATAATCCTGGGTGTTCTAGTCAAGCGTTGAATCACTAAATTTTACACTTGAAACTAATATTGCTGTATGGTAACTAACTGAAATTTAAATATAAACTTAAAAAAAAAAAAGGAAAATTATTTGGGTCCCTTGACCCAGCAGTCTCCAGAAATCTTAGAAAGCCAATATATTACTTCCCCCCCATCTTAATAGGAGTTTTAACTTGCAACCAAAACAAGTCCTCATTTGTATACGTATCCTTATAATTTTTAGGCTTAAGTCCTCCTAAAATCTTAATAGTATATTGATAGACCAGATATTGCAAGAAGTGCCTCCTGATGCTAAACAAATGGTCCTGCCTCTTTATTTTTATCGCATGAATCTTATTTCTCTTGCTAGTTCTTAATTCTATTTTGTGCTCAGCCTTTACTGTTTTATTTGCTGCAACTGCCACTCTTAAAGAATGTGGAAATGCATGGCCAGAGGCCCTTGACAATATTGAATGTAAAATAAAATTTTTAGAAAAAAAAAGAAATATTTTGATATTATTAACATTTTTGTAATTGCTGTAATATTTATGCTGAAATTGCCTTTACTCTACACCCTTTTAATTATTCAACCATAATCCTCTTCAAAGAAAAACTTGAATCATTAAAAAGTTTTCTCTCTGAGGAAGGAAACTACTCCTTGCAAGATGCCTATGCAATTAACTACGTCTGCTTCACCTGGGTATTTAACACTCTACTCCATTGCTGTATAGTACTCATAACCTGGGAGTAACATGATACATGAAGCTTCCACTTTAAATTTCTATAACCCATTTGTGACCTTACCTTCTAGTAAAATAGAACCCTTGATCAGAGGCACCAAAGACTTCTTTAGCCCATGACTCTTATTCTAGTTGTTTAGTGGAATGATGATAAATACAAAGCAAAATGCTACGTAACGACCACTCTCTAAGTGCTACTAGTTATTGTAGACACCTTCTATTTCTCTTGGAATTTTTTGATTTAAGACAGTGTCTGTGTATTGCTTGAACTAGAGTCATTGATATCCATGGAAAATGTCATTTATGTTTAGTTGCTTTTAATAATATTATACCCACACATACTCTCTATTGTATTCCCCATCTCTTCTTCTTTTATAGACACACTGCTTAAGAGCCAATAAGTGTGATTCAGATCTTTTGGTCAAAAGCCCATGTTCAGGGGCACCTGGGTGGCTCAGTGGGTTAAAGCCTTTGCCTTCAGCTCAGGTCATGTTCCCAGGGTCCTGGGATCGAGCTCCGCATTGGGCTCTCTGCTTGGCAGGGACCCTGCTTCCCTCTCTCTCTCTCTGCCTACTTGTGATCTCTGTCTGTAATAAATAAATAAAATCTTAAAAAAAAAAATCCCATGTTCACTTTCACATCCCCAGGTATTTAAATCAGGCATTGGTTCACCATTATTTAGCACTGGGTGCTGAATCCAACATCTTATTCTCCATGAGTCAGATTTAACATGAGGAGGGCGCCTGGGTGGCTCAGTCTTTTAAGCATCTGCTCTCAGCTCAGGTCATAATCCCAGAACCTGGGATCGAGTCCCATGTCAGGCCCCTGCTTGGCTGGGAGTCTGTTTCTTTCTCGCCCTCTGCCTCTCTCTCCTGCTCATGCTCCTTCTATTTCTCAAATAAATAAATAAAATCTTAAAAAAAAAAAAAAAGATTTGATATGAAGACTCTTTTCTCCTCATCTGTTTCAGTTAATTTCCTGTATTTTGAGTTCTGGATAAAAACCAACCAACTTAAGCTTGTTTTTACATAAGATAATTGGTTCATTGAAGAATCATACAGTGCAATGTCATACAAGTAACCATCAAGGCTAGATTGAACGCCAGTCTGATGAATCCTTATGAAACACTACCTGAAAGACAGATTCCAAGATGATAGTAGATTTTCAGTTTGCACCCTAAATTTCTGTTACCAGATGGCCTGATTATGCTTATGCCACAGAAATGGCAAGCCCAGATCTTTTTCCCCACTTATAGGGGTTTTCCTGGCCAATTGGACTAAACAGGAGATCTGACATAGAAAGAACAAGTTTGCCTTAATAATGAGTGGAATTTTGTTAGAGGAAGTAGTCACAGGACAAATTCTTCATCACTTGTCTAATCTTTATCCAATATTAAAAAAAAAAACCCTTTTAATAATTATTAATAATTATTGTAATCAGAATCCAAGAAAAAGAAAACCTTAGAAACTGGCAGCTAAAAGTTTTCAATTTAGCTGTCGTGTTTCCAACTAAACGTGTAAACATTTGTAGACTATAAACAAAACTCCAAAAAGGTCACTGCAAAGGGCAGAACAAGACAGGGACAAGCACACCAGGCAACCAAAGCAAAGAACAATAACAACTAGTCCTTCTCCTCCTCCGGCTAACTTCAGTGATTATTGCTTCCGTGCCCCTCACAAATCTATTCCTACGTTAATTTTCAAGTCTCCTCAATAAAAAATTACCAAGATATCCAAAGACCAAACTGACCTCACTTCACAATGCTGCCCAACCCAAAATCGACATCCACTTCCCTAAACTTGAGGTAAAATCAACCAGAACGAGCATAAAGATGATGATACCCCGTCAAACTTCCTTGTGCTGACTCCCATGGTTCCTTTGGCACATGCTCGTATTTATCGCTGAAAGCTGAATAACATAGCTCTATGTGATTACAAAGATGTTTCTAGTACTCTCTGGCAGGCTGACTTCAATGCTGGAAATACAGCAAAAATGGACCATCTAAACCATCTATGTGAAGTATAGCTCAGAGCATAGGCAGAGCATAGACAGGTAAGCCAAGGTTATGATTTGATTCCAAGTTGCTTATTAAAAATGAAGTTGGGATAGTAGGAGGTGCTTCAGGGGTGTTGATTTAAGTTTTTATGCAGCAAGAGAAATCAGAAACTGGAAATCCTCCCAGTTTTCTCTAATTAACACCAGTAATGGTGTCAATTTTGCTATAATGAAAATATTTTCTCACTTTTGCTACAAATCTGAGCATTTTTTTTTTTTTTTTTTTTTGTAATCAGTTTGAAAACATGAAACCACTAGAGCAGCAAGAATGATAAAGGCTGGTCTTTTTAACTTTCCTCTTCTGGGAATGCCACACCTTATTAATTTACTTTCATTTTAATCATGTCAGGCAATTCAAGTCAGCAAATGCATAACAAATGACTACTATGTGTCAGGTGCTATACTAGGGGCTGAAGGGTGTTCCATGATGAGCAAACACCACTTCCTGGCTTCACAGTTTACAGGTTAATGGGAGGAAAGAGAGGACTAAATTAAATGTAGATGATTTTGTACATAGATTCAGTGAAATTTTAAACCCTGAGCTAGTTTAGTTTTCACAGAGCATATAAGCACTGGCACTTGGCAAAATAATTATATAATTGTAGCTTTCACATTTTTCTCTTAAATGTCATTTTTGTGAAATGAATAACACAATTACACATAATGAAAGGAAATACTTATTAAATGTTGTCAGGTGTTTTATATTTTACATGCCAAGAGCCTAGATTGTTTCTAAAGAGAACAAAAAGAGAAAATCAGTGTTTTGACCATTATCCACAATTCAGGGGTATAATTATAGAAGATTATAGGGTATTTTATTCTAAGATTCGCCTGAAGACACTGTTTGCAAAACTGTATTTGAATGTTTTCACTTGCAGCCTTACAACATGATGCCAAAAAAAAAAAAAAAAAAAAAAAAGAGTTTGTAAGCTTGATTTCTTTAGAGGAAAATCAAAAAATCTATTAGCCCTGTCAATATATTAAGCTCGCATGCTAGGAAACACTGAATACTATGTCCTCCACAGCAATCTCACGCTGACATCTACTAAATGCAAACTCCTGGGGAGGAGATTCGTCTGGTTCCTTCATGGGAAGAAGTAGCACACGATCCAAGATGGAGAATTATAAAGTGGGTCATCCTCACATGTTAATTTCTTTGAAATGAGTACACAGAATGTACAGTGGATGCATACTGTTCATGTTGTAGAAATACATTTTAACTTCATCCCTTGGCAGATCTTTTAGAAAATGCCCATTGTAGTTTCAAACTATTACATGTGAGATTTTCTTTTAATCACTTTTTAATAGAATTGACATTATCATCTAATACAGTGAGGCATAAATACTCACATGTATTTGTCAAATGTTTAGTGGGAAACCTGGACCATTACAAACATATTCCTCACAAAAAAGTAATTTTCATTTTCTTCTCAAATGACAGTGCATTATTAGACTTTGTCTCTAAAATGCCTATAAGCAAATGTAATTAGTCAGCTAAATGAAACTGTCAGAAATTTAAGAAACATTTTTGTAGTAAATTATAGCCCTAGGTATTTCTTAATTTGCTTTGTGTAACTTCAACTAGAGAGTGTGTTTATAATATTCTATTTGTTCAGCATGGATGAAGGTCACTTCACATTTACTTTCATCTTCAAATCGCCTGGCCATTTCACAGCTGTTTGAATTTTAATAAGAAGGAATCGGTTTGGAGCATTCAGAGAAAGGAAAAAAGAAAAATAATAATAACATTTGGCATTTATGAGATTTATAATAATTCTGCTCTTGGAAACCATGGAACAAGACTGATGTTTTTGTTTCAAGTCATAAGTTATGGAAATTAATTCTACAGACAAAATTAATAGGTGTAAAATTATGGTAATTACAGTCATGGTAACCAGATATCTTTATGCATTAAAAGCCAGGTCCTGTACAGTGGGTCAAGAACAGTATCGCAAAACCGTAGCTCATGATTAAATAAACCTTTTTATGTAGTATATTTAAGTGTTGTACTAAAATTATTCAGAATGTCATTCTATTAAATAATGATACTCTCCCTCCACCCAGAGAAAAACCAGAAATAAAGTAAATGAAAAGCTAGGAGTCTGGTAGGCAGTCATATACACAATTATAAACACTTATTCATCTACATGGCTTTTTATCACTTTTAATCTTTTTGTTTGTTTCTTTCTTTTTCTTTTTAATACAGTTAGGAACCTAAAAATCTTCCATCATTTCCTTTGAAGTTGTATTTTAAGATAACAAATATAGAATTCACTTGAATATTTCCCAGTGAGATACTTTGCTTTGACATCAGATCTCTTTGTGTCTTTTATCATCCTCTTTTAAATAAAATCCCTAATTAAAAAATTTGAGGTTGAAGAAGAAACTGTGAGAAAACAATATATGTATGAATGTGCAGTGATAAAAATTAATTATTCCCACAGAGAAAATAGTAGTTGATATAGACCTCAACACATGAACATCTAAGTTTCAATAGGAATAACATATGTTTTTAAGCAGCAGATATGTAATATAAGCAAGACATTAGAGTAAAATATAAAATGTGATTAATTATTTTTTTAGGTTTATTTAAAGTAGGCTGAAGTTAAAACTACATGTTCCTCATAGAACAGTGAGATTCTTGCTATTTTTTTCTTTCTTAAAATTTTATGGAGTTTATTTGGATTTTAGAGGTACAGCAAGATAACCCATATAGCAAGATGTAGTTTTTGTGAATGACCTTGCAGTCTAGTAAAAAATTGTACGTTATAGCATCCCCCACTAATCTCTTGTTTTACTCACAAAGGAACTCTGACAACTTAAAACTAATTATCAGAAGTTCTAAAGTTTAGGAAAAAAGAAAAAGAAAAAGAAAAAAAAATATCTCCGGATTTGGATTTTTTAAGACCTAGTTTCAAGAATCAAATTCCTTATATCTTAATTGTGGCACCAACTCTACGTCTATCTCTTGGCTTCTTTGATTTTTAGTTTTCTCATTTATCGAAAGTGTATGCTAATACTTATGTTACAGACTTGTGAAGTTTAGATCAAGTAAACAGTGAATGTGTAGCAGTGAAAATAGTCTGGACTGATTTTATGTTTATAATTTCTAGTATTATTTGTCTAATGGAAGACATGGGGTAAGACTGCACCTTAAAATTGAAAGGAAGTAGTCACCCTTGAAAGGCTGTTATTAGTATGAATGTTAATCTTAGGGATTAATGAATAGGATTTCTGGAATTTGGGAAACTCTGTTGACCTTACTGTCTATGATCTGGACTTTGAGGGATCCATTTTTGCTTGAGTATAAACTAGAGTTAGAGCAGACAGTTCTGGCACATGGTGAAATGTCAGCAACTAGGCAGAGAAACATCTCTGTCAAGATAATGTTGATAACATTAATAATTACTATGATAGTTAATCTTTATTAAACACCACCTACTGGGTGCTATTAAGCATATATTAAATTAAATTAAATATATTATATTTAAATTATTAAATTATATTATATATTAAATTAAATTAAATCCTCACACTACTATGTAGTGGACACTATTGTTATCCCCATTTTACTGATGAGGAAACTGAGGCATAGGAGTTTAAAAAATTGTTAAAGGTCTCATACTTAAAAGTTACAGGGCTGAGATACACATCTAGGCATTCTTGGTTTGCTTTTATTTTTTAACCCCTATCTTAATTTCCTCATTTCGAAAAACAGATTATCTAATCATATGTTCCTTTTTGTAGCAGATGTATTTCTTTTGTTTGCTTGTTTGCTTTATTTCTGATTTCCCAAGATTTCTAAATTCTTAATTGAACAGCTCATTATTTCCTTAAAAAATAATTTTACATTCAATTTTAACATAATACAATAAATAAAAACAAAAATCCCCTGAAAACTGGTCTGATGTTAGGCAAATTTAAATCCTGAGAGGTCATTAAAGTGAAAAGTCATGGTAATATGCCGATAAAGTATGTGGTGGTTTTGAGTCAGAAATAGTCTATCACAAAAACAAAAGTACTGGCACTAAAAATCTAAATATTCACCCCATATAAATATTTTTTCTTCATTGTGGAATTTGAAGAATCAAGATATGACTTTACTGAGTTGTGCTTGTGTTGGGAAAGCTGAATAACCACATGCAAAAGCATAAAATTGAACCTTTGATGCTATACACAAAAATAAATTAAAACGGATTAAAGAGTTAAACAAAAGACCTGAACCTATAAAACCTCTTGAAAAAACATGAGGGAAAACTTCTGACTTTGGTCTTGGCAGTGATTTCTTGGATTTGACACCAAAAGCACAGGCAGCAAAACCAAAAATAGACAAGTGGAATTTTAACAGACTAAAAAGCTTCTGAACACCAAAGGAAACAATCAACAGAATGAAAAGGCAACATGTGAAATGGGAGAAAATATTTGCAAGCCATCTACTGACGAGGAATTATTATCCAAAAATATAAGGAATCCCTACAAGTCAATAGCAAAAAACATGATTTTTAAAATGCACAGAGGGGGGCGCCTGGGTGGCTCAGTGGGTTAAAGCCTCTGCCTTCAGCTCAGGTCATGATCTCAGGGTCCTCAGATCGAGCCCCGCATCAGGCTCTCTGCTCAGCGGGAAGCCTGTTTCCCTTCCTCTCTCTCTGCCTGCCTCTCTGCCTGCTTGTGATCTCTGTCTGTCAAATGAATAAATAAAATCTTTAAAAATAAAATAAAATAAAATAAAATGCACAGAGGAATTGAATAGACATTTCTCCAGAGAAGACAAACAAATGGCCAACTGGTATATGAAAAATGCCCAAGATCACTAATTTTCAAAGAAATGTAGGTCTAAACCACAAAGAAATATCACTTATACCTGTTAGAATGGTGATTATCAAAAAGTCAAAAGTGTTGATGAGGATGTGGAAAAATTGGAATCGCTATAAACTGTTAGTAGGATAGTAGAGTAGCAAGGTCATGATGGAAAACAGCATGGAGGTTACTAAAAAAAAAAAAGTATATATATATATATATATAATCTACCTATCATAGGATCCAACAGTTCTACTTCTGGGATATCAAAGAGACATCTGTGCTGCCATGTACATTGTAGCAGTATTCACTATATCCAAGATATGTAAGGAACCCAAATGTCTATTGACAGATGAATGAATAAAGAAAATATGGTATTGTACAATACAATATTATTCAGCCTTAAAAAAGAAATCCTACCATTTGCTACAAAATGAATGAACGCAGAGGAAATTGTGTTAAATGAAGTAAGTCAGTCACAGAAGGCCACATATTGAATGATTCCACTCATATATGGTCTAAAATAATCGAACTCACGGGATCAGAGAAACAAAATGGGCTGCCAGGGCTGGGGGTGGCTGGCGTGGCTGGTGGAGAGTTGTTGATCAAAGCATATCAGGTTTCAGTTAGGTGAGGGGAATAGAGAATAAAGGAAAGAAAAGGCAGTGAGTCTTCTATCTGGCCCCAACGTCTGGCAGTACCCTGCAGGGATTAATGCAGAGCAAGAAATCAACCTTATTACCTCGCTGGCTAAAATGTAACACAGAGGCTGTTGGGGGTGAGGGAGGGTTTCAGAGAAGGGAGAAGGTGTTTGGAATGTAGAGGCCTGCATGACCACATTGTCTTGGAAAGCCTTGGGGAGTTGCCTTCCCGGAAGCTTTCTTATGCCAAACAGCCACACTGTGGTTTAAGAGATGTATGCATTGTCCCTTAGGCTATGTTTACCCGCACTCGTAGAATGCACACACATTAGCATATCGTATCTTTCCCTTAAACAGATTCTCCTAGTTTTAGGAAGACCCTTTGTCACACATCACATCCTGAGAAACAGGGATAAGGATTTGTGATTTCCCTGAAGGACCAATACACCAGGAGCAAAGAAGAGCAAAGGGTCTTCCTCTCTGAGTGTTGACCCCCTGCATTCTCCTCTCTTTCACAGCAAAGTTTGGAGGACTCTTTCATCTGTCAGTATAGGGATTGCTGGCCATTCTTGGAAGTACCTAAACCAGTTTACTCCAGTTTTCACAGGCTATTTTTTTCTTAAGAAAGTATTAGTTGCATGTCTGTCATCTAAACCCAAAACATCCTGATTTTAAAAGCTAAATATGCTCTTAGAGTTCATCTAAATGTGCTTATCTTTTTTTTTCTTTTTTTTCTGTTAAGGGATACCCACTGAACAATGAGGAAATGAACACCATTTAGGTTCTTGGAAGTGTAGGTCAAAGCAAACAAGCATAAGTACAAATTTCTTTGAAGTTTTATGATTTGCTTTAATATAGCATAAACATTCCACTCCATAATGTTGTTTGGTGCATTTGTTCCTTTGGTAATATGAATAGTTTTACAGGGGCTTAATAATCATATAAAAATTGAAGTAACATTATATTGGAATAAAGGTTATTAAAATGTGTGAGTATAACAAGATATACAATATGTGTGTATGACAAGAAGACCTCTCTATAGACTTCAGTTATTACTGCTCCTTTACTGACACCATCCTAATTGTAAAAAGTGGGTTTAGGCATTTATCAGTAACATTTGAATATTATGGACTCAAGGTAAACAGCAACCCAATTATGAATATATATGTGCACATTAGGTATCTTAGAATTGTTGTTAGTAAATTTTATTTATTTATGTTATTACTTTTATTCTGATTCTCATTAAGCCATCTGCTGATTATGTACTTGGCTATCTTTGTCACAGTACATGCAGGAAGAGAATGTGCTGGTTCTATGAATGCAAATATTCTGATTCCCATGATAATTCTGTTGCCTGTGCATTTTAATACTGCTTTTAGTTATGAGTGTTGGAAACTTCTTAGTTGAGCCTCAAAGGAATAATTGAGATTGTGCTTACCCAATCAAGTTTATAAGCATGAGAATATGGGCCTAATATTTGGGCTATGCTTAATTTACCAAGGTAAATCCTTTTAAACTATATTGGGGAAGGTTTCTGCTAGTGGTTCCATAGCCTTGCTGATTGCTGTCCCTTAAATACATATACTAAAAATGGGAAAAAAAAACAACAACAACACTAGATTCAGAAGAGTAAGATAGTTTATTATCATTGGCCAAAAACTGCTTTAATAAATATATAAACTTATAATACCAGGAGAACAGTACTCCCTCCGATGTGGTATCAACGTACAGAGTGCAAATTCAAAACTATTTATAGTAATCATGTGAATCTCTCATTGCTGTCCTTCTCGCTGGATGGTGAGTTTCTAGATATAAGGAAGTTAAACTGATCTGTTGTATGCTTGCAGCAATTAGCAGATTGGTTGCATATAGTGTTATTTAATATATAAATGGTAAATTTATTAAAGCAAACTGAAAGTGAAAAGCACTATGGGTATGTGAATTCAAGCAGAAAACCTAACTTCAAAGGTAAATATTTCTTTCATGTACTTTGATCCACACTAAAGAACATCTGTAATGGATGACCCTGATTTTAACTTACTAGTATCCCCTTTAAACTACGAGATAGTTTTGTTTCAGTGAAGACTATTCTTTATTTCTTTCATGATATGCCTCCAACATTTCCTTTTATCCTGGTCTCTAGTCTTGTCCCTTTTCCCGTAACTTCAAACTGGTAGTGATGGAGGAAGTTAACTAATTAATCCCCTTTAGACTCAGCAAAAAACTGGACAACTTTAGTTGCTATTGAAAGGTTGACATTGGTTTTGTATTTTTCAGTTCTTGTACATAAGGTTATCCTATGTTTGCTAAGGTACAACTGAAAAATACCTTTTGAAAATTGTTTTGGGGTACTGATGTAATACAAATCATAACCAGTTGTGCCTTCTGTGATTCCTAATGGATTGTTTTGAAGTTTTCTCTTCTTTTGAAATATCCATGAAAATCTTTATTCTTCTTAATACCTATGTCTTAAAAGTTTTCTTTATGCATTTTGATAATTACCTAAATCCTCTAAAAATACATTAGCAATTAAAAAAAAATCTGGTTTGAAAAGAAAACTTTGATTGTAATGTCTTAATGAGGACATTTAGTAATGCTTTAGTTTTTACCAAAGGCTATTTTCAATGTCAAGGACATTTAGGTTTTCAGGATGAAACAAAGTAATGCATTATTTCTATGCTCTAGTTTTTAGAAGAACAAGATTTAGCTACATCATTCAAAGGAAGTGTTCATCCTTATTCTGGGGCTAAAAAATGACTCTGGGTACTAGTGATGTCTCACCAATGTAGTCACAACTCATTCACACAAATGTTGTGGTATGTAGTTCCCTTTCTATTTTTGGCTTGTGGGATATCAGTTTCTTTTTCTTATAAGGTTTATCTTGTCAAGAAAAGTTAATTAATTTGTATCTACTTAAAATTTAATTTTATTTAAATTTCTGAATTAATACCTTATTGAATTATATTTGCCTTATAGATTCATGTATTTGGAAATGCTATTGTGGCATATGTTAGATACAAATCATACTATGAGGGAAATAGAGAAATTGAAACTTTAGAATATTAAAATTAGATATAAGGTTAGTTTTCTAGGAGAAGGGGGAATCTGATAGTCTAATATGAAGCAGGCAAAGCTATGGCCTTGGCTTTTAGTTCAGCTCTTCCTGACAACCTCAGGCTTCCCAGCAAGAGATAAGAATGTAATTTGTCTGACGTAATGTAAATGATACAAGCTGGATGTAAACTGTAAACAAACTGGATGTAAACTCATATTTCCAAATGAGCAGTTTGCTCTAAACAGTTCTTGCATATAGAGAATAGTCTTGAAGCAAGGGAGGAAAGGGATTAAAAAAAATACAAATAAGTCTTTAAATATTTTCTTTTTGTCCTTACAGGGAGCGTCTTGTCCTTTTTCTAGGGGCTTTGCATGCACTTTGTATAACTATTAAAATAGTAACACCAAGAAAGTTAGTTAAGCTCATGAATGAATGTATATAGATAATCCTTTCAGAACTATGTATTTTTGCCAGGTTCTGACACAAATCTGTGACACTAGTCAAAAGAAAGATTGAAGTCACAGAAATTTTACAACCAGTGATAAAGAGTACCTTTGAAGGGCTCATATTTAGCCCCCAAAATATTAGCCCCCAAAACAGTTTCCTTGCTTTAGCTCCTATAATGAAGACTGTTTATGGCACCACAACAACCGGTTTTCATTGCACAGCCCATGATTCCCAGGGTCTAATCAGATAAAATTTATTGATATATCTTTAAGACTTCACATATGGACAGACTTCTAAACTCTCATTCATGCTACAAGGTTTGTGTGGATTACCTTACAAATCTTTCCTTTCTCACATGGTAAAATGCTAGTCATTCTTCAAGATATATGTTAAAATGGACTAATTCATATGTAAAGATTGAATCTGTACTTTCCAAGTTTGAATTTTACAGTCTTGAATTTAATTTATCTACCATGTGTGTTTATACATTTTAATATAAATACTTGATGATTTATGTTAAAAACTGTTCAGTCAATTTGGGATACTTTCACACGTTTAGTTCAGTCCAGCAAGATCTAAGGAAAGTGCCTGCTAATGCTCATCTTAAAATCACATAATTGGAATTTAGCTTGCAACCAGGATCAGTAACTGACACTAGGATTCCAAAATAAAAACAAAACGAACAATGACAACAACAACAAAACCCTTTAAAACTGGATGAGATATATGAAATTTCTGTTTTCAGATACAAAGAACTGTGTGTAAGTGTGATTCCTAAGAGATGAGAAATAAATGAGGTGAACTCCACAATTGTATATGCTTTCTAACTCTAGAGTCTTTTTGGACCTCCATAAGGGAACCTAAAAATGTATGTCAAAAAACTGAGGAGACAGAGATCCACAATTGGGGCTGCTGTTGTAGCTGACATTTGGAGGGAAAAGTACCACTAAAAAGAAAGCTGTAAAGATAAAGGACTCCATAAATCTATATAGTAATACCCTTAAATTCATGATTGAATACCAAGTTGAACAAGCACAGTGAGAGAACTCTACAAAGTCAGACAAGAGATATCTACTGGGAAAGAATAATTGCCAAGAATTTGTAATTCAGAAAAGTACAAAAGATCATGTAAGGATAAGAAAAGTTTGAATTCTGACCCTCCAGAGTAGAGAGACCTCACCAACTACATAGATGTACTCAGTAGGAACCCCCAAAAAATGATGCCATGGGAAAAATTACTAATTTAGTTCTAGAATAAAACCTACTCTGATAAATTGTGACAGTGCTTAAAAACAAGCATCAAAAGATCAAGCTTAACTGCAAGTAAATTAACGGTTGTAGAAAAAAAAAACTATTAAAAATAAAAAAAAAATACACATAATCAAGAATGTAGCATCTGTAATGACAAGAATACAATAAAAATACTAAATATGTGAAAAAAAACAGAAAATATCAGTAATAACTAGGAACAAAACAAACTCGGGAAATAGATTGAAAACTAACAAAGACAATGGAATGAGCAGAAAAGAATTTTAACACAATTATTAAAATCAAGTATGCTTAAAAACAAGAACAGAAACAAAACAAAAAGCCTAAGAACTTAGCTGTGTAACTAAGAGAGTCCTTAGGAACACCATGGCATATCTCTTAGTGTGTAGGTAGTCACCACCTGTGGTTCTATTCGGATATGCAACATATAAACATGAATTATAGGAAAGGTGGAGTGGTTCTATAAATATAGAAGAAAGTAGACATTAAGATAAGGAAATATTACTAGATTTAATAATGATAATGAAGTCAATCCATAGTGCAGAAATAGAAACTTTTTTTTTTTAAAGATTTATTTATTTATTTATTTGTTTGACAGACAGAGATCACAAGTAGGCAGAGAGGCAGGCAGAGAGAGAGAGGGGGAAGCAGGCTCCCTGCTGAGCAGAGAGCCCGATGTGGGGCTCGATTCCAGGACCCTGGGATCATGACCCGAGCCGAAGGCAGAGGCTTTAACCCACTGAGCCACCCAGGAGCCCCCAGAAATAGAAACTTTAAAGATTATATAATACAGATTAAAATCACATCAAACAAAAACTGACAAGGAGAAAAATAAATAAAACCACAATTACAGAGATGTCAACACTCCTCATCCTACAATTGTTAAAACAATTAGTGGGTAGGAGAGTACTTGAAAATACTGTCAACTAGTGCACCTAATTGACAACCATAAAACGCTGTAACAGAAAATACCCATTCTTTTCAAGTTCACAGAAATGGATTATATATTAGGCCATAAAACAAGATTTAATTCATTTAAAAGAAATTATCTACAATACATTCTCTTGTCATTACAGAATTAAATTAGTTGTCAATTTATTTATTTTTTAAAAGATTTTTATTTGTTTATTTCAGAGGAAGAGAGAGCACAAGCAGGGGAAGCAGTAGAGGGAGAAGGTGAAGCAGGCTCCATGCTGAACAGGGAGCCAGATGAGGGGCTTGGAGTCATGACCTGAACTGAAGGCAGATGCTTAACTGACTGAGCCACCCAGGCACGCCAATAAGTTGTCAATTTAAACATATAGACCTTGGGCTCCTGGGAAGCTCATTCACTTAAGCATCCAACTAGGTTTCAGCTCAGGTTTTGGCCTTCAGCTCAGGGTGATGGGATTGAGCCCTGCATCAGGTTCCATGCTCAGCACAGAGTCTGCTTGAAATTCTCTCTTCCTCTCCCTCTGGCCCCTTCCCCCATGTTCTTGTGTGCTCTCTCTCACTCTACAAACAAAAACAAAACGAAACAAAATCTTTTAAAGTAGAGACCTGAAAAAT
The DNA here is from genome assembly GCF_963455335.1 of Martes martes. Taxonomy (NCBI): domain Eukaryota; kingdom Metazoa; phylum Chordata; class Mammalia; order Carnivora; family Mustelidae; genus Martes; species Martes martes. The sequence goes on along the minus strand of NC_137900.1, from coordinate 41,001,027 downwards.
TCCTAACTACTTGAACATTAAGTAACATAATTCCAAATGACTGAAGAGAGAAATTAAAAAAAAAAAATCAATATTGGTGATAATGCAAACATAGGCTATCAATCAATACTAGAAAAAGTTGATCAAGTTAAACCCCAAATAAGTACAAAGAAAGAAATAATACAGAAATAAATGAAATGGAAAAAAAAAAAAAGAAAGCAATAGAGATAGTAAAATCATAAGGTGTGTTTTTAAAAATAGTGACGTTGATAAACCTGTAACAATGCAGATTAAGAAAAGAAAGAAAACAACCAATACAAGGAAATCAGAGGAATGAAATGGCAAAACCATCAATCAGTAAACAACATATAAAACAGAACTAGGTGGAGAGTCCTAATGAGCTCTAACATATGAGCCAGATGTGAACAAACCACTAAAAACCAAAGTGGTTTCCATTGGTGTTTGTTTCCTTTGGTATGCAGAAGCTTTTTATTTTGACATTGTCCCAATAGTTTATTTTTGCTTTTGTTTCTCTTGCATCAGAAGACATATCTAGAAAAAAGTTGTTATGGCCAATGTCAAAGAAGTTGCTGTCTGTGTTCTCTTCTAGAATTTTTATGGTTTCAAATCACACAGTTAGTTCTGTGTGTTTCTCCATTTTTAATTTATTTTTTTATTGTGTAAGGAAGTGGTATAGTTTCCTTCTTTCTCATGTTGCTGTCCAGTTTTCACAGCACCAATTGCTGAAGAACCACCCTTTTCTCATTGGTTATTTTTTCCTTCTTTGTTGAATATTAATTGACAATATAGTTGTGGGTTTATGTCTGGGTTTTCCATTCTGCTCCATTGATCAAACTGTCTGTTTTTTGGTGCCAGTATAATACTATTTTGATTACTACAGCTTTGTAATATAACTTGAAGTCCAGAATTGTTGTGTCTCTAGTTTTGCTTTTCTTTTACAAAATTGCTTGGCTATTCAAGGTCTTTGTGGTTCCATACAAATTTTAGGATTGTTTACTCGAGTTCTGTGAAAAGGCTGGCGGTATTTTGATAGGGATTGCATTAATGTGTAGATTTCTTTGGATACCATAGACATTTCAGCAATATTTGTTCTTCCAATCCATGAGTATGGAATGTCTTTCCATTTCTTTGCATCATCTCCAATTTCCTTCGTCAGTGTTTTATACTGTTCAGAGTACAGGTCTTTCACATCTTTGGTTACATTTATTCCTAGGTGTTTTATTATTTTTGGTGCAGTTGTAAATTGGACTGTTTTCTTAATATCTCTTTCTGTTGCTTCATTATTGGTGTATAGAAATGCAACAGATTTCTGTAGATTAATTTTTTATTCTGTGACTTTACTGAATTTGTGTATCAGTTCTAGCATTTTTTTTTAAGTGTGTGTGTGTGTGTGTGTGTGTGTGTGTGTGTGTGAAGTCTTTGGGTTTTCTACATAGAGTATCATGTCATCTGCAAATAGTGAAAGCTTGATGTCTTCCTAGACAATTTGGATGCCTTTTGTTTCTTTGTTAACTGATTGCTGTGGCTGGGACTTCCAGCACTGTTTTGAATAAAAGTGGTGAGAGTGGACATCCTTGTGTTATTCCTGACCTTAGAGGGAAAAAAATAATCTCAGTTTTTCTCCACTAAAAATGATGTTAGATGTGGATTTTTGATATATGAACTTTATTATATTGAGGTATGTTCCTTCTAACCCTACTTTGTTGAGGGTTTTTACCATGAATGAATGTCGTACTTTGTCAGATGCTTTTTTGCATCTATTGAATGCTTATATGGTTCTTATTTTTTCTTTTATTGATATAATATATCACATTGATTGATTTGTGAATATTGAACCACTCTTGCAATCCAGGAATAAATCCCACTTGAGTGTGGTGAATGATTTTTTTTTTTTAACGTATTGTTTAATTTGGCTTACTTGTATTTTGTTGAGGATTTCTGCATATATCCATCAGGGATATTGCTCTGCAGTCCTCAATTTTTAGTCATGTCTTTATCTGTTTTTTTGTATGAGGTAATACTGTTCACATAAAATGAATTTGAAAAAATTTCCTCTCTTTTCTATTTCTTTGGAGTAGTTTGAGAAGAATAGGTATTAAGTCTTCTTTAGATATTTGGTACAATTCAACTGTGAAGCCATCTGGTCCTGGAACTTTGTTGGAAGTTTTTTGATTACTAATTAAATTCATTGCTGGTAATCAGTCTGTTCAAATTTTCTGTTTCTTCCTGTTTCTGTTTTGGTAGTTTATATGTTTCTGGGAACTTATCCATTTCTTCTAGGCTGGTATATAGTTTTTCATATTTTCTTACAATTGTTTGTATTTGTGTGGTGTTGGTTGTTATCTCTCCTCTTTCACTTGTGATATGATTTATTTGAGTCATCTCTGCTTTTTGTTTTTGATGAGTCTGGAAAAAAGTTTATCAATTTTGTTGATCTTTCCCATGAACCAGCTCTTGATCTCATTGATATGTGCTATTATTTTTTTGTTTCTATACCATTTATTTCTGCCATAATCTTTGTTATATCCTTCTTTCTGCTGGTTTAGTGTTTTCTTTGTTCCTCTTTTTCTAATTATTTTAACAGTACATAATCCTTAAAAAACAGTTATGTATATATCATTACACTCATTTTTCAGATGAAAAATATTAAGGTAGGAAGACCATATAATGTAATCTTTAAAGGCAAAAGCTCTCAAGTGTAGCTGCCTGGATTGGAACCCAAGCTCCTCTAATAACAAACTAACAAAAATATTAAAAATGATAATCATATGTCACATCTATGCGATTGAGTTGATGTCAACATTAAATACGTCAAAAACTAATGATATACTGTATAGTAAATAACATAACATGATTTAAAAAAAATAAGATTTTATACCTAAAATATTTTCAAAGCAAAAATAGCACCTGAAAAAATTAAACTGGCAAGGAAGACTTGGTTTGAGGCCTCTTCAAGAGGGAAGAGACACCACAAATGCAGTCTGAACTCAACTTTACTGAAATAAAGGGTAGATGTGTTTTTAAATACCTGAGTGAATGAAGATCTTAAGCTATCTGTGTTTATTAGTTGTCTTTCCTGAAAACAAAAATTTTCTTTTGTGGGTTTAAAAAAAAAAAAAAAAACTTCTAAAAGTTTTAAAAGTAATTTTTCTTGTATTTTCATAACAGGAGGTAACTTTACAGTTTGGAGCTAGGTACCCACCCAAATTAGACTCCTACCCTTCCACATAGCCTGGGATATAAGGACATTATCTACTTTGATTATTACATTTCAAAGGGAATGGCTTCTAGTTCCAGGAGAAAGAGAGTTTTGGGTTATAAAATTGGAAGAGGCTTTTTTATCATGCAAAAATACCTATAGGAACTAATTAACAAATTCATTAAAATTATAGGATGTATAATTAACATACAGAAATCAGTTGCATTCCTATACACTAACAATTGATATTTTACAAAAGTAATAAAACTATCCTATTCATAATAGCATCAAAAAACCCCCAAAATACCTAGGAATAAATATAACTAAGGAAATTAAAGATCTGATCTGTACAGTGAAAACTACAAAAACTTGATAAAGAAAATAAATGAAGATACAAACAAATGGAAATATATTTTATGTTCATTGGTCTGAAGATTGAATTATTAAAATGTTCATACCACCCAAAGCCACCTATAGATTCAACATAATCCCTATCAAAATTCCAATGGTATTTTCACAATAGTAAATATATATACATTACACATATTAACGTATGTATTACATATATGTATATATTTACCTATGTATCTAAAGATATATGTATTTTTATCTATATATAGATGTAAATATATTTATATAAAATATGAGAAAAGAGAGACCAGAAATAAGTCCCTGCATATATGTTCAAGTAATATTTGACAAGAAAGCCAAGAACACTTAATGAGTAAACGATAGTATCTTCAATAAATTCTCTTGGCTAAACTGGATAGTTAAATTCCAAAAAATGAAATCAGACCCCTGTGTTACATCATTAAAAAAAAAAAAAGACTCAAAATGGATCATAGACTTAAACATAAAACCAGCTACCATAAAACTCACAGAAGAAAACACAGGGAAGAGGCTCCTCTCCACTGGCCTTGGCAATGATTTTTTTAATATGACACCAAAACCACAAGCATCTAAACAAAAATCAAGTAAAACTACACCAAATTCAAGATTCTCCTCAGCAAAAGAAATAATCAGCAAAATGAAAAGGCAACCTATGAAATATTAGAAAATATTTGCAAATGATACACTATTCAGTATATTTAAGACTAATATCCAACAAATATAAAGAATTCATAGAATTTGATAGCAAAAAAGAAAAAAAAAAGCAATCTGATTAAAAAACAGGTAGAGGAAGTAGATAGACATTTTTCCAAAGAAGACATGCTGATGCCCAGCAGATATATAAAAAGATACCCAACATCACTAATCATCAGAGAAATGCAAATTAAAACCACAACGTCCACATGGCCATTATCAAAAAGACAAGAAATAACAAATGTTGATAAGGGTGTGGAAAAAGGAAACCCTGGTACGCTGTTAGTGGAAATGTAAGTTGGTGCAACCACTATGGGAAATAGTATGAAGTTTCCTCAGAAAACTAAAAATGGAAACATGATTCAAAAGTTCCACCTCTGTCTATCTGTTTGAAGAAAGAGAAAACACTGAGTTGAAAAGATATATGCAACCCCTATTTACTGGGTCATTATTTATACTAGCCAAGATGTTAAAACAACCTAAGTGCCCATATATGGATGGAAAGAAATCATGTTTATTTATATTTATATTATTTTAATTTATATTTATATATTTATTTATTCCAACCATTAAAGAGGATAAGATATTGCCATTTGTGGTAACATAGACCTCAAAGACATGCTGAATGAAATAAGTCAGAGAAAGACATTTATTATATGGTTTCCCTCATATATGGTATCTAAACAAAACCAAAAAAACCCAAAACGAAACAGTTAATAACAGTTAATAGATACAAGAGTGGTGGTTACCACTGACAGTGGGTAGGGGTATGCAAAATGGCTGAAGTGACTCAAAAGTAAAACGAAAAAAATCCTGTGGAAGTTTCCTTTCACATTAGGATGAAGTCCCAACTGCTCAGTGGGAAGCTATAATCTCTGTCCCCATCTGCTACCTCTTCTGCCTTCCCCTTGCCCACCCAGCCTCACTGGAAAAAAAAAAAAAAAAAAAAGAAAGAAAAGAAAAGGAAGGAAGGAAAAAGAAAAAAAGAAAGAAGAAAGAAAGAAAGAAAAAGAAAGAAAAGAAAAGATAATAGGTGAAATGGTATATGCAACATGTGTAGAAGTCAGAATTCTAAGCTGCTTCTCAAAGTTTGTCTTCTATTGTATATACTTAAATTCCCACCCCTTGAGTGTGGGTGGGACTTGTGAACATATTCACAGGCGTAACTCAGCGATACTGTGGGTTCATTTCCAGAGTATTATAATAAAATGGACATTGCAGTAAAGTAATTCAAATGAATTTTTCAGTTTTCCACTGCATATAAGAGTCGTATTTATACTATAATCTAGCCTATTAAGTGTTCAATAGCATTATGTCCAAAAAAATGTAAGTACCTTAATTTAAAAATATTACTAAAACATGCTAATCATCATCTGGGCTTTCAACAAGCCATAACCACTGATTACAGATCACTGTAACAAATATAATAATAATGAACAAGTTTGAAATAGTTTGGGAATTACCACATATAATAAAGAGATAGGATGTGAGCAAATGCTGTTGAAAAGATGGTACAAATTGATTTGTTTGCTGCAGGGTTGCCAAAAACTTCAATTTGTAGAACAAAAGAAAACAAAACAAAACAAAAAAAAACACACAAGTATTTATGAAGTGCAATAAAATGAGATATGTCTGTACATCACATTGCAAAAGAGAAATAACTTTGTAAATAGAATGAAGCTCCCTATCAGTAACTTCTAAGTTAATCAAAAGGGAGAGATTATTCTGGTGGGCCTGATCTACTCATATGATCTGCCTAAAAGAGGTTCTGGGCTCTCCCTGAATTTAGACTCAAGGAAGCAAATTTTCTCTTGTTGCTGTTGTCTGTAAGAAGCAAAGTGTTTTGAATCTAAAGCCTATTGGTAACAATTTTTGCCAGCAGCCTGATAGAATTTAGACTTGAATGCTTCTCTAATCAGGCTTCCAGATTAAAATGCAAGAAAATGCAATCTGACAGCACCAGCTTGCATTCCCACCAACAGTGTAGGAGGATTCCCTTTCCCTGAATCTTTGCCAACATCTATCATTTCCTGATTTGTTAATTTTAGCCACTCTGACTGGTGTTAGGTGGTATCTCATTATAGTTTTGATTTGTATTTTCTTGATCCAAGTGATGTTGAGTACTTTTTCATGTGTCTGTCAGCCATGTGGATGTCTTTTTTGCAGAAATGTCTGTTCCTGTCTTCTGCCCATTTCTTGATTGGATTATTCTTTGGGTGTTGAGTTTGATAAGTGCTTTATAGATTTTGGATACTAGCCTTTTATCGGATATGTTATTTGCATATAACTTCTCCCTTTATGTTGGTTGTCCTTAGGTTTTGTTGACTGTTTCCTTTGCTGTGTAAAAGCTTTTATCTTGGTGAAGTCCCAATAGTTTATTTTTGCCTTTGTTTCCCTAGCCTTTGAAGATGGGTCTAGCAAGAAGTTGCTGTCGAAGAGGTTGTGGCTTGTGTTCTTCTTGAGGATTTTGATGGATTCTTGTCTCACATTTAGTTCTTTCATCCATTTTAAGACTATTTTTATGTATGATGATGTAAGGAAATGGTCCAGTTTCATTCTTCTGCATGTGGCTGTCCAACTTTCCAAACATTATTTGTTGAAAAGACTGTCTTTTTCCCATTGGATTCTCTTTCTTGCTTTGTTGAAGATTAGTTGACCATAGAGTTGAGGGTCCATTTCTGGGCTCTGTATTCTGTTCCATTGATATGTGTCTATTTTCCTGTCAGTACCATACTGTCTTGATGATGACAGCTTTGTAATAGAGCTTGAAGTCCAGAATTGTGATGCTACCAGGTTTGGTTTTCTTTTCCAACATTCCTTTGGCTATTTGGGGTATCTTCTTCTCTGGTTCCATTCAAATTTTGGGATTAATTGTTCCAGTTCTGTGAAAAAAGTTGACAATATTTTGATAGGGATTGCATTGTATGTGTAGATTGCACTACTGGATATTTACCCCCACAAAGATACAAATGTGGTGATCTGAAGGGGCACACGTACCCCAATGTTTATAGCAGCAATGTCCACAATAGTCAAATTATGGAAAGAGTTCAAATGTCCATCAACAGGTGAATGGATAAAAAAGATGTGGGGGAGACTATATATATATATAGATGTGGGTATATATATAGAGAGAGAGATAGATAGATGTGGGGGAGACATGTGGGGGAGACTATATATATATATATAGTCTATATATATATATAGTCTCCCCCACATCTTTTTTATAGTATATAAAACTATATAGTGTTACACAGCAATCAAAAAAATGAAATCATGCCATTGCAATCATGTGGATGGTACTAGAGGATATTATGCTAAGTGAAAGAAATCAATCAGATAAAGACAATTGTCATATGATTGCACTGATATGTGGAATTTAAAAAACAAGGTAGAGGATCATAGGGGAAGAGAGGAAAAAATGAAACAAGACAATACCAGAGAGGGAGATAAATCATAAGAGACTCTTAATCTTAGGAATCAAACTGAGGTTTGCTGGATGGGAGGAGGGAAAAGGGATAGGGTAATGGGTGATGGGTGTTAGGAAGGGTATGTGTTGTAATGACAACTGGGCATTATATAAGACTGATGAATGATAGATCTGTACCCCCACAACGAATAACATTATATGTTAATTAATTGAATTTAAATTAAAAAAAACAAAAAAAGAAAAAAAGAAATACAAAAAATAATAATAATGCAATATGGCTAACATGTTGGTTTCATCCTCCTGGGAACCCAAACAGAGAACCCAGCTAAGCAATGCCTACACCTCTGACCTATAGAAGCTGTAACATAATAAATCAGTGTTGTTCCCAGTCACTAGGAGTAGAAATCTGTTACAGATAAACACAACAGCAATTTCTTACTAATGTAAATTAGTTGTGCATATGTGGAGAAACTTTTCCTGCTAAATGCAAAACTGACTTCCAAAACTTTGTAGATAATTTATACATGTACAATTATTATTTGGTATTGCTATTTTACTTAACTTTAACTTTTTTGGTTACATAATTTTATTACCATTTCATATCAATATTTCATAATTTTTATAAAATAGTAATGGTTAGGGGAAAGAAAACAAAGTATGCCATTTACAGTCAGTGCTGGGCATTTCAGCAATCTGTGCCTGGAGAGATACAGCACTTTTTAGTTGACCATTATCTAAACAATTAACATTGTCCTGTGATAAGATCTCAGAATACAGACACAGGATTCCCTAAAGCCTTTGCAAAGCAAATGGACTATTATTTAGATAGTATCAAAATTTCATATGATTTTCAGATGATTTTCACATCTGTTTAATGGTGTATATGTGATAATGCATATAATTAATTATATGATTTAAAAATAGTCCCCATGTGGGGCTCCTGGGTGGCTCAGTGGGTTAAAGCCTCTGCCTTCAGTTCGGGTCATGATCCCAGGATCCTGGGATCGAGCTCCGCATTGGGCTCTCTACTCCGTGGAGAGTCTGCTTCCTCTCCTCTCTCTCTGCCTGCCTCTCTGCCTACTTGTGATCTCTGTCTGTCAAATAAATAAATAAAATCTTAAAAAAAAAAAAAAAGTCCCCATGTGTTATGAAGCCTTCATATCAATTTTGAAAATCTTTGTGAGTCCTTGCTAATTTTTCATGACAAAATTTGATTTAATTATTATGTATTTTAATTATGTGATTTTTCTGAAGAACTACATATATAGAATTATGCATATAAATTTTCAGAAATTAGAAATATTATCTAAAAATAAAAATTGTGTTCATAAATATCCACTTGATACCGACACACTGGTATGAGCCATGGTTTGGCATTGTGCCTTTTTCTTTTTCTTTTTATCTTTCTGTACTAAATAACTTGCAAATATATTTAAAGTCATAATTTAAATTTTCATTCTTTCCATATATCTAGGTAGTAGGTTATGTAAATTAAAATAGGAGACATTATTTATGGAAAGGAATCCAAACTTACCTAACCCTCCTCATGTGATTACAGGAGAAATTTTAGGGCAGCAAAAATCCCACACCATTTCCTTAACACGATAGCCTAATTTATTGGTTGGCCTCCTATATTAATTACCTCTTTTTTCATTTATGCCAGAATTGTATTGATCTAATCTTCGATTCTCTCTCAGGGGCTCCTGAACTCATTCTTGATTCTGTCAAGCCATCTTCAATCTGTATAATTGGTCCCTGTGTGGTTGTAGGTGGATAAACCCACTGCAGGAAGTTCCAGGTACTTTTCACTCTTCTTCAGGGACTTGTAGCTGTATAAGCCATTCTTACATTCTGTCGTTTTCATGCTGCATGAGATCACTAAATATTTTTTCAGGTCAATTTTGAAAAGAAACACTTACTTCATCATTAAAGCAAATGAAAATATTCACCTGCATTACTGTTGTTATCACTTTACAGAGAAAGCTAGCGACCAAGAGGGAGAATGTGGATGCTACTAACATTTGAAATATGTAATGAAAACCCAATAATAAACAAAAACACCTGGAAATCTGTTTAGAATATATCTGGTAAATTATGTAGTTCACTTTTTTTTATTAGAAGTTTAATCAATATGATTTTATAACATAGTCATGTGGTTACAATTTACTTGACAAGCTGTGTTAGAATCTGACTTTTGCTGCTGACTCCAAATGACTAATATTTTGGACAGATTAATTTCTCTCACTGAGAATATCTGAACTCACAGGCCAGGTCGTCTACTTGTACGAGGGGCAGCTAAACCTGAGAGTCAAAATAAGGACACACTTTTTGTTTTGAAATTCAGTTAATCATTTTAGTCACAAAAACACCAGTTGGCCAAATAACATTTGTTGGCTGGTAATCCACAGTGCTCAATGAAGAAGAATTTTGTTGCTTCTGCTGCTGTTGCTGTATCTTACTAAGGTTCTCTGCCCCTGAACTCCAGAACCAAAAATTATATAATAAGGTGAAATGAATTTGAGCATACATAGTTAGAACACTTGTGGAAAAAAATTGTCAATATGGAGATAGTTCAAAAATCAACTTGCTGTGAAGAAGAAGTACTCTTAGGGAAATTACATGTTGGCTTCAACGTACCTCACCTTATAGCAGGAGGGGAAAAAACACTTACTTTATTCATAAGGGTTCACATTCAAAACTCTAATCCTTTGCAGTAAATTATGTCTTGAGACATAAACTTAGTGAGCATAATGGGCTCCTATAAGCTCAAAATACTTTTAAATATAATTTCTTGAGAAGAATAAAACACTGTATGTATTATATACACATGCTCAGATGATACACAGGTACCATTGAGAGCTTGACATAATGGCTTTCTTTTTTACTCCCTGCACTAATCACTTATAAGTATATTTAGGGACACAATCTCAATTTTCATCCTCTTGATTTTATCTGGCTAGAAGATCACTTTGTAAATCGAGTAAAGAAACAACTTATTAATGCAAACCTAAAGATTTTCATCCTACTTAGAAGTGACCTATTCTGGTCTTAGCAAAACTGAAGACTTAGATTTGGAAAACTTCCCACAAATTTTATTGTCAGAATTATTTAATATAAAGCCCAAGAAGCCTCTTTAGACCTTTTGCTGACATGAGTACTCTCAATTAGAGAACTTCAGGGACTAGCTAGGCTTGATCTTGGCTGCAATAATGCTGATCTGTGTGGGAATGTTCACTCATGTGTATATGTGGTGCAGGAAAGTGTGTGTAAATTATTATGGTTTGGTTCTGCTTGATGGGGGGCCGGTGGTATGGCAATGAGTAGGCTGTAAGCCATTCATTCTGTCTTTTTGATTTCTTTCTTGTATACCTAAATTAAAAAAAAAAAAAGTTGTTTTTTTCCATGTCTTTCTGAAAAAAAACATTTTATAATTATTTTTGAGCTTTGAAAAGCCGTTATAAATGATGTTATATATCAATTAATAATATCTTGATAAGAGATTGTGGTATCCTTGTTGACATTCTTATTACTTAAAAACATCTAATTAGTCAATAACTTACTAAGTTTGTTCTTATACTTTGTATAAAGTAAAATGGTCACTGTCTATAGAGTATAAACAAAAATACATTCACTATAGCAGTTTGTCTCAGATGGTGGATACACTATAAGGAAAATGGCAAGATTTGCAGTAAGTCAAACCTGGACTACATCAATATTCCCGCAAACATTAATTACATAGCTTTGGGCAATTTATTTAATTCTGTGATCCTCAGTGTTTTCCTTTGAAAATTTGGCATAACAGTAATAGGATCACATAAATCCTTACAATAAAGTATTTTAAACATAACAGGTAGGTGGAAGCTATTACTTTGGATTTGGGTCTGCAAATGAATTGCCTTTTTCCTCTTTTTAATATTTGTTTGCATTGATAGTACATAGGTACATATGATTGAATAAACTATGTAATCATCATATGTTGATATAGTCTACTGGGAAAAAATGGAAGAGTGTTCTCAAAAGATCAACACTCTTTTAGGAAAGAGGAGTGTCAAAATATAGAAAGGAAATCTTCCAACAATATTATCTATAGTACAATTTTTATATTTTCAAATTGTTAACCAAATTAAATCAAATTCTTTCAGAGTGCAAGTATGAAAATCTTGTAGGCCTTTGTGTTTACTTAGGTAACTTCAATTAGCATTCTTATTTGTAAAATGTGTGTGCTGAAGGCATCTTCTTTGGTTTTACAGATAAGAAATTATTGTATTAATTAAATCATTTCACCCCCAAAGTCATAAAGATGATAATTTACATCCATCAATTATTGTAAGTTGGAAGAAACCTCACCCATTTCTCTCTAGTTTAACCCCTTGCAGTTATTTCATCTGAACTCTAAACGTCCTTAAGTGCTAAATTTATTCATAATTGTTTTGAAATTGCTTAACAATTGATATTGAACAAGAAGGCCTTATCCATTTCTTCAGCTTGAGAAACCTTAGACAGGCTGATTTTTACCTCTAGGTCCTGACTTCCCTCTCACACTGATCCTTAAAGAACCTGGATGGCTTAACCACATAGGTTCCTCTTCCTCCTTTTGCCTAGAACATTTACTTTTAAGAAAACATGGCATGTTCTACAACCCTTGCCAGGTTTACCACCTAGGCCTCACTTTCTCAAGGACCCAGGATCAATTTCTTTGAAAAGAAATCAAAGACAATAGAGACTGGGAGACAGTTTATGTGGGAGAGTACGCGCCTAAGGGAGATGGGTTCCTTGCTCCAAGTAGTACACAATGTCCTATCGTGAAGGAATGAGAAAATTTACTTTTCTCTGGCTTTGGTCAGTTGGCAAACACAGAATGCCTACAATGCTCCTCACCCCAGCACTATGCAGCCATCAAAAACCCCCGAAATCCTGCCATTTGCAACCACGCAGATGGAACTAGAGGGTATTATGCTGAGTGGAAATAAGTCAATCAGAGGAAGACAATTATCATATAATCTCACTGATATGAGGAATTTGGGAGGCAGGAAGGACAAAGAGGAAAAAATATTGAAACAAGATGGGACCGGGAGGGATATAAGCCATAAGAGACTCTTACTCTCAGGAAACAAACTGAGGGTTGCTAGGTGGCATGGGGTGGGGTAGGGAGGGATGAGGTGGCTGGTTTATGGACACTGGGGAGGGTACTTGCTGTGGTGAGTGTTGTGAATTGTGTGAGACTGATGATTCACAGAACTGTATCCCTGAAGCAAATAATACATTATATGTTAATAAATTTTTTTTTTAAATAATTAATTTAAAAAATTCTCTTTTGTTTCAATGCACTGAGCTTAGAGTTCATTCTGGTCTTTCTTCCTTGTTGTGTTGAATAGTGTTTGCCTCTGAACATTGCTCAGTGTAATTTTTGCTTTGGAAATTTCTATTACATTTAGCTTTAAATTTCATATTATAGGATGTGTAAAAAGTGCTAGAACTGTCTTCAGTGAAGACCACTTAAATAAATTTGCATAAATACTTTTATTTATGTTGGTGTGCCTTTAATGAAAAACAGGACAAAAAGGATGGTGAGTAAAAAGTGCAAGGTATTTCCAAAAGTGGTTGAAAGTAAATCATACATTAACAAAGAACTACGAGTTAAAATATTTATAAAATACAAATTTTGTACAAATGTCCACGAGACTGTTTTTTATATAATAAGTAAAATTTAGAAATGATTTTAGTATCAAGTATTGAGCTATCATCTATACATATTAGCTATTATCATTTTATAGAAAGTGACATCAGACTTTAAATGAAGCACAACCTTTGTTTTTTAAAGGGGGCATCTTATGAAAGAATTATAATTTTGTTTTCGGATCAAGAGCAGAACTATAATGAGGATCTGATGAGGCTGTGAGAAATTGGTCCTTTCTTTGTATCATGGCTCTAACTGACCCTGAGGCCTGAATTTTAGACTATGTAGAATAAACAACTATATTGTGAATCTGCCCCATTCTTCACTTATGTGGTCCTGAAAAATGAGTCCCCTTTTCTTGTCAATCTTGGGAATAGCTGAGCAGGCAATCTGGGCTACATTAGAACATAATTTATACAAAAATTTATACAAATAATAATTTTACAAATAATACAATCAAAAGACATGAACTGTTATTTAATACATTTGATGCACATACTATTCAATAAAATTTAATTTTCAGATCTTTGAGGCTTTCCCGTGATATTGCTTTCTCTTTAAAAACTTTTGTCTAATTGTCATTTACTTTATTTTATTTTTCCAACTTTATTGACACATAATTGATGTGTAGCATTGCATATGTTCAATGGGTACAAGATGTTGATATGATACATTCATAAATTACAAAATTATTACTACCATCTCTGTTAGCTCAAACCTCTATCCTGTTACATAATTATCATTTCTCTTTGAGGGTGAGAGCATTTAAGACGTACTCTCCGCAAATTTCAAGTATATCATAAAGTATTATTAACTGGAAACACTCTGCTATACATTAAGTCCCAGAATTTGTTAATCCTATATGACGTTTGTACACTTTGATCATTATAGCCTGTTTCCCCAACCCCTTGAAGCTTTCTAATTTAACTCTGACATAGAACATACTTTATAATTTTAAATCCATTTACATTATATTAAGACTTGTTTTATGACCCTGCATGTGGTTTGTCCTATTGACTTTAGCATGTACAATTGAAAATAATGTATGTTCTGCAGTTCTAGGTTATAGTGTTCTATAAATGTCAATTAGATTCAGCTGGTTGATTCAGAGCTTCTGCGTCTTTACTGATATTTTTATTTAAGTGTTATATCAACTACTGAGGCAGAGATGTTAACTAATAGTATATTTGTGGAACTATTTCTCCCCTAATGCTCTCAATTTTCTTCATGTATTTTCAAGCAGTCATTAGCTGTGTATGCATTTATAATTGTCATGTCTTCCAGATGAATTGTTTCTTTAATCACTATGTGAGATCTTCTTTTTTCCCTCTGGCAATCATATTTGTCATGAAGTCAACTGATAATGAAATCATTAGCTCAAGTTTTTTATGTTTACTGTTTTCATGGGATATATTTGTCCATCCAGTTGTTTTCAGCCTATTTGTGTTTTATTACAATTTTTCTTCTAAAAGCAGCAAATGGTAGGCATGATTTTTAGACATACTATCAATACACTTTTTAAACTGGCATGCCCAGGGTATTAACATTTGGTGTAATGATTAATATGGTTGTAATGTATCAATTTATTATTTGCTATTTGTTCCCTTCCCTGTTACTCATCTGTTCCCCTCTGCATGCCCTCTTTTGGACTATTATTTGTTGTTTTAATTCCATTTTAATTTATCTTGATTTTTTTGGCTATATTTCAGGTGTGTGTGCATGTGTGTGCTTGCTCTAGGGATTATATTATAACACAAACCTTCACAGTTAACTTAG
Organism: Martes martes; assembly: GCF_963455335.1. Classification (NCBI taxonomy): domain Eukaryota; kingdom Metazoa; phylum Chordata; class Mammalia; order Carnivora; family Mustelidae; genus Martes; species Martes martes. The sequence continues at coordinate 40,985,865 of NC_137900.1, read as the reverse complement.
AACTAACATTGCAAGAACTAATATTGCAAGACTTAAAATGTAGAAACTTTTACATTTATAGATAGCCTTAATATCCTTTCCAATGACCTTTATGCTAGAGGAATGATATATATTACACCCCCATATATTTAGAGTCATACCAGACAATGTTATAATATTTTCTGTAAGCAGTCACATATGTTTTAAAGAATTTAAGAGGAGCAATACTTTTTTGAAAAATGTTTCCCTCAAGTATTTACCATTCCTCTTATTATATTGCTTCATCCTCACAAAATATATTTCCATTTGGTGTCATTTCTCTTGTCTGAAGGACTTATCATTTCCTGTAGAGCAGTTATGCTCTTGCCAAATTCTCTTAGTCTCCCCTCACATTAGAATGCTCTATTCTTGAAAGATATTTTTACTGGTAATTTTTCTCTACCTCAATTCTTTCTCCTTTTGTCCTAGTATTCCAAGAACACATCTGACAGATCTTTGGGGGAATATTTTACTCCAGTTCCCTGCATCCGAGTTAATTTTATTGCAATAGTTTTTTTTCTCTTTTCTTCAGATTATATCATTTCTTAGGGCTCATCTTCAAGTTTGCTGTACATGTGTTCTGATATCTATATCTGCTATTGAACATCAAGCATCCTAGATAGATAGATAGGTAGATAGATACATAGATGATAGATAGATAATAGACAATTTTATTTTTAACTTCAGAAATTGTTAATTTTTTGTTCTAAATTTTCCTTCTGGTGCCTTTAAAATTTCTATTTCTCTACTGTACTGAGTAATCCAGTATTTTCGAGTGTGTCTTTCTTTGCTTTATGTAGTTGAATTATAATAACTTATTTGAAATATTATTTGATAATTCCATATTTGGGTCATCTGTCATAGTCATTTTGAGCTGCTATAAGATAGGGTCATCAACTGAGTCATCTAAGCAAACATTTGTTTCTCGCAGTTCTGGAGGATGAGAATTGCAAAGATTCAGGTACCAGCATATTTGGTGCCTGGTGAGAGCCTGCATCCTGGTTTATGGAAGGTCATCTTTTCCTGTGGTCTAATATGGTGGAGAGAGGGAGCAGAAGCAAGCTCCTTTAGGAACCTTTAAAGGACACTAATCCAATTAATGAAGGTGATACCTTTGCAATCTTATTTAATTCTAATTACCTTCAAAAGACACCACCTTCTAAAATCATCATACTGGGAATACGATTTGAAGATAAGAATTTTGAAGGGACACATTTAGCCAACAGCACAATCCAGTAATTGTCTTTTTCTTGAGAATGGGTCACATTTTCCTAAATTATTGTTTGTTGAGTATTTCCTGGATATTTTGAATATTATGTTACGTAGACTTTGGGTCCAGTTATTATTGTTTTTTTTTTTTTAAGATTTTATTTGTATATTTGACAGAGAGAGAGAGAGAGAGAGTGCACAAGCAGACCCACTGAGCAGATTGCTGGACATGGGGCTCCATCCCAGGACCCTTGGATCATGACCTGAAGTGAAGGCAGATGCTTTACCAACTGAGCCACCCAGGCATTCCCAGTTATAATCTTCTAATGAATTTTGGTTTTGTTTTGGTAAGCTATCCAATTAGTTTCAGACTGTAAGTTTTGTCTCACGTGCAGCCGTTCAAATTGTACACTGTTCCTTATTGTCTTTGCTACAGTGTTAGAAAACTGTTTTTCTTTTTTTTCAACATCTTCACTTTATTTTATTTTTTTCATGTTCCAAGATTCATTTTTTATGCACCACACCCAGTGTTCCATGCAATATGTGTCCTCCTTACTACCCACCACCAGGCTCACCCATCCCCCCAACTCCCTCTCCTCCATAACTCTCAGTTTATTTCTCAGAATGCACAGTGTCTCATCTGTTATGTCCCCAACAGATTTACCCCAAATTCACTTTCCTTTCCTTCTCCTAATGTCCTTTACTTGTGGAGCATGAGGAATAACATGAAGATTTTCTGAACATGTATTGTTCACAGGTTAGTCTGAACAGTGCTTCAAATCTCAGTTCAGTTCTGAGTGCTTTTGCTGTGACGATTTGGGTTTGTTCCCCCTGTGTGTAGTTCAGGGTAAATAAAGTGTCATAACCATTTTTGTGCAGGTTTTTGTGTGGGTGTACATTTTAAACACATTCAGATAAGTATCAAGGAGAGTAATTATTGGATCACATGGAAAAAATATGTTCAGTTTTCTAAGAAACTGCCAAATATATCCCAAAGTGGCTGTACCATTTTGCATTCCCTCCAGCAAATATAATGGAAGTTCCTGTTGCTCCACATCTTTGCCAGCATTTGGTATTGTCAGTGTTTTGGTTTTAGTCATTCTTTTTTTTTTTTTTTAATCTTTCCTTTTAAATTATGTTCAATTAGCCAACATGTAATGACATCATTCTTTTAATTTTCACTTCCTCAATGGCATATGATGAGCATCTTTTCATATGCTTACTTGCCATTTGCCTACCTTCCTTGGTAAGATGTCTGTTCAGGAATTTTGCCCATTTTTTTTTTCTTTCTTTCTTTTTTTTTTTTTAATGTTATGTTAGTCACCACATATCATTAATTTTTGATGTACTCTTCCATGATTCATTATTTGCATATAACACCCAGTGCTCATTACAACACCTGCCCTCCTTAATACCCATCACTGGGCTACCCTATCCTCCCACCCCCTTTCCCTTTGAAACCCTCAGATTGTTTCCCAGAGTCCAGAATATCTCATGGTTCATCCCCCCACTGACTCCCCTACTTTTCAGTTTTCCCTTCCTTCCCCTAATGTCCTCTGTTCTATTCCTTATGTTCCACATATGAATGAAACCATATGATAATTGTCTTTCTCTGCTTGACTTATTTCACTGAGCATAATCCCCTCCAGTTCTATCCATGTCGATGAAAATGGTGGGAATTCATCCTTTCTGATGGCTGAGTAAAATTCCATTGTATAGATGGACCACATCTTCTTTATCCATTCATCTGTTGAAGGGCATCTCAGCTCCTTCCATAGTTTGGCTATTGTGGACATTGCTTCTATGAACATTGTGGTGCATGTACCCCTTCTTTTCACTACATCTGTATCATTGGGGTAAATACCTAGTAGTACAATTGCTGGGTTCTAGGGTAGCTCTATTTTTAACTTTTTGAGGAACCTCCATACTGTTTTCCAAAGTGGCTCTACCAGCTTGGATTCCCACCAACAGTGTAAGAGAGTTCCCTTTCTCTACATCCTCACCAATATTTATAGTTTCCTGCCTTGTTATTTTTCACCATTCTAACAATGTGATTTTTACTTGAATTTCCCTGATGGCTAATGATGTTGAACATTTTTTTCATGTGTCTATTGGCCAGCTGTATGTCTTCTTTGGTGACATGTCTGTTCATGTCTTCTGCCCATTTTTTGACTTGATCATTATTATTATTATTTTTTTTTTTAGGTGTTGAGTTTGAGAAGTTCTTTGTAGACTTGGATACCACCCCATTATCCATAATGCCATTTGCAAATATCTTCTCCTATTCCATGGGTTTCTTCTTAGTTTTGTTGACTGTTTCCTTTGCTGTGCAGAAACTTTTTATCCTGATGAAGTCCCAAAAGTTCATTTTTGCTTTTGTTCCCCTTGCCTTCGGAGATGTGCCATGAGAGAAGTTGCTGTGGCCAATGTTGAGGAGGTTAATGCCTATGTTCTCCTCTAGGATTTTGATGGATTCCTGTCTCACATTTAGGTCTTTCATCCATTTTGAGTTTATCTTTGTGCATGGTATAAGAGAATGGTCGATTTTCATTCTTCTCTATATAGCTGTCCAATTTTCCCAGCACCACTTATTGAAGAGACTATCTTTTCCATTGGATTTTTTCCCCCTGATTTGTCAAAGATGAGTTGAATATAGAGTTGAGGGTCCATTTCTGGATAATCTATTCTGTTCCATTGATCTCTGTGTCTGTTTTTGTGCCAGTGCCATGCTGTCTTGGTGATCACAGATTTGTAATATAGCATGAAATCAGGCAATGTGGTGCCCCAGCTTTGTTTTTCTTTTTCAAGATCTTTTCTGGTTCCATACAAATTTTAAGATTATTTGATCCAGCTCTTTGAAAAATGTCAACGGTATTTTAATAGCAATGGTGTTCAAAGTATAGATTACTCTGCTTTGCCCATTTTTAATTGGGTTTAATTTTCTTCTTGTTGAGTTTCCTTTTTTTTTTTTTTAAGATTCCATCCATTTATTTGACAGAGAGATCACAAGTAGGCAGAAAGACAAGCAGAGAGAGAGAGAGGAGGAAGCAGGCTCCTTGCTGAGCAGAGAGCCAGATGCGGGACTCGATCCCAGGACCCTGAGATCATGGCCTGAGCCAAAGGCAGAGGCTTAACCCACTGAGCCACTCAGGCACCCTCTACTTTTTTATAATATTTTTTTTTCCAGACCCACTCCGATTCCCCTTAAAAATCGAAGAAAACCTTATATTTTACAATCAATTCAGAAAACTAGTTTATTGATGTACTGAAATTAGTAGCATAAGTGTTCAAAACCAGAAGAAAAATAGAGTCTTCAAGTCATCATAATTATCCAATCACTTGATTCATGCAACCTTGATGTAAGTGCAAAATGACATTTCAATTAAGAAGTACTACAAGGAAGCCCTAGAGTATTTATTGTTTTAAAAGAGACGAAAGCAAGCATAATGAATTTTATTAGTAATGGAAATTTATTTCCTTTTCTATCTTATTTTTCCCAAATAGATTTTATTTTCTTTAAATTTTTTAGTTTTTTTTTTAAGTTTTTGTTTTATTTCCAGTTAGTTAACATACTGTGTTATATTGGTTTCATGTATACAATATGGTGATTCAACAATTCCACACATCACCTGGTACTCATTACAACGAATGCCCTCCTTAGTCTCCCATCACCTATTTAACCCAATAACATTCACCTCTGATAACCATCAGTTTTTTCTCTACAATTAAGAGACTATTTCTTCATTTCTCTCTCTCTTTTACCCTTTTGCTCATTTGTTTTGTTTCTTAAACTCCACATATGAGTGAATTCATATGCTATTTGTGCTTCTCTGGTTATTTCCCTTAGCATTAAACTCTTCACCTCCATCTATGTCACTGCAAATGGAAAGATTTAATAATTTTTGTGGCTGAATAATATTCCATTATACACACACACACACACACACACACACTTACACACCCCACAATCTTTTTATTCATCAATCAATTGATACTTGCCTGCTTCTGTATCTTTGCTAGTGTAAATAATGTTTCTACAAACATAAAGGTGCATCTATCCCTTTGGATTAGTGTTTTTGTATTCTTTTGCAAATACCTGGTAGTGTGATTGTTGAATCATAGGGTAGTTATATTTTTAACTTCTTGAGGAATTTTCAAGTGTTTTCCAAAGTGGTTACATTCCCACTAATAGTGTATGAGTGGTCCTTTTTCTCCACATCCTTTTGCTTTTTTTTTGATTTTAGCTATTCTGACGGGTGTGAGGTGATATCTCATTGTAGTTCTGATTTGCATTTCCCTGAGGGTAAGTGATCATGAACATATTTTCACATGCCATTGGCCATCTGGATGTCTTCTGTATTCTTAAAACTATAAAACGTTGATGAGAGAAATTGAAGACAACACAAAGAAATTGAAAGATATGCCATACTCATGTGTTGGAAGAACAAATATATTAAAATGTCTATGCTACCAAAAGCAATTTACATATGAATGTAATCCTTATCAAAATAACCACCAACATTTTTTATAGAACTAGAACAGTCTTAAAATTTTTATGGAACTACAAATGACCCTGAGTAGCCAAAGCAAAGTTGAAAAAGAAAAGCAGGGGTACCTGGGTGGCTCAGTGGGTTAAGCCTCTGCCTTCCACTCAGGTCATGACCCCAGCAGACAGTGGGCTTTCTGCTCAGCAGGGATCCTGCTTCCCTTCTCTCTCTGCCTGCCTCTCTGCCTGCCTCTCTGCCTACTTGTGATCTCTCTCTCTGCCAAATAAATAAATAAAATCTTAAAAAAAAAAAAAAGATAAAGAAAAGCAAAGCTGGTGGCATCAGAATTCTGGACTACAAGTTTTGTTACAACACTGTAGTAATCAAAATAGTATGATACTGCCACCAAAAACAGACACTTAGATGAATGGAACAGGATGGAAAACCCAGATATAAACCCAAAACTATGTAGTCTGTTAATCTTCAACAAGGCAGAAAAGAATAGCTAATGAGAAAAGGGCAGTTCTTCAACAAATGGAGTTGGGAAAACTGGACAGCAACATGCAAAGTTGAGAAACTGGACCATTTTTTTACAGTATACACAAAAATAAATTCAACACGGAGAAAAGACCTAAATGTCAGACCTGAAACCATAAAACTCCTAGAAGAGAATACAGCCAATAACCTCTTTAACCTTGGCCATAACAATGTTTTTCCAGTTATATCTCCTGAGACAAGGGAAACAAAAATAAAAATAAACTATTAGGGTTACGGCAAAACAAAAAGCTTCTGTACAGTGAAGGAGACAATAAAAAGAACTAAAAGGCAATGTACAGAATAGGAGAAGATATCTGTCAATGACATATCTGAAAAAGGGTTAGTATACAAAATATATAAAGAATTTATAAAACTCAACACCAGAAAAACAAATAACCCAATTAAAAAATGGGCAGAAGACATGAACAGACATTTCTCCAAAGGAGACATACGGATACACAAATAGATATGCTTTTGAGTGATGCAGGAAAACAATAAGAAAGAAAACAATTCATTTATGTTTATTTATGACAAAATTTTAATCCTGTTTCTGTTGCTCAAAATCTCTAAGCCTCAGTTTGCTCATTTTTAAAGACAGAAATAATAAGTTTGTCTCCTGTTAGATTCAAGTGTAGATTAAAATGGGACAACATTTTAATGTTCTGTCCACCACTTAGTAAACATATAATAAATGTTAACTGGTATAACCGTTAGAATAGTTGTAAATGTGATTGGAATAAACCTTACAAAACAGATTCCACTATGGTTGATCCTCTTCCACATGCTTAAACCATCTTTGTTTTCTATTACAGCACTAACTAAAAGGACACTGTCATGTAACCCTGAAACATTTATTTCTAAGGTTCTTTTCCTCAGGTGAAAATGACATTTGTTTGACGTGTTCAGAGCATTTCTGAATATATTTGAGGCTCCAACTGCCTTTACATTTTCCTTCCCTTTATTTCTCTTTGGGAAGATATAAATTGATCATGTTGCCTTGAACAAATTGGACTGGGGACACTTTCATTTGGTTCAGAGATTACATTATATTTTGGAATTGGAGAGGACCCAGAGGTTTTCCTCCTTGTTATTTTTGGCGTGTATTATATTATGCTCGTCAGATCTCTCTGAGCACATGTGCACATTGATTAAAACAGCAAAATGATTAAAGCAATATATCAAGCGACAATCTCCAAACAACTTGAAAACCCCAAAGAACTTCCTTTCTTAAGCTAGACAAGTACAGACATTTAGTATTCATTTTACAGTGATAGCAAGAAAATTTCAAAATGTTAGGAACTATAGTGTCACATGGCCAAGGTTGACAGTGAGCTATTTCAGAAATAGCTAATTGTCTCTTTTTCATTAACGGTCATGTTCACATAAATTGGGTACAAGTCTGCACCACAATTCCTAAAATTTTCATTACTAGATTTATTCAATGATTCTATATAGTAATAAATGCACTGTATAGCTTAGGGCTCATCAGGATTTAAAAAAAAACCACACAATTTCTTATCAAAATGGTTAATAGTTATAATAACATACATAAATTTTGTACATTATAATTGTCTTCATATTTAGATAAATAAAAATGAAGAACATTTTTAAAATAGTTTTATATTTATAGTAATAGTCTACAATATATATTCCAAAAAATATAAAATTCCACAGGATAAAAGGAAAATAAATGAAAACAACACATCAAGCTACTGATAAATGTTAATAATAATCAAATTAAAATGAAGTTATATGGAAGAGTGCAAGCCCAATTTTAAACACAAAATAAAATGTAGATTTTAATGGAAAACCTCATCCTATAATCATTTCTCAAGGAAAAAAAAAATCCTTAAAACAAACATCATCTAAGTTGATGTATCAAACTGCTTTGAGGAGAATATTTAATGAGCTCAAGAATTCTTTGATGATCTGATTACTTTGATGATCTATGATCTGGAATGTGCAGCTGGATGGGATGATAGGTATTGGTTACCGGGCGTCTGGGGAAAGGAAAGAAAGTATTTAGTGACTGGGGAAGGATTTCAGTAATGCTTCAGCATATGTGAACAAAAATAAAATAATACTTTTTAAACTTTGCTGCATACACTCCTCAGCAAATAAGAAATAAAAAGAAATGAGGAAGTATCACATAATCTTGCATAGGAAGCTAAAGGTGATGTTAATTTTGATAACAGGTTGAAGGTAGCTATCATCACAGTCAAAATCACTTAGCTTTCTTTTATGACAATTACCTCCTGACCATAGGCTCTTTCTGTTCTGCTTGCAGTATGCTAAGGCTCTACCTGGCTGGCTGCATCTTGTCTATCTCGGCATCTCATTTTATTTTCATCATCAGCTTTGACTACTAATCTTTTTTTTTTTTTTAACAGATCTGTTTATTTTTTATCTCCCTCCCCTAGAATATAAGTTCACTGAAAAAAGGGTCTTAAGGCAATCACTCTCTCACCAGTGCCTAGGACAGTGTTAAGCCCAAAGTAAGTGATTACTATGCTTTCTTTTAACTTACGGGGTTTTTTGTGCGGAACAAATTTTATCAGTGAAAATACCTGGCCCTCTTGGGGGCAGTGTTGATTAAAAAGCTAACTGAACAACTTGTTCATGTAAATAAATGATAAGATTTCTTTTTATAGCTGAAAGAATTTAAGCCCATCTTCCACGAAACACCCCCAATCCATAAAAAGAAAACAGATATTCTTACAATCCCACTTTATTTTCAGAAAACATTATGCACTTGTTTGTATTCATGGATTACTTTGTCATGTCCCCTGGCTCAGGAATGTCCTTCAGACTTCTCTACCTCTATCCAAACGCTCCCTCTCATTTAGGTCTCAACTCTAAAGGCAACTCTACATGGAGGCTTCTGTAACCACTTCAATCAAAATTAACGACATGATTTTCTCTTCACCCTTCTGCAGTATAATAATAAACTGCTTGAATTATAGCTGGCAAGGCCTTTACTCTGCCTTATGCTTCAACTTTTTACATGGAAAACTTCCCCCGTATATAGCAAGTTAATTAAGAAAAGGAACAACATGATTTATCTTTGCATCACTGACTATACCTAGCAAAGTAGCTTATACGTACTATGACTTGATTTAATAAAATGAATGAAAGTAAACTAAGTGAATTTAGGAGTTCTTTTCAAAGTCCTGTGAAAAATAACTGGAAAATGAACAAGTATTTCTAAATAGTATCTTCTGACAAATAAGGAAAAACTCTAATGCAATTTATATTTACAGTAGATATTGTCTTAGTCTAAATTTTTAGGTACAGTGGTGGTAGGGGTGGAGTAGAAAACAATCTGTTATGAGAAAGCAGAAATTAAGGTCTTCTTTTACAGTATAAGTGGACTAAAACTGGTAAAATGTATATTTGACAATATACATCAAAGTTTTTAAAATGGGCATTCTCTATGTCTAAGCAGTCCTACTCTAGAAATTTAACCTAAATTGACAAGTAGAAAAATATGCACAAAAATGTAGCTATGATAAGTTTATCATTAAATTGTGTATATTACTGAAAAACTTTCGGCAAACCAAATTTCTCAAAATAAGGACTTCGTTATAAACATTATGTTGTATCAGAGCGTTGGTGATGAAGCCAAACTGCCTAATTAAATTAGGCTTGATCACTTACTCTCTGTGATCCTGGACAAGTCATGTAACAAAGTTTTCTATGTTTGTTTCCTTGATTGTGAAAGAGGGATAAGAACAGTGCTCATCATACAGGGCTGCTGTGAGAATTAAATGTATGATATTGATATAGTGGAGCAACGCTTGCTTTAATGTACAACTAAACATTAAGCTAGGCTAAATAGTCTATATATACATGGAAGTAAATTTCACAAAAATGTTAATAGTGGCTCTCACTAAATTGTGGGTCTATAGATAATTTTAGATTCCTACTCCTTATTTATATGTTTTAAATTTTCTGTTATATATCGACATTTATTTTGCAGTAAGTATAACAAACGTTTTAAAAGAGCATATTAATGTCAATTTCTCAAACACTGAGTGTTTGGGAAGCAAGAAATAATTATACGCATGAATATTTATAGTGAGAAGATTCTTCATAGTCAGCCTTCTTGCAAACTGCAGTAACTTTGTAGCATGACTTAAAAGTAACTACCTTTTCCAGAGGTTATTAATTCTTGGCACTCTCTATATAATCCTTCAGTTTGCTTGATTTTGCTGAGAATAGGTAGCTGAGTTCAGGGACCATCATGGTGTTAATTTATCACTGGAAAAATGAAAGAGCCTTCCGATTCTTTACACATTATTTTCAGTGTGTTTTGACAAAAGGAATGATGATTCTGCCTGGGTGAGGCAGCAAGGCACAATAACACTCAGGAGGGTGGCTATATTTTTTGACATTTGTACAATTTGGGGAGAATACCATCTCCTTTTCATTATTTATTTTTCTCAATATGTCTGGGGGAAAATATGACCATTAGAACATTGAGCATGTCTATTCTCAGTCTGAGCCTCTTAGCAAAAAATTGTAGTATCCTGAGGTACAATAATTTCTAAAAGTGCTTTCACCTCTCCATCTCTGTAACTTCATGGTTAACAGCCAGAGTTTAATGAAAATATTTTTCAACGAGCTTCTACTTACTTTTAAGGCTCTTACTTGATTCCTCCACTACATACTTTATCCTTCTGCCTCTTTTCCTTATACATATTAAAACATTGCAGAAAGGATAAATTTTGGTAATGAATTTTAGTTGGCACTGTCAAAGCAAATACTACACCAAAGTCAAACAGGAAAGGAAAACTTTATTCAAAACTCTTGCGATAGAAGAAGCCAGAACTCAACCTGGACTCACCTCTACTGAACAAAGGTGGGAAGTTTTTTAAACATTGGCATGAAAGAGGCAGATCAAGAGCGATCTGTGTTTGCTAATTAGCATTAGGCAAAACAAAAGTAAACTTTCTCATTTGTTCATGACAAGAGATAGTTTTACAACTTGGAGCAAGGAATACATCTCAGTTGCGCTGCAGTCCTCCCACAGAGACTGGGAGACAGGTGCCCTATCTTCCTTTATGATTACATTTTAAAAAAATGGCAGCCAGGTCCCTGAGACGTAGTTCTGGGTTATAAAACTGGCAAGAGAATTTTTGAAAGATTTACATCTCAAAGAGGAAGACAAAGAATTTACAAGTTTTTCTAAAGTAAATTCTCTTAAGAAAAGAAAGGGGAGGGACCTAAGATCATGAAGAAGCCTATCTAAAACTCGGTCAAGCTGAAGGGAATGTTAAGGCTCTTATAGTGATCATTTAAAAGACAATGTAGCATTTTATTCTATGTCACATAAGACAAAAATGAATCTAAAATTTATATTGTTATTTATTATTTTTATTAATTTTTGTACATACTGCCTCGCTGAAGTGTCATCACACATGTTGTGATATATCTGCCATTACCTTCAGCCTTACTTTACATTTAACCATTCTTTTTTTTTTTTAAGATTTTATTTATTTATTTGACAGACAGAGATCACAAGTAGGCAGAGAGGCAGGCAGAGAGAGAGGGGGAAGCAGGCTCCCTGCTGAGCAGAGAGCCAGATGCTTGGCTAGATCCCAGGACTCTGGGATCATGACCTGAGCCGAAGGCAGAGGCTTTAACCCATGGAGCCACTCAGGCGCCCCACATTTAACCATTCTTAAGAGCAGAAAGTTTAAGAGAAATTTCTACAACACATAGGTATGACAGAACTAGCAATTAAGTTCAGGTATCATTATTCCAAGTGTGTCATTACTCATTTTTGCATGAAAAAGTAGCTTTCAATGGCCTGTGATCTTCCGGACACTAGGCTAACTTTTGGGATTGCAATAATAAACAAAACCTGTGCCAATCATAGTCTCAAGCATAAGAAATCTTTAATAAACCTCTGTAAGAGGAGAGATAAATGATACAATCCCTTCATTTAAAAAAGTTAAAGTAATTTTGGTATAGCGAGTCAATATCCTGGCAATTTATAAAAATGTTATAATGTATAAGATGTCTCATCGATTATTGCCCTATGAATGCTTAATGCGTTTTTTTTTTCAATAAAGTTTAGACAGTTGATTTTGTATTTTTCTTAGATTTCCTGGATAAATCAATCTATAAACCTATAACTAACTTTCACAAAACAAATTCTTGTCTTTATGACTTGGGAAGACAATTGACATTCTTAATTTTCTTGCTACTTAAAGAGTCAATAGTAACTAACTAAAATGATTTTTTATCTTAAATTTTGAAAACACATCTCTCCACTGTTTGAAGGGAAGAAATATCCTCTTATTTTGTTTGATTACTTAATATTTTGGACAATGCTAAAAAGAGTAGCTAATACTCTTATATGTTGGATACTCCTACTATGCTCTTGGGAAGGTAAAGGGGGAACCAGATTGGGCAAAGAGAGAAGCTGGCTTGAGATGCAGGGGCTTTGAAGCTGGGCTGTTTCCTGAAAGTTGTCCTGCACTGTGGTGACAGAAATGGGTTTATATATTAGAGTTGATTAGTCATTGGATATTAGCTTTCCTGGGGACATAGGGTATAACATAGAGATAGACAGCTCTCTCAATTGATTTTGTAAAGGGGTAACTGCTGAAAGCTGTTATTTGGAAGCACTGTTGGGCATTTGCAGAATACATATTTCAGTCATAAATAGGGATTGGTTTGGAAGTTTATGTAACATTATCAGTATTATATAGCAAATACTTGGTGGATCCAGCCTACAGTTGGGGCAGTTTATTTTCATAGCTTACCCTGTTAACCATTCTCTCAGGGTATGTGACCCAACAACAACAATAATAATGAGAATAAAAATAAATTTTATTTTTATTAAGATAAATTTTAAATTGTTAATATTAATTTTAAATTACCTAAATAAAGTGGGAAGGATATTTAGGAGACAGACCAATCTTCTTTGAGATAAAGTATTCTGGAAGTATAAGAAATACAGGTACAAAGAGAGGCTTCTGGTACATGAGTGACAGGTATGTGGGAAATCACCAAAGTCCACAGAAGCCTTGTTTGAACATATAATATCCAAGAAGATCAGACTGAGTGGTGGAAGGAACAGTTGTAGTAATGTGAGTTTCTATGCTGCTAAAGAGGTAACAAAATTGACTGACAATAGTGTTAGCCTTATAGGAAGTTGGTTGTCATTATCTCTGTAGAATAAGAGTGTCCCCTGGGAAGGCACAACCTGCCTTCTCCAGTCTAAGAGAGATCTATTTTAAAACTAAACATGATGAAATAAAGAAAGTTTTCTGTTTATAAATCAAGGATGTTGTTTTAGGGTTTAGGTTGTAATTTATTTCAGGATGTGAGCTAGAAAAACATTGCCAAACTCACTTAAAGAGCAAAGCTGGAAAAATAGAGCTTCTTTAAAATCAGAAAAACACAAGAGCCCTAGTTGGTTGTCTGTCTCTTCCCAAGGTATTTGGTTAGATATATTGTGATCAATACTGTAAAACAATTCAGAGCTTGCTGAAGAGGATTGATTAACCTATACATGATTTTTAATGAAAATCTACCTATCTAAATGGAAACACAATATGGTAACATTAAAATTGTAAAGATATTTCAAAGATAAAGAATAAAAGTTTAATTCCATGTAGTAAATTAAAACACAACAATGAATGTTGTCTGTAAGATGTCACCCAGGTTTTTCAATAAGGAGTCTATAGTAGTTAATAACCTACAGTTATTTTTGGCTCATTGGACACAGTGCTCTGCACTCACAAAATGTAATCTTAGGAGCCCAAAGTTCTTTGCACTTAGAAATTCAACAATGGAATCACGCAATATGCAGCGACACATTTTTATTTTTCCTTACAACTAAAGAACCAAAAGGTCAAGTGGCTTGTCAGAAGTCACATGGAGGGCCTTTATTTTAATTTGGATTAGAGGAAAGGCAACTTTACAGAAGAGTTCCAAGTAGGAAGCTAAAAGTTGTGGTCAAATACTAGATAATTACTTAAGGTTATATTATGAAAGGTTCTAAATGGCAATCTAATTTGGATAGACTTTAGTAGTCAACAGGAAAATCTTTGAAAATTGAGTAGTAGTGAGAAGGCCATGTTTAAAATGGTGCTTTATGAAGAGTATAATATCAGAAATGCATGACAGGGGCACCTGGGTGGCTCAGTGCGTTAAGCCTCTGGCTCCGGCTCAGGTCATGATCTCAGGGTCCTGAGAGCGAGCCTCACATTGGGCTCTCTGCTCAGCGGGGAGTCTGCTTCCTGCTCTGCCTGCCTCTCTGCCTACTTGTGATCTCTGTCTGTCAAATAAATAAATAAAATCTTTAGAAAAAAGAAAAAAGAAAATGAAATGCATGACAGTGCATTTCTGTGCACTAACATACACACTACAAGAAGACCAATCAAGAAAATAGTAGGGATGCCTGGGTGACTCAGTCATTAAACATCTGCCTTCTTCTCAGGTCATGATCCCAGGGTCCGGGGATTAAGCCCTGCATTGGGATCCCTGCTCACCAGGGAGCCTGTTTCTCCTTCTGTCTATTGCTCCCCCTTTTGTGTGCTTTCTCTCTCTCTCACTGTTAAATAAATAAATAAAATCTTTAAAAAAAAAAAAAGGAGAATAATATACAATATTCCTGATAAGAGTTATGGAACATGGAGTAGGAAAATGGGAATGGAATAAAAGCAGTGTATTAATAATTATATATATATAATTTATATATATATTATATATAATTATTCTATATATAATATAGAATATAATTTTATATACAGCATATATGTGGTATGTATCTTGAAGAATGTATATATTCATCAAAACTTATAAATTAATAGCTCAGGCATCATGATTATTTTAGAGATATGCATGTGAATATAAAAGCAGGTCAATAAGACCCTTAAGGAAATTTGGTGGAGTAATAGGGAGAGAGACTCCTTTGTTCTGGAATTGCTGTGTGGATAAAATATAAGCGTGGAGCTGCTGCTGGGCAATTTACCACCACAAGACAAGATCGCACTTGAATGGAACCAACATAAAAATTGAGAGGAAGACATTTGCAACAACATGGATAGAGCAAAATACTGTGAAATAAGTTAGTCAGAGAAAGACAAATACAATATGATTTCACTCATAAGTGGAATTTAAGAAATAAAATAAGCAAGCAAAGGGTGGGGGGGAAAGGTGAGAGAGAGAAATCAGGAAACAGAGTCTTAACTATAGAGAGCAAACAGAAGGTGACCAGAGGAGAGGTGGGTGGAGGGATTGGTGAAAGGTGATAGGGATTAAGGAGTCACTTGTCCTGAAGAGTAGAGGGTGATGTGTGGAATTGTTGAATCACTATATTGTACTCTTTTTTTTTTTTAAAAGATTTTATTTATTTGACAGACAGAGATCACAAGTAGGCAGAGAGGCAGGCAGAGAGAGAGAGAGAGAGAGAGAGAAGAAGCAGGCTTCCCGCCGAGGAGAGAGCCCCATGCAGGGCTCGATCCCAGGACCCTGGGATCATGACCTGAGCTGAAGGCAGAGGCTTTAACCCACTGAGCCACCCAGGTGCCCCACTATATTGTACTCTTGAAACTAATATAACATTGTAGGTTAGCTAACTAGAATTAAAATAAAAAACAAGTGAGAGGAAGAATCAATCCTATAGCACTTGAGCCCTGTGCTCAATGACACCTCAAGCTGTAAAATCTAAATGTTTAAGTCATATGCACATGTCACTTTTTAGTCAAACAATTTCAATAGATTTCAATCACTGAGAAGTTAAAGAAAAAATTAAGAAAGTCAAATCCTAGGGAACAGAATTCCTAGACACAGGTGGTAGGGTTTTAAGGAGCAATTTTATGTGCTACACAGTTGAGAATGTCATAAATTTTATATTTGTGATTTTGACGGCAGTTTTACTGGACTAGCACTGCTCATAGCAAGGTCTCCAGAGTCTATGTAACACTCTGTGAAGTAGATGAGTGATGTCAATAAGCAGCATGTGTTGGCAATTGTTTTGAGATATTAGGTGAAGGCCAGTGAGGAGAAAGAGTAGCCTAGGAAAGTTGAAAGAGGGTTTATTTAGGAATGAGGGCACTGGAATATATTTGGAGGAAGAGACATTGCTGACTTCAGAGCCAGCCAAAGTAGAAAAAATGAGTTTGACGAAAAAAGGAAGGTATGTACATAAATCATAAAGGCACTTATCACAGCATTATTTACAATAGAAAAGCTCTCAAAAAAAGATAGGTAATATTAAATAATAATCATAAGATAAATTTAAATGGTTAATATATGAAAATGTGATAAAATGTTATGTGAAAAGGCATGATGGATCACATTCTATATGGAATTCGTTAGTTTTGTAAAAATAATGCATTTTCTCAATTTTCTATAATAATATTTATATAGTAAAATATTTTTTAGTAAAATACTTTTAAACAAATGATACATAAAAGGCAAAACAGGTAAACGAGGTAAAAATTTACAAAAAGTGTAACATTCAAGAGGGAAAACAGGAACATTAAAAAGGATGTCAAGTCATCTACACCTATCATTTTACTGAACTGTCCATTGCTTAACATGAGCCAGACACTATTATATTTTAAAAATATTAGCTTTTTCAATCCTTGTATCACCTTAGTAAGGTAGACAAATTTATTATCTACTTAAAGATGAGGAAAAGATTCAACAGAAAGAGTAATTTACTTAGTTAACAGCACTCAGCAAGTGGAGGCCCTGGATTGGAATTCAGACAAATCTGGCCTCAGAGTCCATGACCTTAAAAACTATTCTAGGTGGAGTGCAAGGTTTTTTTTTTTTTTTTTTTAAAGATTTTTATTTATTTATTTGACAGAGATTACAAGTAGGCAGAGAGGCAGACAGAGAGAGAGGGAGGAAACAGGCTCCCCGCTGAGCAGAGAGCCCGATGTGGGGCTCGATCCCAGGACCCCGGGATCATGACCTGAGCCGAAGGCAGAGGCTTTAACCCACTGAGCCACCCAGGCCCCTGTTTGTTTTTGTTTTTTTTAATGATTCCAGCTATCTATCTATCTAGTATTTATTTCTCACTTAAATTCTTTCATCAAAAAAAAAATCATATGGACTTCTCTAACTCATTATTATTTTTTTATATAGAGGCCATCATTTTCCTACCTAGACTCCTTTTTATATTTAAATTAGGAAGAATTGAGTAACAAATACCCAGAGATTAAATCTGATTCATATGAAGGATAATTTGATGTGATACAACATTGATATTAAGGAATAATGATATGATGTGATGGAAATTGTCTGGACTAGTAGACATGTTTCTAGATTTCATCTTTAATCTCCCAGGGGCTATCTAGGGATGTTAAGAAAAGAATCTCTCAACAGCTCCAGACCTTTAAAATAAGGGGGCTGGATCTGTGAGTTTATATTTTTCCTCAGATTTGGAAAAATGTTGGCTCTTATTCCTTCAAAATTTGTTCTGACTCCCTTCACCTTTTTCCAGCTTCTTTTCACTATCAATTATACTGTATAGTTTAAATGTACTTTTTTGCTAATTCCAACACTGGAATCAGTTCTGAGTCAGTTTTGTTTGCTGATTTTTCTCTTCAGTGTAGGTTACAGCTTCCTGCTTTTTTGAATGCCTATTAAATCTTGGTTTAAGTCTTGACATTGTGATTTGTGTGGTAACTATTATAAATACATATATATATATATATTTTGTTTATCTTAATCTGGGCTACTTGTAATTAGGTTACTTAAAAATAGTTTCATTCTTTCTGGTCTTGCTTTTAAGTTTCATTAGGTGGTACCAGAGCACCAGTTAATTTGATACTAACTTTATCCAACTATTGGGCAAAACTCTTGTTAATATTCAATAAGATGCCCTGAGAATAATGAGATTTTTCCATTATTATGGGTAGAAACAGGAACCACTTATGTGTGAATGTGAAGATTTTTGGAGGATGGAGATGTTTTCCTTTAAGGCAGGCTTTTTTTTTTTTTTTCCTTCCTTGTCATCCACTTCTCATTTACTAGGAAACTAGGTAGTTTCCTCCTCTGCATGATTTGATCAGTACTCAGCTAAAAACATGAGGGGTGTCCTCTCCAGATTTTTTTTTTTTTTTTTTTTTTTTTTTTTTTTTTTTTTTGCATGTATCCCTCCTCTCTGCTGCTCTGCCTTATAAATTCTAGTCTCTTTTCCCTCCCTTGGAAACCTAGCCATCTCTTCAGCTCAAGAAACTACTGGGTTTAGTTTGCTCCTCTCAGCCCACAGTGTTTGCCCCTGTTGCCTGGAAATTCTTTGTAGGCAATAAGCTGGGGCAATGATAGAAGTGACTTTAATTTATTTCCCACATCTTAGAGTCACTCTCCATTGTTAGTCCATGTTCAGCATCTTATAAGAACATTGTTTCCTATATTTTGTCTGGTTATTAATCTTCTCAGGTGATAATGGTTAATATGGTTTGTGATGCTTCATTTTAATCCCAGAAAGAAGTCTAAAATGAGCATTTGGGATAGGAAATCCCCAAAATCCCTTTCATCTTAACATGCTATTATTTTGTGAGTGTTAAGAACACCAACAAAACTTGGAAACTTTTAGTTACCTAAAAAATTCTGAAATTTCCAGAGAGGGGCTAGATAAAAGAATTAATATTTATGTTTGGGGAAATGTAATGTTTTGGTAAAGCTAGAAAATAAAACTTGAGGGGTGTCTGGGTGGCTCAGTCATTAAGCTTCTGCCTTGGGCTCAGGTCATGATCCCAGAGTTCTGGGGTTGAGCCCTACATCTGGCTCCCTGCTCATCAGGAAGCCTGCTCCTCCCTCTCTCACTCCTCCTGCTTGTGTTTCCTCTCTTGCTGTGTCTCTTTCTGTCAAATAAATAAGTAAATAAAATTTAAAAAAAAAGAAAACATGTTTTCCTAAGTTTTTTTTTTCCCTAAGATCTTAGTTTTAAAATTATAACAATAATGTTAATAAAAGGGCAACAGGAAATGGCAAAAATAGAAGCAGAAATAGGACATTTTCAGATTTTATCTAAAATCATGATTCCTATAATAATTATATTTTGTCAATTTTAGCAATGTCTGTTTTGGATGTATTTTGATATATTTTTTAAAAGATGTTATTTATTTATTTGACAGACAGAGATCACAAGTAGGCAGAGAGACAGGCAGAGAGAGAGGAGGAAGCAGACTCCCTGCTGAGCAGAGAGCCTGATATGGGGCTCCATCCCAGGACCGTGGGATCATGACCTGAGCTGAAGGCAGAGGCTTTAACCCACTGAACAACTCAGGCGCCCCTGAAATGTAACTTTAATATAGCTTTGGATTTCTTTTAAAAATGGGATTTTTATATGCCTTTAATGCAAACCCAGGGATATATGTTTGTAACAAATGTCTAAATGACTTCAATGCAAGTAGTTAACCACACATTGAGAAACATTGCCTTTTTAGAGTTGTATAATGATAGGGCAAAGTTGGATTGTAGAAGTATATTGCTCAATAAGAATAAGTGTTAGTCACAATTTCCGGTCTTTTATGCCTTTCTGCTTTATTACTAATTATCATTATTATTATTATTATTACTATTATGTAGATTAATGTGGGAGAGAGAAAGTATCCGGAAAATTTATGTTTATCCAACATTTTAACATTTAAACTCATTTTATACACAGAATAACATGGATTAATATATCAAGATATTATCACAAAGATCCATGCAAATTCCATCTTAAAATTCCATCATTGAACTCAGTAATTATACCCTTTCTATCATAGTCAGTGTTTTAAAAATAATATCTGCTTTCACTATTTGCATTTATGTTCTTACCTTCCTATTATACATCATTAATGTATTGTGTGATTTCACTTTTCAGAGAAATCACTCTTGTTGAGGTAAACTAAAAACAAGATCTATTAGTCATTATTCATTACATTATATTGTATGTGGCACAAAGTCTTAGTTGATTTTTCTAGCATTGAACATTATTTAAAACATTTTAAAATTATCCTTCCCCTTTCCTGGCCTCCCAAACCATATTATTTTCCCATTTCTATTTATATGTTATTGGCATTTTCTATATAGCCCTTAAATGTACATTTCCATTACTTAATCTCTATTCAGTTTGGCCTACTTATTCTTATCCAGAAATACGATAGCCCATTCTCCAGTGCAGACAACTTTCTTGAATTGCCTGCTGAATTTTTGTGTCTGGTTATATCAAAATTACCCAGATCTTCTAAATTCACTCATCATATTTCCACCTCTGCTAAAGACTACTTCTGTCACCACCATTGTCTATTTTGGTGAATAACTAAAATTATAAGAGTCTATTTATCTAACATAGAAATTTTGGAAATTTTTTTATTCAAATCACAGCACGCACACATTCAGTTTCTGTTGGACACTACAGCAACATTTAAAATTTGCTCCACTCAACTATTCGGACATTTCTTATTTTTCTATCATACAAATAATAGCAAAGGTGATGAAAATCTTAATTAAACTTGGTTGTAATCATATTTATTCAAAGTTATGATTTAAAAACAAAACATTATATGATTATAAAACTTTATTTTATAAACAAGTAGAATTCTTTTTATCACGTATCTCTTCAATAGTGCATAACTAGCTTTTCACATCTACACATTGAATTCATTTTGATTTCCTTACTGAATTGTGTTCTTTACACCTTGTACAGAGATTTTGACAGATTTTTATTTCAAAACGTGTATATGCTCGTTTAGTTTGACTAGAATTCTAGCTTCACTTTATATTAAAATAAACTTTTAAAACAGAAACCTGACACATTAACTTCTGTCAGGCTCTCTAGGATGGAATTTAGAATTCTTTGATGTCTCACACTGTGCTTTTCTTTCTTTATCATCTTCTGGTGAGTTTCTGTATTTCCTGTCTTGTTATATAACCTATTCATGTACACTTGTCAGATTTTTTTTTTCTGAACATTTATCAGTAAAAGGACACAACAAAGTGAAATAAAGACATATAGGTATATTATCAAAACCAAAAATTTTATGGCATTTAAAAAATAACTATTAAAAATTATATTTCTTAAATATGTCCTTCACTTCACTATTACATTTATTTTTCTTCCAAATGAAAAGAAGAAGTGCATTGTGTATAGAAAAAGAAGACATGAAAAACTGTATACTTTTTTTTTTTTAACTACTCCTAATTCAAGAAACTTAGTAGCATGAGTCCCAGAGTGTTTTAACAGAAAGTTGAATTCTGTTCAGAAATGGAAACACACATAATGAATGAACACTTTATGTCTAAAGGGAAGAAGGGCACTCTAAACAACTTCTGACAGGAAACAATTCAACAACAATTGTAGATGTTTATGGTGCTAAATAGTCTATTGAGAGTAAATTACAGACTGTTGAAGGTCAGTGTTCCTCCTCTGAGAACCATTAGAAGGAGGAATCAAATGTCTACTCTATCTCTATTCATGGAATAAAGTTATTCAGTGTTTTATTATACTTTTCTCTAACATAGCCTTAAGCTTGAAAAAATATTTTCACCTATTCAGCTATAAAAAACACAAGTTTATAAATTAATTTCAAGCATGGTGTTTTTGAAATGACAAAAATGCAAGGTAGGAAAGATTAAACATAATTGACATTGCTTGTGAGCTACTTGTGTTTCAGAGCTGCTTTACAGATTTTATTTATTTATTTGACAGAGAGAGTGATCACAAGTAGGCAGAGAGGCAGACAGAGAGAGGAGGAAGCAGGCTCCCTGCTGAGCAGAGAGCCCAATGCGGGGCTCAATCCCAGGACCCTGAGATCATGACCTGAGCCGAAGGCAGAGGCTTTAACCCACTGAAGCCACCCAGGTGCCCCAGAGCTGCTTTAAAACAAAACAGAACAATGCAAAGCAAAATGGTAAAATACTAGTGTAAGTACTAAGAATCATAACTGCACTCCTGATTCTGGCATTTTTTAAGAGAAATACAACTCACTGTGTAGAGAACTGTAGAGAACATTTAGAAAGAACAACCAGAATAGGAAAAAAAAAATCTCAAAGCCATAGTTTTCAGAAATGGATTAATGTATTACTTGTCAAAATTTGCTAACATGTGTGTATTCATCCATATTAAAGAGAAAAAGTAATCTCACAAACCCCAGGAATTAAACTTTGGTTTCTATTATGTTACCTGAGTAAAATATTAAAGTATGGTTTATCATTTTTATATAGCTGAATCCTCAAACTTGGCAGAAAAATAATATACTTTTATTGTCCCGAAACAATTTTTTTTTAACCTCAAGATATTATTTCTGAGAAATAGCTGAAAGCCTATCTAGCCAGTTCAAGAATAACTTGGTCAAATTAATCATTATCTAACAATTTCATGTTGAAATGCAGTCAAAATCTACATTTCTTTCTCCCTTGTTCCCTGTATTCCAAATGAGGGTCTCTCTTTGAAGAGTCTGTCAGTTAAATAATTTCCGCTTTATTGTATGTTGGTCCAACACACTAAGGACCATCAATGTGGGAAAGTAAAGAATTCAGGCTGGGAAAAGAAGCATGTTAAAAATATTAGCCACGTTTCTATGTTGTAGGAATAGTAGTCACTCCTTTGCACAAAAATTTCAGAAAATATTCTATCCATCTATATCATCTATGTATCTATTTCAGTGTTACTAAGTGTATTTCAGAGAAATCTGATCTTTCAAAAGATATATTTGATATTTTAAATTTTACTAAATGGATTCTTTAAATTTTAAAAGCATGCTTAAGGTCTTTATTTTCATCCACTATTTTTAAAAATGTATTATTAGGGGCCCCTGGGTGGCTCAGTGGGTTAAGCCTCTGCCTTTGGTTCAGGTCATGATCTCAGGGTCCTGGGATCGAGTTCCATGGCAGGTTGTCTGCTCAGCAGGGAGCCTGCTTCCCTCCCTCTCTCTGCCTGCCTCTCTGCCTACTTGTGATCTCTCTCTGTCAAATAGATAAATAAAATCTTTAAAATGTATTATTATTAATTAATTAATTAATTAATTTTAAATTTAGAGAGACAGAGATCACAAGCAGGGGGTAGAGACAAAGGGAGAGGGAGAGAGAATCATAAGCAGACTCTACACCCAGTGCAGAACCTGACACGGAGCTCAATCTCATGACCCTGAGATCATAACCTGAACCCAAATCAAGAGTCAGACACTTAACTGACTGAGCCACCCAGGAGCTCTTCATCCTTTTTTTTTTTTTTTTTTTGGTAATTCAATAATTTGCATTAATAAATGGTCATAATACCATTATGTATATGTATAATACCACATTATCATTGCAGTAGTATGTATTTCACTAGAAAATTCCATTTTTATTTGATATTCAAATTTTAACACTATTAACACCATTTATATTAAATTTAGATGTCTAACTGAAATATCAACAACCATAAGTTCATTCAGTTGACTCCTGTGTCTTCTTGACATTCCCCTTTTATAAACACTGCTTTAGTTTCTGGCACTACAAAGTACACCAGGCTCATTTCACTTATTGACTGCCTCTGTCCTAGAATCAGTCATTTCTCTGAAAAGCCCTAGTTTCTTTTATTGAAGAATAGTATAGAAAACAAGATGTGGGTATTAGGATGCTGCTCATTATTCCTGGAGTATTGTTGCTTATAGATAATCTCAGCTGCTAGAAGTATATGTAGTAGGCTAACCTGTGTATATACAATCTCTGTAAATACTTTTATATGTATCCATCTATAACTATATTAAGTTAAACATGAGATCATACTGATTTATCTGAATCTAATCCATTATCACATGGATAATTTTTAGTCTTCTCTGATTGCTATGGCCTCCCAGTTCACAGTAAGAAACGTGGCTGATCTGTTTACTTAACTGTTCAATTCCATTATGTATATCTAGTGATTTCAGAATTGTTCATGCTAACCTCCTTGAAAAGTAACTTTATCAACTCAAGTACAATGCTAATATACCATTCCTTTTGCATTTAATCTTATAGACTTCACTTATTTCCAAAGTTACTTAGGTCAGCTTCTTTCCCCCTACCTCCTTCAGTGAGGTTGTTTCATATACTTCTAATACAGTTAAATCTGCCACATCCTATATTCCATCCTGTAACCCCCCTCACCTCCAAAATGAATTTTTTAAAGATTTTTATTTAATTATTTGAAAGACAGAGATCACAAGTAGGTAGAGAAGCAGGCAGAGAGAGAGGAATGGAAGCAGGCTCCCTGCTGAGCAGAGAGCCTGATGTGGGGCTCAATCCCAGGACCCTGAGATCCTGACCTGAGCTGAAGGCAGAGGCTTTAACTCACTGAGACACCCAGGTGCCCCCAAAATGATTTTTTTAAAATTTGCATACATTAAGGCCTAATCTTTATGCTATAAAGTTCTATGACTTTTAATAAATACGTGATGTCATGCGTACCACCATTAGAGTATCAAAGAGAATGATTTCAATGCCATAAAATTATAGTATGTTATAATATTATAGTATGTTTTATGTAGTTAATCCCATTCCAAATCCTTGGCAAACATTGATATATTTACCATCTCTATAGTTTTGACTTTTTCAGAATGGTATATAAATTGACTCATACGTTAAGTAGCCTTTCCTGATTGTCTTCTTTCACTGAGCAATATACATTGAAAATTCATTCATCTTTCATGGCATATTAGGTCATTCCTTTTTTTTTATGTTGAATAATATTCTATTGTATGAATATGCCATAATTGTTTATCCATTCACCTGTGAAAGGAAATATTGGTTGTTTCAATTTTTTGGCAATTTTGAATAAAGCTGCTTATTAGCCTGCATGTTTTATTGTATATTTAAGTATTCAAAGCAGGATAATTTCATTGGATATAGAATTTGAGGTTAATCATTTTTCTTTCAATACATTAAGTGTTTTACTGTATTTTTGCTCTATAATCTTCAGATTAAATTTCAGTGTTTTAACAGGCCTGTGTCTTGGGCCTGCAATTGTCTTAAGTGTCTCTCCAATGGCATAGCATCACCCCCTTTTAATTCCTCATACTTTCTTCTTTAAAATCTTAACAATAGCTGACCCCTATTAAGTAAAACAAGTGTTAGACAGTCTAGATAGGAGAAATGCCCTTGCCTCAGCTGAGATTAGGTTCTGGTAAAGTCTTTTTTCCTGAGGAGTTCCCTTCTGTTACAGAGAGTGTTCTTGCTGTATTTTACAGTGATTACTCTTTCCCTTCCTCTACCAGAGATAGGAGGGGACTTTTTCAGATCTTCAAAGTGAGAACCTAGTGGGCTTCCTGAAGGTGTACAACTCTAAAAGTGTGGTTAACCTGCTTAATATTTTGGTTTGAAGGACTTTCTTACTTTCATGCTAACCAATATTCAACCTTCAAGATTCATCAAAATCATTATAATATTATTATGTAAAGTTTTCTCTCTTCTTTTGCCTCAGCAGTTTCTGCTCCAGACCAACATATTTTGACTTACACCTATGGATGCACCTCTGTCTCTAGATTTTGAGGTAGCAGTTTGGCATGAAACCTCAGTTCTTTGCTAAGTCTCAAAACATCATTAAATTTCAGTTTGTCCAGCTTTTTCTTGTTATTAGGATATAAGTGGTAACTTCCAATGTCCTTAGATGATGGAACTGAACTAGAAGTCCTCTGCTTATAATTTTCATATTTACTTTGCAAAAAGATATTTGTAGATCATTTTAGCAATTGTTAGAAATCAGACCTTACAACCCAATAGAGTTTAAAAAATAATTTATAATACATTAAAATTGTTTTGAAGTTGCACAGCTATGTTTTAAGCATCTATCAATTAAAAAAACCACTTTGAAGTAGAATGTTCTATTTATCTCTTATTTTGCTTGTAACAATTCTTACATAAAAACGATAATTTGAAATAATTTTTGTGTGACTTAAATAATTAATGTAAGATTTTGAGGCTGCAGAAGGAAATAAACATGGTTTAGGACCAGATTGAGAACACTTCATTTAAGATGTATCAATGACAAATTAATTTCTAGTTTTCAAATATGTTCATACGAACCCCATTTCTTGTCTTGTCACACTAATTTTCCATAGCTCCTATAGCCTTAGAATCAATAGAATTTCTACTGAGTAAATAAGAAATAGTAGCCAGACATCCTGCAGTTCAGCTACCTATTTAAAGAGTAATCATCTTAAACTGTTAGAATCTTTCAAGTTTTAAAGATTATCAGAAGTGGTGCTTGGGTGGCTCAGTCGGTTGAGCAACTGAGTCTTGATTTCTACTTGGATCATGATCTCAGGGTTGTGGGATTGATCTCCACGTCAGGCTCCACACTCAATGTGAAGTCCACTTACCTTACCCCTTTCCCTCTGCTCCTCCCCCTGCTCCCTGCTCACTCATTCTCTCTCTCTCTTTCTCAGTTAATTAAAATCTTTTTTAAAATAGAAATTAACAGGAAAGTATTAGAGGAGCAAGCATAAATGAAATGTTTGAGTTATCTTCCTCTGTGTTTTGAACAATTTCTTGAAGATCTCAAGTTTTTCTTAGATTTGAAAGAAAAAGTAGAATAGTGGAAGTTCAAGTATAATATGGCCCAAGGGAATATGGATATGAAATAATTTGAAACGGTAAACTCATCTCTTTCCCAACTCCTAAGGAGATGTTTAAGGGATGTTCAGTGGAAGCTTCATAACACTGCACAGTGGGGAATCAGTTTTCCTGTGAATTCAAAGGAGAAAATGACTCTTTGATCCCAAAGAGGTTAAAATGCTCTTCCCTTTACTAACAGAGAGAGAAAAAATATACTGCTAATAAGGAAAAGAGATTATGGGAGAGAAAATAAAGTTGTAAAACCACATAGAAATGTAAGGCAAAGCATGCGGTTGAGAGAGAGAAAGGGAGAGAGCGAGAGATAATGGTAATATGAAAAGTGAAGAAGAAACAAACATTTTACATAACATTTTGAAAGGAAACAAGCCTTCCTTATATTTCAGTAAATAATAATATCACTAAAAAGACTGCACTTTCTAGTTTTTTTATGTAAAATGCTTTTTATGTAAAAGGTTTTTTTAAATGTAAAAATGAAGAACATTTTTTGTTAAGTATGTGTATAAAGTACAAAGGTAAAGGGGATAAGCAATATGGAAGTCCTGCTAGGTTTTGAGAATATTCTGGGGGGAAAAATGGCCAACAGAAATATAGTCTTTACCACACTCTTTATAATTCACCTTTCTGTGTATAATGAGGAGAAATAAGTTTGATATTAGAACTCACTTCAAAGCATTGACACTTACAGTCCCTAGGTATGTTTAGTAAAATATATATGTTCTTGTTTGAGAGTAAGTTTTCAATTATTTTCTAAAAATGATTTCACTTTGACATTTTATTTAATTTCTATCAACATGTTTTGACTTACACAAATAATTTGATTGTGTGAAAATCTTATGATATTGAGTCACAATTTTGCTATTTGGTAATAAGTAGGATATGCATTTCAGCAAGATTTTTTTCCTCCTGTATATTATAAATTTCATTATGAATACAGAAGACAACAGAAATATAAAGAACCACAAAACACCACCAAATTTTAAATGGTGTAGCAGGAAATTCACTAGAAAACAAATATAATAATAGACCTGTTAAGTACATGATTTGGCAAACTTCTCATTATCTGGATAATACTTTCCACCATGCTTTTATATCACTAAATTGTTCCTTTCATAATTCTAGGCATTGGAATAAAAGAGAATAGAACCCATCAGTAACTTCAGAGATGACTTCTTCATTTTATAACTAAAATAAATATTTTTAAAGCCATGTTATTTATGTTGACAATCATCCCATCATTCCATAGTTACACATTTATTTTAGATTAAAATTCACAAATTCACGTCTACTTTAATTTCTAGCATATAAGAATTTATTGCTTGTTTATTATATGTGATCTAATTACCGTTACTACAGAAGTAACTACAGTTGACTTGACTATATTATGACAACTATATTAAACAAACAAGCCAAATAAAGATATAAACTTGTTAGCAAATATTCCTGAAATCTATTTGTTTATTAGAAAAATGTGTCCCTTGGAAGCTGGAAACCCATTATTTTAAAACTCTATTTCTTAAGTAATCAAGAAGTCCATTTCCCACATACACAGCTACAATCAACAAAGCTAAAATCATCTTGTTTAAGTTTAACATACAGATGAATTATCAAACAGGTCATAGATGTGAAAAGAGTAGAAATAGGTCAAAGTAGAGAAACTGTTCTCTAAGATAAATTCAAACATTTAACCTTTACCAATATTCGAGGAGGGAAGACAATGTGTCATCTCAAGAGTTATCACATCCCTCTTTTCTCTGATATACACAATCTGAGAAGAACTTAAAGGAAAAGACACAACCCATTAGCCATATTCATTTTAAATTCAAAATCGTTTTGCACAAAAATTCTTAAATATTTCAATTCTATCCAAGACCTATCTGTAAGTATCCATAGAATTAATCAATAGTTCTAAGTAAATTGTACTCATATGTCTGATTTTAGTGTGTGCTATATCTTGTCAGTATTAAAGTATGACACTTTAAACCAGTTTCTCAAAATAAGCATTGTATGTACAAATGGCAACAAATATTATGTACTTGAAAACAGTCATTTGCTATACATATTCAACTAC
This sequence comes from Martes martes, assembly GCF_963455335.1. Taxonomy (NCBI): domain Eukaryota; kingdom Metazoa; phylum Chordata; class Mammalia; order Carnivora; family Mustelidae; genus Martes; species Martes martes. Next base: position 40,956,987 of record NC_137900.1, on the reverse strand, counting down.
CTTTTTTGTATTAACGTTTTTTAAGAAATTGAGTTTCTATGATATTGATTTGATGTTTATCATTATCCAGCGATAGATATAATACCAGTAAAACTGAAACAAATTTGAAACTAAACGTACTCAGACTAACTAGCAACTAATCAGATTATAGCCTGCTTTTAAAGTTGGTATTTAGTTTACATATAGATTTTCTGGTTAAATCCAAAAATAGCCAAGAAATAGTTTATTTATTTATTTATATTTGCTTACATGTGAAAATTTAGTTAGATAAGTAATAGGATCAAGGGGAGACCAAAAATTTCCATTGTGAATCCTCACAAATTAACATTTGACTTTATTCATTAGTATTACTAAACTTTCCTAGACTAATTTACCATACACTTGTGTTAGAATAGACCACTGAATGAGGATTAAGATGGAAAAAGAGAGGAAACTAGAGTATGATCAGTACTCTCTTGATCGTTAGCTATTTTCAAATAAGTTAAAATGTAGTGTGCACACTTACTTTGGACCCCGTCGGTACCAAGATTTCCTTTACAAAGTTTTTGTACTTTTGTTTCCATAGTGTATCCATTAAGTAGTTACTCCCCAATCTCTTCCCCCCTTGGGTCCTGGCACCCACCAATCTGCTTTCTATCTCTGGGAATTTACCTCTTCTGGATATTTCATATATACGGAATCATGCAATAAATGATTTTTTATGTCTGTCTTCTTTAATTTAGCATAATGTTGAGGTTTATTAAGGTTGTAATATGTATCAGGAATTTATTCCTTTTTATGGCTGATTGATATTATATTATATGCATATTCCGTAATTTGCTTATATTGATTAGTTAGATTTGGATTGTTTCCACCTTCTGACTATTGGTTGAGTACTTGTTTTCAATTCTTCTGGATATATATGTAGAACTAGAATTGCTGGATTGGAATTGGTAGCTACTCTAGCAATTCTATGTTTAACTTTTGAGGAAGTACTAAACTGGTTTCCACAGTAGTTGGGACTATTTTACTTTCCCATTAGCAATGTATGGACACTCACATTCTTAAAATCATGCCAAAAACATCATGGAAAATTTTGAAACAAAACCTGAAATAATAAGATCTTCAAATATTTCTTAAAATAATTGTTTACTGAAAATTCAGAGTTATAATCACCATCAGGAATACTAGCCATGTTTTCAGATGTGTCATTAGAGGAAACTACATCATGACTACCAACTGATCATCAATTAAGGAATGTTAAATTGAGTGTCAAAAATGTGTCTCAGAATTAATGATATAAGAAGTTCTAAACATCATCCTTTATTTAAATGTATTTAAGATAGTTTTTAGGTTTTTTATTAAGAATTTGAAAATAGGGGCGCCTGGGTGGCTCAGTGGGTTAAGCCTCTGCCTTCAGCTCAGGTCATGATCTCAGGGTCCTGGGATTGAGTCCCACATAGGGCTCTCTGCTCAGCAGGGAGCCTGCTTCCCTTCCTCTCTCTCTTTCCCTGCCTCTCTGCCTACTTGTGATCTCTCTCTCTCTGTGTGTCAAATAAGTAAACAAAGTCCAAAAAAAAAAAAAAGAATTTGAAAATAACCAATGCTTAATAATTATTATCGTGAAAACATTAAAAAAAACAACCCAAGCATTTACAAAAATTTATCCTAATCAAGCTACGATGCACTCTAAACCATATCACTTAATGCAAAAATGTTTCAGTTGTTGTATCAGATTATAATTCTGGCTAAAAGAAGACCAGAATGCAGGTTTTGCCTAGTTTCAATATAGTTATCTTTCTACTTTGAAAAAAACAAAACAAAACAAAACAGAATACTCCTGGAGCACCTGGGTGACTCAGTTGGTTAAGCGACTGCATTAGGCTCAAGTCATGATCTCAGGATCCTGGGATTGAGCCCTGTTGCAGGCTCTTTGCTGAGTGGGGAGCCTGCTTCTCTTTCTCCCTCTGCCTGCCTCTTTGCCTACTTGGGCTTTCTCTCTCTCTCTGTCAAATAAATAAAATCTTAAAAAACAAACAAACAAAAAACACTCCAGAATTATTTCAACTCTTAGCACTACCAAATCATGCAAACTGTTCCAGTTAAGAAAAAGAGTTAGGGAAGGTTAGAGGAAAACAATGAAAACCAGAAGCTAATGAACACTGACTACATGTTAGTAACTATGCTCTGTTCTTTATAATATAGTCTTACATTTAATAACCACAGTATTGTTGTCTTCATTTTATAATTGAGGACACTAAAAAGCTCAAAGAGGGTATCTGACTTGATTTAGTTTTCTTTCTACTGCCAGTTGCCTCATGAAAACAAGGAGCCCTGGACACTGCTGCATACATATATTTTTGCCATTTATGCCTCTGCATCCCTTCTTGAGCTTCCATATGTCTTATTCATCTAATTATCAATTTCCCTTTGAACACAAGATTACTGTCAACATTCTTCCCAAACATACCAGGAATATGTGTCAGTGCGTTCATGCACAAAAACTTGCAGCAAAAGATACTAGGTGACAAGTGTTACATCAATGGTAATACAAAGTGGCTTAAAGATCATCAAAGAGGTAAGTCTTTCTAGGATGGTGTGACCTCTGAATGAGCATCTAAGAAGACATAGATTGATCTGCATTCTGAGTAACTGAGGATAAAAAGACATACTATTCCAAGTAAACCATGAGAAGTTTGAAAAGCATATCCCAGCTTGGCTAAAGTAAAAGTCTTTAGTTTTAAATTGATGCAGAATGCCAGTGAACTGGTTAGGATTCGTCTAATGAGGGTTCTTGCTTGTTAATGCAAGTAGTTGGAGTTTCAATTAATAGCTAACTAGGAATGTCCTAGATATTTTTATTATGGTGATGTTAACAAAGAAGTAACTTTCAAAAGATTATTTTATCTATGATATAGAGGATGAATATGACAAGAAAAAAAATGAATGGCAGGAAGACCAGCAAAGAAGTTACTAAAAGCAAGATGTGAGCAACTGGAAATGGAAATGAAGTATATCCTATCTATAATACCAGTATGGCCTTTTTTGAAGGCAGAAACATGGTTCTTTCTTCATGGTACCTACTCTACATTTTGTCTCAATTCTACAAATACAGAAGCAGCTCCATTAGAATATATAAGGGACTGTTTATTTCCCAGAGTCTCTTGCTTCTCACTCTCCTCTGATCTGACCTCTGGTCTTCCAATCAATAGACCAAGAGACAGTGACATCTTCTTTTGATTCCTCAATCAATAAGTAGGTGGCTTAGGAAAGATTAATACTGATGATCCTCATCCTTAAAAGACTGACATTGTCATTCCAACAGATGAGAAGATGGATAGTTAGATCACAGCTACATTTAAAGTAGTGAAACGAGAGTTTCATGAAAATGGTAAAATAGAACTTTTAAATTACGTTCCAATATTTATATTTTATTCTATAGAAAATGCAACTTGTTAACTATGAATCCAGTTGCATTTTTCTCCCTTTATTTACTTAACAGCTAAACCAAAATAAGACAAATATAGTATTCTTCAGATACCATGTTAATTAGAAATAGTTGGTGATTTGCATTTTGTCACATTTTGGAGATTTATAGGATTTAAACCCATTTTACAGTGATTGAAATAATTAAAGTGATCTATGATTCTATAATAGTTGGGTTGATAAATGTTAAGCTTCTCTAAAATACTAGCCATTTAGAGAGAAATCTTTCAGAGAGATCATGAATAGAAATGTTATTCAGCCATATCCTGCAATTTTAGGAGTCAGTTAGGTACAGTAAGTGGATTAAGTTAAAGCTGGAATAAAATAATATATTTGGTATCCTAATATAGATTTTTAGTTCCCTGAGATTGGGTCTGTGGGTGTTAAAGATCTGGGCTGGAACACCTGCTAAGTTGAGTGGTTTTCTATCTTCGGATCCTATTTGCTGCAAGAGGTAGTTGGAGAGGGCAATGCAGATGCTTACAGAAGCAGCATGTCTCAGAGTTTTATGAAAAGAAACTAACTTTAGAAGTTAGTCAGAAGCTGCTAAATGATATATTTCTAAAAGTCAAGCACAAACCCATTGAATTAGAATTCCCAGTAGCAGAATGGCAAATATTCATTTTTAACAATGATTTTTATGCACTTGCCTGCTTAAACAATGGTCTTCAAACTTTGGCTCATGTTACTCTTAAAAGAAATTTAAAAACCTATATTCTTACAGACAATGTTTTCTTCAGAAAATTTAATTTTTTGTGATGAAAATGCTGAAGATTTACTCAGAAAATATCAAGAATACACTACAGGGGTATTAGCTATAGTGAGATGATTGATGTGCCAATTAACTCAATTGTTGTAACTATTTTGCAATATATCTATCAAATCATCACATGTGTACCTTAAGTATGTATAATTTTATCAGTCAAATATAACTCAATAAAGTTGGAAAATAACATTTTAAAACTTTAATAGGTAATAAAGTGATTAACACATTTTAGAAATTTTAAATATTGTTGCTTCTGGTGTATTGTTTACACTAGCATATTAGGTAAAAGAGTGATAAGTCTTATAAATATACCCAGAGTGTTTAAATAACTTGTGACTTGATATCCACTATCATCATTTAAAAACTTCACTTTTATAGTTGTAAATTATTGCATTTTTCTCACTGAGTGCATATTTATAATCTACTTAACTAATTAAGTCCTAATGTTATCATACTTATTTACTTACTTTTAAAGATTGTATTTATTTATTTATTTGACAGAAAGAGCACACATACATGGAGCAGCAGGCAGAGGGAAAAGGAGAAGCCTTAGCAGGGAGGCTGATGTGGGGCTCGATCCCAGGACCCTGGGATCATGACCTGGGCAGAAGGCAGACATTTAATGACTGAGCCACCCAGGTGCCCCTGTAATAGTATTTAAAACAATATTTTTTTATGGAGAATTTAAGACAATGTAAAAGAAGAAATAAAATTGTAATTAACCCTCATTTCACAATATCTAGTTTCAATAATTATCAGTACATGAGCAAACATGTTTCATATATAATCCCATTCAGTTTTTTCTTATTGTATTAATTTTAAAGCAAACTCAAGACATAATGCTATTTTATATGTAAATATATATATATTTTTCTGAAAAAATAAGGACTGCTTTTTAAATACACCATAGTCCATTCCAAAGCATTAAAAATAAGAATAATTCCTTAATATAATCAAATATCAGATTGCTGTTAAAATTTTCTTGCTTTTCTCATAAATGTCTGTGTATATTTTAAGTTTGTTGAAATAAAATACACATATTGTATTTGGTTGAAAAAACTCTGAATTTTATTTTAATTTGTAGCGTTGTTTAATAGAACTTGCTGTAAACATGGAAATCTTCTGTATATATGGCCTCTATCTGTGACTATTGTGCCCTTGAAGTATATTCGATGAACTGAATTTTTAAACTAATTTTTATTGATTTAAATTTAAATAGCCATATGTGGCAAATGGCTACAATATTGGAAAGTAAAGATCAAAGAAATGACTCTGTCTTTTGTGTTTATTTACAATTTATCAGTTAAAAATAGCAGATTTTTTTTTTTTTTGTCTATTCGGTATCCCATAATCTATAGATTCTATTGGTTTTATTTTTAAGATGGCATTTGATATCTTCCTCTGTCTCATATATCGTCTGTAAACTGATACACATATCTAGAAGTCTGATCAATTTAAGATTGATTTTCAGCAAGAATATGGCATAGATAGTTGCTGTTGTATTATTATTTTCTTCCATTAGGAGGCCTCTCGTCTAATTGCTTCCCTATAATGATCGGTGCCTAGATCCATAACTTCACTTATGGTTACAAATGGTGATGTTCTAATTCTGTCCTTTCTTTTCATTAAGACTGGAATGCTTTGATAAAGAGAAATACCTTTCTTAATTATTTAGTTATCCAGAAATGTAGTTTGAACAGAAAAGTGCAATAAATTCTTGATTCTTACTTTTCAAAACAAACAAAAACGACAAATGGCATATGATTTCACTCATGGGGAATTTAAGAAATGACTGGTTTCTTCAGAATTTTTATGATACTAATCAATTGTTGCTATTTTTAATGCCATTATGATCTCATAGATTTAAATAAATGTGATATTTCTCAATCTATTGAAATTATATTTCTTCTTGATGATAAAGCTTTTCTATTATTGAATCAATGAGAGTGTCTTCAAGTTGGATCCTGTGATCATTTACATGATACCAGGGAGTCTGTGGAAAAATTTTTGCTTTATTATCTAAAATATTCCAGGTTGATGTAGTGTATTTCTTGTTCTAGATCTGCAATCAGCTATCTCTGAGACACTGGTTTTACTTTAGTTGAAGAGTTTCAGAGAATGCAATTTGGTCACTGAGTTGGCCATTTTCTTTCTTGACACTTTCAAGGGACAAAGATAACAACAACAAAAACAACAAATTAAAAAATGACATTGTGACTTCATGCTAATACTTTCGAAACAAATTCAGTATTTCAGGGTTGCTACTGAAGATTACTGAGCTTATATTTCTTTACCTTTTGTCCATTTCAGAAAATCTATTTTTTAAAAGATGTCAATATAAATTTGTCCTGTTCTTTATCCCACAATACACACAAAATATTCTCTGGATAAAAAAATGAAATCATATATAAAGCACTGAATTTTCAATAATATAAAGAGATCTTCCACAGAACAATATTAACTTTAAAAAAAAATCAACTGAATAAATTTTAAAGATCTTATCGGTTTTATTCAATGATTCATGAATTGGGCAGCATCCAGTCTAGCAGACAGAAAAGAAGCTCCAGGGAGCTGTACAAAATGAAAGAGTTTTATTAGCAGAAGGGGACAGGGGACAAAGAAATTATAGTAGGCAAAAAACAGATTGGTTATAGCAAAGTCACTTTCCTTTAGGGGATCGTAGGAGTTTATCAGGGAGATTACCTAACTAGTGCTGATCATTATCTGATTGTTGCTCTGAAGAACAGATTCACGGCAGCCATACTCTCAGTTTCAAAGGGGAAAAAAACTCTTTGTTGATATTATAAAAATCTAATAGAAACAGAAAGAAAAGGGAAATCTGTGCATTGACCTGGAGGTCAGCTAATGTCAACCAACCAGGTTCCTGAGGACACACATGCATCACAAGTCTCACAACATTCTTTAGCCTGCCTGTGTTCTTTCAGGTTGGGGTGGTCAGTTAGGACAAATCACAGAAAACTCCATCCCTACAATACAACTGTGAAGGAGTTTGGGCTAGCCACCCCCACCCTTCACCCCTGGCAAATGTACCACTTTAGCATGCAGACTATTTTGAGCGAAAGGCGATCAAGGCCCTATGAGCTCAAGAAACACTTTTGTCCCTCACTTAACACAAAGAAGAATCCAAACTGGGGAGTCCTTCCCAAAAGAAGGATTATTACCAGAGACAAATTTTATACGAGTGACCTATCCGTATGGCAAGACAAACATCTAATTACCAAATGTCTACTATTCTTCTTACTGCCCTGTGAATTACATTCCTTCCCTTTGAAGTACTGGTCTTATCCTTAATTTATAATGATTATCTATCATCTATCTTAGTTATCCATAGTTTATGATAATATTTATTATCTTCATATAATGTTATCTGTTATCCTTAGTTTATGATATAATCTATCATCTATCTATCATCATCTATCTATGTATCTCATTTTCCTTGACTGTCCATCCTTGGAGTTTCATGTGTGTTTGAATTTCCTGTATGTATGAAATTAAATTTTATTTTCTCCTGTCTGTTAGTCTGTTGCATTGTCAGTTTATTAGTCCACCTATTGAGACCTTGAAGGGATGAGGAAATTTTCCCTCCCCTACAACTGGTTTAAGATACCATCTCTGGGAAAACTGAAACTGCTTAAGTTTTGTTTTGGTGATATGGGGCTTAGCATTAGTGACTCCATTTTGGCCTTGTCTTGTTTTTAACAGCTGAAATAAATATTATATTCTAATACTACTTTTTAATGAATTGCAATAAAGTCCACACTTTTTTTTTTGAAGTCCACAATGAAGTCCACACTTTTCTTGGTAATCTAGATATATATCTGTACTTAACCTATTAGAATAATCTAGGCCTTAACAGTGAAAAATAATATTGGAGAAAATGTTTCCCTTCTTCCTTTCTAGGTTCTTCAGCTGACCTAATAATTACATTGACATAAGGCTGATTAACAGGAAAAAAAAAAAAATTACATACTTGTAGGAACCCCACAAACACATGGGACTCCAAAACAGTCGAGCCATTGAGGCTTATATACCAACCTAAATTAAGGAGACAGTGGTAGGTTTCTGGGATATTAAAGGAGAGGAAAATCACAGAAAGATGAGAAGAGCAAATGTTTTGTTAACAATTGTTTATGCCACGCAGGTAAAATTTTCTCATGTAAAAACTTATGCCTGGTAATAGCTCTCTTTCTGATACAGGACTCCTAATATAAATTCTTTTAGACAGTTAAGGGAGAGACACGGAGTTTTTCCTGAATCTGGTGGTTCTTAATTATTTTTATCTCAAAACAATCCTCATGCCAAAGTAATACATTTTGGAATGGACTATTCAGTTCTTTCTCAAAGGACATAAATCTATTGGGATAAAACACGTCTTTGAAGTTGGAATTTAATTCTTAAGATTCCTTAAGAAATTAAAAATAGAGTTTTCTATGACCCTGCCTGCACTTGCACTACAGGGTATTTATCCCAAAGATGCAGATGTAGTGAAAAGAAGGGCATCTGTATCCCAATATTCATAGCAGTCCACAGTCACCAGACTGTGGAAAGAGCTGAGAGGCCCTTCAATGGATGAATGGATAAAGAAGGTATGGTCCATATATACAATGGAGTATTATACCTCCATTAGAAAGGATGAATACCCAACTTTTGTATCAACATGGATGGGACTGGAGGAGATTATGCGGAGTGAAATAAGTCAAGCAGAGAGAGTCAATTATCATATGGTTTTGCTTATTTGTGGAGCATAAGGAATATCACGGAGGACATGGGAAGATGGAGAGGAGAAGGGAATTTGGGGAAATTGGAGGGGAAGACAAGCCATTGAGAGACTGTGGACTCAGAAACAAAGTGAGGGTTTTGGAGGGGAAGGGGTGGAGGGTTGGGGGAGCCTGGTGGTGGGTATTAAGGAGAGCATGTATTGCATGGAGCACTGGGTGTGGTGCATAAACAATGAATTCTCTAACACTAAAAAGAAGTAAAATAAAATAAAATGAAAAAATATAAATAAAAAATATAAAATTAAAATAAAATCGTTCTCCTTCTAGGGAAAAAAAAAAGAAATTAAAAAAAAGTCATATATTCACCTAGATTTAATATGGATCAATGGCTGTTTTTTGAGATGAGACATTTAAAATATACTTTTCAGATGAATAGTATGAATATTTACAAAATGAACTGTGAGATTTAGATTACTTATTTGGAAATAATATTTGTAAACAATAAATTAGAATTTCAGGTTTTTAAATGTCTCTTTCATTGTTTTAAAATGTGAATTATTAATACATAAAAAAGCAATCCTCAATCTCATTTATAATAAAGGTAGGATTAATAAGATTAAAGGTGAGTAGATCATGTTCTGTTACACCTATATTTTGTGTACAAATCACATTATATTTCTGAATGAGACTTTAAAAACGATATTACATTTAAAAAAAAAAACGATATTAGATTTTAAAATTGTGTTTCTATTAGCAGAAAGAATTAGGGGTCCCCATAAAAAGAATGATGAGACATAGCTTTTATGACACAGAAGTCATTTTAAGCCCCCAGCTGTTTTCTATTTTCCGTGTTCTATGTCCTATGGACTCTACTTGCCTAAGCACAGTTCTAACAGAACTCCCTGGGAAGTGTCAGAATTATAAAGAAATACAAAATCCTCACTAGTTAAGGATTTTAAGGGCACTCAAGAAATACAAAAACTGACTGTCTCTACCAGGACACTAAGTAGCCTAACCATGTCAGATATTTTAAATGAATGCTGTTTCAAAAGCAAGCAAGGTCTTGCATTGCTCACTTGCAATAAAAAGCCAAATATCCTGTCTGGTTTAAACCAGCTCTCAGAAAGATGCTCATAGCCCCTTCTCTTTGTTCAACAGTTACCTTTGATTCATTATAATATTAAAGACTCTACCCTATGAGGAGCATAAGCTTTATTAACCTAACGTGGGATGCCTATAAAGGTATGTTTTCTAAGTACACCTGCACAAACGTACCCTCCTTTATATACCATGACAAAGCTTCCCTCTCTGAATATTTATTCAAAACCTTAAATAAAGAACCCATTCACCCCTGTTCAGAGAGACGTGTCTTTGGAAGTTATTCCCCATGGTTTTCTTATTTGTTGTAAATAAATTTTTCTTTGTTGTTTTGTTTTGTTTATTGTTTTGTTTTGTTTTGGTGACAACTCCACCTAGTGTAATCTCTGTAACTCACTAAGGAGCAAACTTCTGTTATTTGGATTACATTTCTAGATATCAGTGGTTTTTGATCTTCATAAAGGTGATTGACATCACTCATGGAGGTGTAGAGGAAGAAAAATAATTTTCCTTTACCCTTCTAGGTTCTTGGCTGAGACCTGCAAGGAAAGACAGACTTTTGGCAGAAAGAAAGCCAACCTTAAAGTGGGTTAGTAATGCTTTATTTATTTTCTTACTGAGGATTACAGCTGGGAGTTAGTTTTTCAGATTGCTCTGAAGAACTGCTCTGAAGCTTGTTAGCTATAGGGGATTAGATATACAAAAGGGGAAAAAGGTTTTCTAGATACCTGCATATCACAAGGTGTAATTTTCTGATTGCCACTTTGACATGAGAAAAACCTTTAGGTCATCCTAATACATTATGTTTCTATGATATCTGATTTATTAAAAAAATACTGCCTACATGCGTCTGCTTACCGGGTTTTCCAATTCTTCCATGTTTTTGATACCTCCTTGAGGTCACTTGAGAAGATCACAGAAGTTTGATTCTGTCACCTATTGTAGTTTTAGTGTGCTAGATTAACAGGAGCAAACAAACAGAAGTTAAATAATGTATATACCTCCTGTGTATATGAGAGATACCCAGGAAAGTTCCCTGAAATGGCCCAAGCCATCACCTTAAATACCTTTTCAAGTAAAGACAAAAGATGGTGGAGGGTGAAGAGTCGGTTATAGGAGGTTATCAGGCAAAGCACAGTAACATGTATGATTATCATGAAGATTTAAGTCCATGCCTTCTCCATTGATCAGGATTTCTGTTACAGAACCTGGACTGGATCCTGATGGAAAAACCAAGCAGTACTCGGAGACCTTGGAGGATTGGAGGTTTATGTAACACAGGTGGGCTCAGAGGAGACTGATCTCCAAGGGCCTGAGCCCGGAGCACAAGCAGGGAGGGTAATTTATACCCTTCTACTTCCATGTAGTTAGTACTTTTGGCATGTGTACGTGCGCAGGAAGGAAAGGAAAGGAAAGGTAAGGAAAGAAGAACCCGGAAAGGCTTTGGGACAGGGATTGGAATTCCCTTGATTTGGTCAGCTATTTTAGAGTACAGTTTTCCCCTTATCATTCCCCCCTTTGATGTCCCTTCAAATACCTAGTTTAGAAGGCAACATCATCATCTACTATGGGTTGGTAGTTTTGCAAGGCCAATATCTGGGCAGTGGTGCACCTGGTGACAGTGTTCTCTATAAACCTAGTGAGGGTCTTTATCATACAGGGGCCAACTGAGATGAGAAGGAGGAGAGAGATCAGGGGTCCAGCCAAAGGGAACAATCAGGTAGTCCATTGGCTCAAACCACTGATTCCCCATGTTTTTTATTCCTTTTTTCTGGTTAATATTCTTTCCTTTAATTCTTCGATTTTTGTGGTCACCACCTCTCTCATTTACATAATAGCAACATTCTTCTCCTAGGGATACACATGTCCCCCCTTTTTTAAACTGTGAGTAGCTCTAGGGCCTGTCGGTTTTGTAGAGCCACTGCAGCTAGGGAATTTATTTGCCTCTGCAATGAGAGGAGAGAGTCTGCAACCCTGTTCATATCCTCATTTAGTTCCTGGGAAAGTTTGTAATAGAACTGAAATGATGTACCTATGCCTGCTGTGCCCACTCCCAAGCCTGAAAGTACCCCTGCGCCTAACAGTATCACAGCCAGTGCTGCCCTTTTTGGTCTGCTTGGGAAGAGGCTGAGAGCTCGTTCAACCTCTTAATCAGATTGGACAGAGATGTCAGAGGTAAAGACAGGCATACATAGATCTATCCAATTTTCCTGGAGGCACCTGTAAGCCGAATTACCACATAAGAGAAAAACTCTGGGCAGGGTCCAGTAAATCTGCTACAAATGTGGGTTCATTATCACTATGGATTGTTAATGGCAGACCGAACTGGGGCACAATCTCACAGGGGGACCCTAGTTACTTCCTGGCGTCATTCTGTTCTGGTCAGGAAGGCCTCAACCCAACCAGAGTATGTACACACCATCACTAGGAGATATTTGTACCACCTACTTGACTGTACATCTGTGAAGTCTATTTCTAGGTCTTCAAAGGGAGTTGCTCCTATCCTCCAGACACCTGGTGGGGTCTGTGGTGCAGATCAAGCATTATTCTTAGCACACGTTAAGCACCGTTCACTGGTTGCTTGGCATAGTGCTGGCAGCTGGCTGATGTAGTGGCGCTTCTTGAGGAGGGCCTCTAATGCAGTTTTTCCTAGATGAGTGAGTTGGTGTTCTCTTTAAGTAGATGCCCTCCTGTTGCTGTTGGAATGGAGGTGTAGCCATTTGGCATCACCTACCATCCCTTTTTAGTCATGGCGGCCCCCTCAGCCACAGCCCATTTTCTTTCTTTTTCAGTGTAACTGGGAGGAGGGGCTTCTTCCAGAGGCTTCAGGGCCATGTTGAGGGGAAGGAGTTTGTTCATGTCCTTATGGGCTGTGATCTTAGCTGCCTCATCTTCTAGATGATTTCCTCACACTGTGGAGTCATCTCCTTTCTGGTGTCCCTTACAGTGCAGGTTTGCTACTTCCTTTGGAAGCCAGACAGCTTCATGGAGTTTTAGTATCTCCTCCTTGTTTTTGATAGCTTTCCCTGCGACTGTAAGGAGGCCCCTTTCCTTATAAATGGCCCCATGTATGTGCACAGTAGCAAAGGCATACCGGGAATCAGTGTAAATGTTGACTCGCTTGCTTTCACTGAGGGTGAGGGCTCGGACTAAGGCATATAGTTCAGCACGTTGTACTGACCATCCAGCTGGTAATGCCTTAGCTTCTAGGACTTTAGTGGTTGTGATCACTGCATAACCTGCTTTCTTCGTGAGCTATTCAGTGTGAGCTCCGGATTCTTTATGGCTTGATCCTGTAGATCTGGATGGCTCATGTAAACTTCATCAGTTACCCTGGAGCAGTCATGGTCTGGTTCCCCTTCTTCCGTGGGGAGAAATGTCACTGGGTTTAATGTCCTTACTGTCTCAAGGGTGACCGGTGGGTTTTTGCAGAGGAACGCTTGGTATTGTGCTAGTTGGTACTTGGAAAGGGAGCAGTGCCCCTGAATGTTCATGAGGGTCACAACTGCATGCAGGACTTTGACATTCTTGTCCCAGGGTGAGCTTGTCTGCCTCCTTGATGAGTTGGACTGTGGCTGCCAGTGCCCTGAGACACAGTGGTTGTCCTGCTGCCACAGAGTCCAGTTTCTTTGACAGATATGCAACTGGCCATTGCCAGGGCCCAACAGTCTGGGTGAGTATGCTGAGTGCTATCTTTTCTTTCTCATGTACAAAGACATTGAAGGGTTTTTCTATATCTAGCAGGCCCAGAGCTGGAGCCTGCCCCAGAGCAGTCTTTATCTCTGTGATAGTGGCTTCTGCTTCCTCACTCTGGGTGAGGGTGAGGGGGTCCCGATCTGGACCTCCTAAGAGATCATAGAGGGGCTTTGCTATTCCTAAGAACCCAGGGATCCAGATGCAGCAGAATCCTGCCGTCCCCAGGAATTCCCATAGGCTTTTTTTTGTCCAAGGCAGAGGAAAAGAGATGATGACTTTCTTTCTTTCCAGCCCTAATTCTCTCTTTCCTTGGGTGAGAAGGAAACTGAGGTATTAGACCTGTCATTGGCATATCTGTGCTTTCTCCCATGAGACCCTGCATCCCGAGTCTGTCAGAAGCTGTAGGAGGGCCTTGGTACCTTTAGTACAGTCTTCTTGTGTGTCACTGGCAAGAAGGAGGTCATCCACATATTGGAGCTGGGTACATCATGTGGCCTCTCTTGGGAAGCTGGTGAAGTCTGTGGCCTGTGCTTCCCTAAAGAGGGTTGGTGCATTCTTGAACCCCTGAGGGAGGTGCATCCAGGCTAGTTGCATCTGACGCCCTGTGTTGGGTTCAGTCCATTTGAAGGCAAATAGTGGCTGGCTCTGGGGAGCTAAGCAGAGATAGAAGAAGGCATCCTTTAGGTCCAGGCAAGTGAACCATCTGGCCAATACTGGGATTTGGCTGAGAAGGGTTTGTGGGTTTGGGACCATGGGGTGCAGAGAGATGGTCACCTTACTGATGGCCTGCAAGTCCTGAACTGGTCAGGATCCCCCTCCCGGTTTCTGGCAAGATTGGGGCATTCCAGGTGATTGACACTCAACCAGAATGCCTGCTTCTTTGAGCTTGGTCGGGTGTTCTTGGATGCCGATCTTAGCTTCTTGAGGAAGGGAATATTGCCTTTGTATTTGGGGTTGGGTTCCTGGGATCAGTTCAACAGTGACAGGAAAGCCTGATTCTGGGTTAGTCTGGATGGATTGTCTTCAGCCCGTACTGTAGGGAAGGCAAGTCTGAATTCTGGTGGGCTGTTCAGCTGGGCTTTAGCACAAAATAGCCTCCATTCTTCTCTAGGCCTGGTGATCGCTAGTACCAAAGACCCTGCTTCTTCTTGTCTTGGGTTTAATTGGAGGCTAGTATGCCTGGTGAATTCAAAAGTTATTTGAGTCCCAAGCTTGGAGAGTATGCCTCAGCCCAGGAGGGGAATGGGGCAATCAGGAAAATAAGGGAACTATTGCTGGACCTTGTGATCCCTGGGTTCACATTGTCATGCCTGGCAGAAGGGTTGCTGTATTCCTTTCATCCCGGTAACCCCAAGAATGGTCACAGTTCTTGTTCTTGTGCTGAAGGGGCCCACTGGGAAGGTGACAACAGAGTGCTCGGCCCCAGTGTCGCCCCAGTGCCTTCCTTACAGTAGACACATTGGTCTCTTGTCAAGGGGGGTTCTGGGATCCCCCCCCCTTCCAGTGGTTGGGGTTTTCCTGCCTTTGCATCATCCTTTTCCCTCAGGGTGGCAGTGAAGAGGATGACCTTTTTCTTCATCTTCTTTTTGGCTTCCCTTTTGGCTGTGATCGCCCTATTCATGTAGACCTTATTAGCAACTTCTATTAACTGGGTGATGTTCATCCCTGCAAATCCCTCCAGTTTCTGGAGTTTCTTCCTGATGTCAGGGGTGGCTTGAGCCACGAAGGAGGTATTGACCATATGTTGGCTCTCCTGTACCTCAGGGTCGAATGGAGTATTTACCCAATAGGCTTTGCGCAATCTTTTGTAGTAGTCCCCAGGGGATTCCTCTGGCTGTTGAGTGACTGTGGACACTTTGGTCATGTTCATGGGTTTCTTTGCTCCTGCTCAGATTCCCTGGAGGAGGGGCCCTTGGTATCGGTGGATGTGAGTTTGTCCTTCCTCTGTGGTGAAGTCCCACGTGGGATGCTCCTCGGGTGCTGCAGCACTAGCCCAGGCAACAGGAACAAAAACTCCCACTGGGGCGTGTTCTTCTAGATACTGTCTTGCCCCTCTTCTTCTTCTTCTTCTTCTTTCCTCTGTGTTGAATAGGGTGTGGAGTAGCTGCTGGCAGTCCTCCCTGGTTGGCTGATGGGTTTGAAAAAGGGACTCTATGAGGTCTACCATAGCTTGTGGCTTTTCAGAGAAAGATGGGGTGTTGTGCTTCCAGTTGAGGAGGTCAGTGGTGGAGAAAGGCTGATAATATATCATAGAGTGGCCAGTTAGACAGTTCAGTCTTCATCGTGCCTTTCGGGTTCCCGTGTTTCCCACACTGGCATCTGGAAGGTGCATATGCTGGCCTGGGGTGCAGTCTGCCTGCTTGTCCTGGGGAAAATGGATCCCTTGGGCCTGGGGGCATCAGTGAATTCTCTGGACCCAAGGGCTTTGGGGAAACTGACAGCGGTGGAGTGTCTGAAACTGGAAGGCCAAGTGCGGATGGTCTTGGGGATATATATGGGGGGGGCAGAATTGGCTCATCCTCAGGCTCTCCAGCCAAGATCTGTGGAAGCTGAGACTTCTGTTGGTTCCTTTTGGAGAAAGGGTCCCTTAGATGAAGAACTTAAGACTCTAGCCATCCCTGCCTGTTGTGAATGAACCGCACCCATGGGGGAAGGGTCTGGGCAATTTCCAGTCAGGGGTCGTCATATGGGAACTGGTTGGAGTGTCCTGGATCCCCTGTGATGACTCGCCGTACATGACGGATAGTTGGGACATGTAATGTCCCTTCTGATGGCCATCTGACCTCAAAAGTCAGCCACTCTAACTCACAGAGTTCTCAACTTACTGGGGTGCATCTTAACTCTGTAAAGCATTAGGTTGGCTACGTTCTGACCTCATGGTGGTGTTTCCCATGTGAGGTGGCACAGAGACAGACAAGGGTGGGTGTCCTTTCCAAGGAGAGACCAGATGCCCGCCTGTCTGCTCTTCTGTAGGAGAGTTGGGTGCCTCTGAGCTATAGCAAGTCAGTATAAACCCAAGACTGGCACCTGGAAGGGGTTCACCTTAGACCTTATGAGGTCACCACGGAAACAGGTTAGGGCCCACTTGGACCTGCAGGCTTCTGGGGACCCTAAGGGAGCTCACCTGAGGAGCCACAGAATCAGTCTGCCTGACAAGCCGGGTCAAACTGCTCATTCACTCACGCATTCACACCAAAGTTATTACGGTTCCTCCCACTCCACCCCCCACAAGGCCCTGACCTATGGAATTCCTTTCCTTTTTGAAATTCCTTCCTGCCCCACCCCCCTTTCAGGGGTTCCTGACCTGAGGGACCCCCCCACCCCCATACCCAGGAGTCCCTACCTGTGAGACCTCTGAGAGGTTTCTGGGAAGTGATCAATTTCCCCTTTCACCCTGACTGGTAGGCCTGACTGGATCCTGGTGCCCCAGGCCTTACTGGAATCCAACCTTGGGACCAGGCTCTCACCTGCTAAATCTCCTTTGAGTCCAGGTGGGAACTGCAGAGCGGGGCCGGTCTGAGGTGACCGGGTGGGAGACTGCTGAAGATTAGGCAGGGCTGCCTTCTCCCTTAGGATCTCTCATTCGGACCCCACCCCACCAGTTGCCCCAAACTGCTGGCAACAATGGGCCAGTGCAGTTAGGTTTCCTGGTCAGGGAACCAAATGTTATGGAACCTGGATGGGATCCTGACAGAAGAACCAAGTGGCACTCTGAGACTTTGGAGGATCAGAGGTTTATGTAACATGGGCAGGCTCAGAGGACACTGTTCTCCAAGAGTCCGAGTTCTGAGCACAAGCAGGGAGGGTAATTTATACCCTTCTAGTTCCACATAGTTAGTACTTTTGGCACGCTTGGGAAACGGGGTAAGGAAAGAAGAACCCGGAAGTGCTTTGAGGCATGGACTGGAATCCCCTTGACAATTTGGTCAGCCACCTTAGATTAAATTTTTTCCCTTATCATTTCAAGAGATCTAGTCCTCCCCTTTTTCCTGGTAAAGAGGCAGACTCTCTAGCAAAAAGAGATTCCCCTTACAGATGTAAATGCTTCTTAGAAAAGGTTAACTTTATTAGATTTCTAGTTTATCCGAAGTTTGCTATTTCTTAAAAATAACATGCTTATGATAATCTGGATTCCAAAGAGGCATATTTTGGGGTGCCAAATTCTGCTCCCCTTAAGAGGTCCCACATGTGACAATTCTGATTACTCTGATTATATAAATTTGCAGTCCTACTCACCATTTTAGGCTACAGGCAGTCTGATGGCTAGCTTGAACAAAGAATTCCAGAAGAATTTAC
The DNA here is from genome assembly GCF_963455335.1 of Martes martes. Lineage (NCBI taxonomy): Eukaryota > Metazoa > Chordata > Mammalia > Carnivora > Mustelidae > Martes > Martes martes. Next base: position 40,938,927 of record NC_137900.1, on the reverse strand, counting down.
ACTGCTTTGGAACGTGAGGCTTTCTTGTTATTGTATTTTTTTTAAAAGATTTTATTTATTTATTTGACAGAGATTACAAATAGGTGGAGAGGCAGGCAGAGAGAGGAGGAGGAAGCAGGCTCCCCATGGAGCAGAGACCCTGATGTGGGGCTTGATCCCAGGATTCTGGGATCATGACCTGAGCTGAAGGCAGAGGCTTTAAACCACTGAGCCACCCAGGCGCCCCATTGTTATCATATTTTTTAAAAGAAAAAAAAATAAATGGATTATAGAATGACTTAGAGCCAAACCAAACAAAACAAAACAACAAAAAAACCCCAACTTTTCTTAATGGACTACTTCTAGTCTGTATGCTGAAAAAACTTAATGCATGGCTGTTCTGAATACTCTAAAATAAAAATACTGAATGAAAGAAGAATTAAGCTCTTCTTACGAAACTGGATTTTGTGTTACCTGTAGGGTAAATATACACAAATATTAGTGGAAGTGAGTAGCAGATAATTTTCACTAGCACTCTAAAATGATTCAAGAACAAATGGAATTCAGATTATCTATTTTGTTTTTTATGGAGAGACAGAGAGAGAGAGATGATGGAGTGAGATAGAAGGTTGGAGGGTATATATGGCTTTTCATGTATTTTGCACTTTTGCATTTTTATTCTTAGATATAGGCACTTATCACTTTTTCATATGTTCATAATTGACCCTTTTATCATTATGAAGTTTGTTTTTATTACTGGTTGTGATAAGCGATTTATAATAAGTATTGAGCGGACAGAAGGCAAGCTGAATACAAAGCAGAAGCTGACACCCACACCACCCCACCCCCATGGCATATATGTGATATTCCTCATGTACTTCTGGCTGCCCCAAAGCTAAGGAAAGGAAAACAAGTAGTTAACTTATAGAGATCACAGTCCTCAAGACATGAGTCTCTTTCAGTTCATAATGTCTTAGCATTACAGGAATAAATAATTTCTATCAATAACCTAGCTTCCAGAAGGAAATATAGATACAATTATGTCCTTATAACTTGCAGCCCAACAACAGATACTTGAAACAGGCACAATGTAAGGTTCCTACAGGAATCTCCCATCTGTCTTCATGGTAATGCCTTGCTAGAGGGAAAAACAACATTAACTCGGCAATGTCAAGGCCTCTGGCATCCTTTAAGTCTTCTTTAACATACGAAAATCCTTTTGAAACTTCCCTTTTCCTTACCCCTACCACCCCGTGGTATATAATCAGCCACCCCTCACAACCCTGGTGCAGCAGCTCTTTCTGCCCATGGGTCCTGTCCCTGTGCTTTATAATAAAGACTAGTTTGCACTAAAGAAGTCTCAAGAATTCTTTCTTGGTCATCAGCTCCAGACTTCACCCCACAGAACTTCACTTAGTACGTCTTTATAGTAACAAAATCATCTTTAATTAAGAAATGTACTTATTTTACACAGATTTAAAATAGACTAAAATACTATTTACTATGTAAAGGGGTTGTTAGTTTGTTCTAACACATTACATTTTATCTAATGGAATTCAACTGTCTGATGATATAATTTTATATGGGTAAAATTTTAAACAATCCAGTATTATATGACTGTAGATATCATAAAACTTGTAGTGAAAGCCATATGCTACTTCAAGTAGAGAACACCAAAGTATGTGGTAGTAAAATATTAAACCTAGTGGTTTTAAAAATTCACACAAAGAATAATGTATTGAAACAAGATAATCATCGGGGTGCCTGGGTGGCTCAGTGGGTTAAAGCCTCTGCCTTCGGCTCAGGTCATTATGATGAAGTTCTAGAACATAGGTGAGGTTCAGTGGGGTGAGGTCCGGAGCCGATGACCAAGAAAGAATTCTTGAGACATCTTTGGTGCAAAATGGTGGTTTATTAAAGCACGGGGACAGGACCCGTGGGCAGGAAGAGCTGCTGCCCCGGGGATGTGAGGAGTGGTCTATTATATACTTGTAAGTTGGGAGGGGGTTAGGGATGGCATAAATCTCTCAGGAATTTTGGAAGCAAGTTTTCTAGGACCTTGAGGGGCTAGCTATTGTCTGGGGAATAGGTTATTAATTACCAGTAATAAAACCTTCTCATGAGACCCTTTAGATATAGATCAGTGCTTGGGAATGATTGTCGACACTATCTTGGAGGTTTAGAGATAAAGTTTCCAAAGGAATTGTTAAAGTAGACTTACAGGATCCTGGTTGGGAGTAGGGGTCAATCAGGCTAGGATTGTCCTTTGCCTTTAGCAAAGCCTCAAGGTGAGGATAGTTGAGTCCCTAGAGGAGGGTTACTCTGCCTGTTTCAAGGACTTGTCAGTAGGTAAGGAAATCTAATAATTTTCTTCTGCCTCTGTTTCACACATCAATTATCCCAGGGTCCTCGGATCGAGCCCCACATTGGGCTCTCTGCTCAGCAGGGAGACTGCTTCTATTCCCCTCTCTCTGCCTGCCTCTCTGCCTACTTGTGATCTCTGTCAAATAAATAAATAAAGTCTTTAAAAACAAATAAATAAATAAATAAAACAAGATAATCATGAGGATAATTCTGGTTGAAAAGAAATATGAGTACATTGGAGAAAAAAATAATAAATGGAATTCAGTCATGGAATGATTATGGCAAGGTATGTTGAAGGTTAGGGTGGCACCTGGATTGATGGCCACATTATCTCAGACAGTTATTTAATACTTTTAGGATATCTGGGACCTTATATCATTGCTTAATTTCAGATAAGAAAATCAAAGCCTGCACAAATAATAAAGCAGGGACAATAAATATCTCAATTCAATTCTAATTCCAAATTATGTGTTCTTAATATTGTCATGTCTGTTGACTGCATGTGTTGGAAGAAGAGAGGTGAATGGAAAGAAGCTAGTTTGCAGTTTTGGTATTTTAATTTTAGAAAAGAGATGTTAAAAAAAAAGAGATGTTACGCTATCTTATTAAATGGTATTTTTAAATGACATCGATACTGTGGATTTATCTATATTAATTATATCAATAAATGAAAACTTAAAAACTTAAAGTAATAATTTGAGGCCCAAGGGGGAAAAATTAGATAAAATTTTCTTTACTGTTAAATGGCAATTAGCTGTTACATAAGAATGCAGGTTTCTGAACTAATAATATCAAAAGGATGAACTTTCTAATAGCCAATTAAGGTAAGTTATGGATACTGGCCTTCGGTAGAGTCCTTTGTCTGCTTATTACTAAACTGTACCCTTTACAGAAAACAAACTGGGGCCTGGGTGGCTCAGTTGGTTAAGTGTCTGCCTTTGGTTCAGGTCATGGTCCCGGGATCCTGGGATCAAGCCCTGCATTGGGTTCCTTGCTCAGGGGGAGTCTGTTTCTCTTTCTTTCTCTGCCCTGCCTCCTGCTCATGTTCTCTCTCTCTCTCAAGCTGGTACAGCCAATCTGGAAAATAGTATGGAATTCCTCAAAAAGTTGAAAATAGAACTACCCTATGACCCAGCAATTGCACTGCTAGGTATTTACCCCAAAGATGTAGTGATCCAAAGGGGCACGTGCACTTGAGTGTTTATAGCAGCAATGTCCACAATACCCAAACTATGGAAAGAACCTATATGTCCATGAACAGATGAATGGATAAAGAAGATATATATATATGTATACATATACATATGTGTGTGTGTGTGTGTGTGTGTGTATACAGAGAGAGAATATTATGCAGCCATCAAAAAAATGAAATATTGCTATTTGCAATGACATGGATGGAACTAGAGGGTATTATGCTAAATGAAATAAGTCAATCAGAGAAAGACAATTATCATATATCTCACTGATATGAGGAATTTGAGAAACAAGACAGAGGATCATAAGGAAAGGGAGGGAAAAATGAAACAAGATGAAACCAGAGAGGGAGACAAACCATGAGACTTTTAATCTTAGGAAATGAACTGAGGGTTACTGGAAGGGAGGAGGGGTTTGGGAGGGATGGGGAGGCTGGGTAATGGACACTGGGGAGAGTATGTGCTTGGTGAGTGCTGTGAATTGTGTAAGACTGATGAATCACAGACCTATACCCCTGAAACAAATAATACATTATATGTTAATAAAATTAAAAAAAATAAAATTAAAAAAAACTGATTATCATCTTCAGAAGATGATTAATTGATTAAATATTTTATTTATTTATTTGAGAGAGAAAGACAGATAGTGACAGAGATAGAGAGCACAAGAGGAGAGGAGATGCAGGCTCCCACCAAGCAGGGGCTTGATCCCAGGACCCTGGGATCATGACCTGACCTGAAGGCGGACACTTAACTGACTGAGCCACCCAGCCGCCCCCAGAAGATGATTTAGTCACTGCTTTAATACAGACTTATGTAAACCATATCTGTGTAATTAGTGAAGGCTCAGAAACTTCAGAAAGCTTCACTGAATCTGTTAAGAAATTCAAGAATTAAAACTAGAGAAAAAAATTAAATGTTTCTTCATTCTATTCCATTTCATGTGACTTGCAAGAATTTTGAGAACTTTCAAGAACTGAGATAAACTTATTAGAAATTCATGTCTCACATATTTTCACGTGTATATACCATGTACATATGTATGTTTTATGAGAATTGGCACATATATGCATATGCACATATTATATATGTGTGTATATATTGAACTACTCATGGATATACAACATGTATAAGGTGTCTACATATCCACCTACATACATAAACGAACTCTTTGTATATGTGTATTTAAAAAAAGTGTGATTTGTCTAAGGGTTTCTTTTTAATAAACTTTTAATTTTATGTTTTTATATTTGAAAGAACATTGCAAAGATAGTTTGGAGAGTTTCCTATACTTTCCTTTATTTTTAACATCTTAAATTACTATACTATCGTACATTTGTTGCAATTCATGAACCAATATTGATACATCATTATTAACTAAAGTCCATTCTCTATTTAGATTTCCTTAACATTAACCTAATGTCTTTTTGCTGTTTCAGGGTTCCATGTAGGATATTACATTACATTATGTTGCCATGTCTGCATAAGTTCTTCTTGGCTCTGACAGTTAATAGGTGCTCTTCTATGGCTTAAACTTCAAACAAACCCACAGGTTTGAGACCCATTTTACAGATGAGGAAAACCATGACTTTCAGGCGCTTGAGGTAAGAAAACATGGGAATTGAACTCAGGTCTGTCATGTTTTGATGTCAATTATTATTTTTTAAAGATTTTATTTATTTATTTGACAGAGAGAGAGATTACAAGTAGACAGAGAGGCAGGCAGAGAGAGAGGAGGAAGCAGGCTCCCGCGGAGAAGAGGGCCTGATGCAGGTCTCAATCCTAGGACTCTGAGATCATGACCTGAGCTGAAGGCAGAGGCTTAACTCACTGAACCACCCAGGTGCCCCTGATATCAATTATTTTTATACCATAACCTCAGTCACTATTATTTACATAATTTTACCAAAACTAGCTAAGAGTTAATACAATGAAAGGATATTTAACTACATACAACTTTTTAAAAAAGCACAGGACAAAGATATGCACAAAAATATGGTGGATCAGGGCACCTGGGGGGCTCAGTGGGTTAAGCTTCTGCCTTCGGCTCAGGTCATGATCTTGGGGTCCTGGGATCAAGCCCCGCATTGGGCTCTCTGCTCAGCAGGGAGCCTGCTTCCCCTCTCTCTCTGGCTGCCTCTCTGCCTACTTGTTATCTTTCTCTGTGTGTCAAATGAATAAATAAAATATTTTAAAAAATATGGTGGATTGCCACATTTTTGTAGCATTTTAATTTTGATTATATATGTAACATAATATACATATTATGCATTCAAGATTGTGAGGGTTGTTCCATAAGTTACTGAGATTTCCAGTCTCTCTTGTCAAGGGGACTAGAGGCCCAGAACTGTGGCCACAACTGCTGAAACTGAAGATCCCCTGTCTATTAGTCTGGAGTTGACAGGGTTGCTCATAAGAAGATCCACAGCATTTGGGGCTATGAACACTTTAAGGGTGTCTCCAATACTGGTGACTAGAATTCTTTCCTTGCCTTCTTCTATATTTCTGGATGCACATAGCATTAATGTTCATGTGCTCTCAAATTCATACATTGAAATTCAAATCTTCAAAGATGATGGTATTTGGAGATGAAGACTTTGGGATGTGCTTATCATGAAAGCGGAGTCCTCGTGAACGGAATTAGTGCTGTACGAAAAAGAACCCACAGAGATCCCTTGCTCTTCCTGCCATGAAAGGACACAAACAGGAGGTACTGGCTATGAACCAGGGAGAGAGTTTTCACCAGAACAAGACCATGTTGGCACCCTGATCTTGAACGTCCTTGCATTTAGAATAATGAGAAACAAATTTCTCTTGTTCACAAGCTACCTAGCAGCCCGAATGGACTATGACACTGGGCCTCCAAAGAGTCTGACATAATTATAGAAAGGATTAAGATCTCCAGCATATGAATGAGAAACAATCTCTTCCATCTCTATGAGTCAGTTACAAATCAGATTTAGCTAAGTCAAACAACAGAGATATGAAGTTATTTTTGCATCATTTTGTTGTGTACTTTTTTTTATTTTGATAGCAACATAAGGCTGAATGATTTAAAAGAATAGTTATTTCAGTGTTTTTCAGAGTCTTATGAAAAAATAATAACATGTAAAAATTAATGTTTAGGGTCATAACACCAGTTTTTTAAATATATATAGTTAGTATCAGAATACATCATAGGTATCAATGATAAACATTATTTTATAAATCCTACATGTGTCTATTAAGGGCAGTGCTAAAGGTATTTTATAATATGAAGCATAGTCAAAACATGATTGAAAACTGCTGTTTTAATCCCATATGCTTTGTTTAAGTATTCAGAAATAGAAAATTCACTGCCTGCTCCAACCAACCAACTTGATGTTGAATGAATTCTAAATAAACATAAGAGCATACTTCTTTTGTTGAGTTGAAATACACCATTTTTTAAATAAAAAAATATTTTATTAGAGATGAGTGAAGTAGCAAGTTCCAGATGAACAAAACCAGACACTGGAGGCCCAGAAGACAAACCTGTTCCTGTGAGATCCCAGACAAATCAGGTCTCCAGGTAAACAGCCCACACTCCTGGGCCAGACTGCTTCATTGGCCATGGGCACACAGTGACCTCTCCTGTCTGGCCTGGCTCATACCAGCCAGGGCCCAGTGCCTGGTGCTCATCAAACTGTATTAGAGATTGACGATGGCTTAACTGTACCTCTTTTCTAACATGGGCCTGAAAGTCACAGTGTCACTTCTGGAACTGGGAAAGAGTCATATTCTCTATCCCTCTTTCACTGCCTTTTTAAGCATTAAACAATGTGCCTAATCCTTATGCTCCCCCTTGGTTAAGTGTTTGCATTTCATTTGACCATTTATAATAACAAAATATTCCCATCTCTTGTATCCCTAGCTAGTATTGCTTTTCTGTATTCCACAAATATAAATATATTATATTATAAACATATAATTGTAGAAAAAGTTATAATGATTTATAAAGGCTTTGTGATATTTATCAAAATCTTTTATAATTGCAGATACATGCACACAGTACTATAATGAGCTATTATCAAATTATTTGTAGCTCTTAGTCAGTCCTGACAATTGAAGGAGAAATATACATAGTCTGGAAAGTGGTCTACATGCAGCATCCTATGGAAATCACATTTGTCAACATTTTCACTTGTTGTCTGAGCCAGGCATTTGATCCTACAGAATTTGAAGCTTAGAGTGCTTTTAATGGATACACTGTATATACCTAAAGGCTGAGTAAAAAGAGAAGAAGGAGCAAATAGAAAATTACCATATAAAACCTGACTGCCAGTTCCAATTTAAATCTTTCTACTCTTATTACTCAAGGTTAAGCAGGTACACCTCAGAGCTGCTGCTATAGGCAAGCAATTCCAGGAGGGATAAGTAGCTTGGTCACTTGATTTTCCATGTATCTTTCTTTTGCTGCAGATGGGGCATGGCCCACTTTCCGCAGCCAAGTTTATCTCTGTGGTAAGACATCAATACAATTTAGTGTCATGGGCAATTTGTATTGGATCAGTTACATGCTGGCTTAATAGAGCAGAAGTTTTGACATTATTATGAAACATTTACATCATAAAAGTTATGAAAAATCCTGTCCGTTGGCCTAAAATAATTTGACATTTTACTTTGCTCACTAGAAGAGGCCAAATTATAGATTTTCTTTTTAATGTTGAAGGGTTGATTCACTTCTCATTAATTAAATCTCCAAAGTATTTGGAATTAAGCTGTCAGGTTCTATAAATGAAGCAAAAGGCATTCTAATTCCTCATTCTGAGTATCTCAGAATTTAAATTACACCTCTAGCAGAAGGAGAGAACAGTACAATTGTGGTTGCTATTTGGATATCACTCCAGAAAGGAGAGAAGAATGTGTTTCTATTACTTTGAGATAACTAATAATGAAGAGGGTACTGGCAGCAAAGCACCTTTCAGCTAAAGTGATGCACTGAACCGTATGCAGTACCTCATCAGAGTATGTTGCAGGGAGAATATGGGCATGTCCATTAGAAGATTTATGTTGTGAATTCAAACCAAACACAGGATATCTTCATAAATTGCTTTTAGAACTGAGACCTCCTTGATTTTTAAGACTTCATGGTAAAACACTTCAGACAGGGGCTCCTGGGTGGCTCAATTCATAAAGTGTCTGCCTTTGGCTCAGGTCAGGATCTCAGGGTCCTGAGATGGGCCCACATCCCAGCATCAGGCTTCCTGCTCAGTGGGGAGCCTGCTTCTTCCTCTCCCACTCCCCCTGCTGTGTTCCTTCTCTCACTGTCTCTCTCTGTCAAATAAATAAATAAAATCTTTAAAAAATAAATAAAGACACCACAAAAATTAAAAAAAAATAGAAGATATAATTGTACCTCGTGTATGGAAAACATAACATTTTAAATGGGCCTTGAGGAAAATACAGGGTTCAAATTGTTTGAAAGAAGAAAGAAGAACTTTAGAACAGGATTATTAAATATTAGTGACTTGTTCAAATTTTCTTAATTCTAAGAAATATTTAGGGAGTGTCTTAGTTCTTCAGTGTATTATGTTAGAATATAACAAAGTAGGTGGCTTATAAGACAAATTTATTTCTCACACTTATGGGGGGTGGTGAGTTCCAGATCAAGATGCCATCAGATTAGGTGTGTGGGGAGGCCCTGATTCCTTATTAATAGAGGGGCCTCTTTTTGCTGTGTCCTCACAAGGAGGAAAGGGGATTTCTTTCATAAGGACATTCATCCCAATCTTGAGGTCTCTGTCCTTATAACCTAACCAAATTCCAAAAGGCACCAGTTCCAAATACCATCACATTGGGCATTAGGATTTAACATGTGAATTTTGGAGAGACACAAACATTAAGTGTAAAACAGAAGGAATGGTAAAAGGTAGTATATATGCCATACTCAGAAATTAAGAAAATCATTGAGTGGAGGGAGTGGGATGAGGATCAATACTTTTAATAAAAACAAAGAAACAAACTGAAAACCCTTGATCTACTTTCCAATTTTCTGTTCTCTTTATAGAAAAACTCTGAAAGACTGTTTAGTCTTGATGAACCTAATTTCAGTATTTCCTCTCATATTCTCTTGAATGCATAAGAAAATCAGGCTTCTCTACATCATTTTACTCATAGTCTTAAGAAGGTCAAGAAAGGCTTCTGTGTTGCCGATTCCAAAGTCAGTTTTCAGCCTTTATTAGTGAGTGACCAAATGTCTCAGTGCCAGTGGTAAAACCAGGAGATTTCTGAGTAAAATGGGACAATTGGTCACCTCCTCCTTTTTGAACTGTTTTCTTGACTTGACATGAGGAACCGTACTCTTGTTCCTTGTCCTGCCGCTGTCACAGGCCACTACTTGGCTGGCTTCTGTCTCTCTGACCTCGTTGTTTTCATCCTGCATCTCTGTCACTCAGCTCATACCACTCTGGTGTCCATACTATTCCTGGGCCACCTGAACTAATACCATCAGGATATTTGCAATTTTTTCTTTTTGTACTTTGTCTCTAACGCTATAATGCTGTACTTATAAATATCTGCTTGATCATCTCTGTCATTTCATTTAGGTCTGTGCATTAACATCACCTTCACAGAGGTGCCGTCCATGACCATGTACTTGCATATATCACACACGTTCTCTGCTGCTTTCAGCTTTATTTTTCTTCATGAACTTTATCACCATCTGATCTTATTATATTTAGATATTATAAATATTTATAATATTTTAACATATTAACATATTTAATGTAATAAAACAAATGTAATAACATTAAAATATATATGTTTTTCCCAGTAGAAGGCAAACTGTGAGAATAAGGGCTCTTTCTTTGCTTATTCTATCATTATACCTCTAGGATTTACGATAATGTGAGACGAATAACTGAAGTTCAAAAATACTTGCTGAGTGGGTAAGTGAGTCACTGCTGTCTTTCAGGCAGTGTTCTAGATGTTTATACGAATTAACTATTGGTCCTCATAGCAACCCACTGAAGATGGCAATATTGCTGACATTTTATGGAGGTCAGCACCAAGTAAAATGGTATTCAGATTCAAACCTATATGTTCCAGATTTTATAGTTTTGATATTTAATTTATTATTTATTTATATATTTATTTAGAGAGAAAGAGAGCATGCACAAGTGGTGGGGGAAGAGTGGCAAAGGGAGAGGGAGAGAGAAAATCTTAAGCAGTCTCCACCCCCAGCATGGAGCCCAACTCAGGGCTCAATCTCATGACCCTGAGATCACAACCTAAGCCAAAATCAAGAGACAGTCACTTAACCAACTGAGCCACTCAGGCTCCCCGAGAGTTTTAGTATTTAAATACTATACTACACTGCCTGGGTCTTATAGAATAACTGCAAATAAGGGAGTGGCTGGTTACTATGGTTAGGTTGGTTATTTGGAAATTGAATTATAAAAAGGAAAAAAAAATTCTAGATCATATGGTAAATCTAAATTTTTGAGGAATCACATGCCTATAGTATTTTACATTTCCATCAGTAAAAGTATGAAGATTCAAGTTTTTCTATATCCTGATAACTTTTGTTTATGCTAAACAAAAGTAGGCCAACATAAAAGGTTTCATATTATATGATTTCATTTAAATGGAATTTCCAGGTGTTTGGGTGACCCAGTCAGTTCAGCATAGGACTCTTGATTTTGGCTCAGGTCATGATCTCACAGCCAAGAGATAGATCAAATCACATCATTTGATTTTGTAAATTATATTCTATTCCTAAGCTGTCAAGAGTTTATTTTTTATTATGAGTTTATAACTTAATATCAGATGTGTATTTTTGTACCCAAATAAAATTTTACATGCAGTAACTTCTTTAATATTAATATGGTAAAATGTATTAAAGAATTTTCTAATAGTAAAACATTTTTGCATTCCTTGAACAATCCCATAAAGGATTAGGATATACTTTTAAAACATTGCTTGATGCTGTCTCCTATATCTTATTTATGGTTTTCTTTAAATATCCATTTAAACATAAGCTTGAGTGTAATTTTCTTTTGCATTGTCCTTGTCTAGTTTTCATCTGGTAAGTATCTTTTACTTTATTAAATGAACTTAAATACTTTCTCCATTTTATTAATTTCTGGAAGATAATGTAAGAAAGAGTTTTTTATTTCTTTCTCTTTTTTTTACATTTATTATTACTATTATTATTAGTACTTTGGTTCTTGAAGTTTATTTAGCTTATTAACTCTGGCTTAATTATAGATATTGATTTTTTTTAGTTTGATTTTGTACTATGGATTAAATTTCTTTAACAGTAATAAGTTGAATCAGATTTTTAAAATTTATTTTGTGTAAGTATATTTTTCTAGATAATTTTCTATAAGTATTCATTTTTTTTAACATTCTTCACCTTTAATTAGTGTCTTCTTTTGTCTAACATTGGCAATCTATACCTTTTTTAATTTTCTTTCAAAGATCCAGCTTCTGTTTTTTTAAAAAAATATATTTTTAATGAAAAATGGTTTTCACCCTTCTTAATGGTTCCTGCCATTTCTTTGTTTTCCATTTTGCAAATCTCTGCCTCTAAGTATATTTATTCCTTCCATCCACTTTCTCTAAGATTATATTATTACTCTTTTTCAAACTTCCAGATTTGGAAGCCAACTCATTACTTTTAAAGTTTTTCTTTTCCAGTGGAAATATCTAAAACTATAAATTTTAATGTAGCTATCATTGTCACATCCCTCAAGTTTACATGTATTTTAATTACCTTCTTTCTCAGTCCTAAAAATATTTGGTAATTTCTATAATAATTGTTCTTTTACCTGTAGATTATGTAGTAGTTTGTGGTTTTAAAAAATACTCTCTTTTACTCATTTCTAAGTTTATTACTTTATGGGAAGAAACTATGCACTGTACATTATCAGATATTTAGTGTTTGTTGACAACAACTTAATGAGGTAAATACTGTAATTACCCCATTCTGCAGGTGATAAACTGAAGCACATAGCAGGTAAGAAGAACATCGATCATTACACAAAGAGTGAAACTGGGAATTAAACCCAGGCAATCAGTCTGTAGATACTTCTTAGTGGGTATTATTTTAACATGGTTTTTATTTCTTCTTTCATCTTTCTAGGCATTTTCATTACTTTTTTATTTTTATTTTTATTTTTTTTTAGATTTTATAGAACATTTTATTACCTCCACTTCTTGTAGAGTTGTATCTCCTTTTTGTTGGGTCTGATACCTCCATTATTAATCCTCTCATAAGATTCTTAATTTCATTATTGTGATAATTTTATGTTAATTTGTAGCCTTTTTTTTTTTTTTTTGTAGTGGGGAAATGTCAATTGTTTTCCATACTCAGATCATATAAAGAAGACATGATTTCCTGCACTAGCATAGAAATGAATGGTGTACTGAGATTTTCCAATCTTCTTTAATGGAAGGACAGCTCTTCCTGTGCCTAGTTTTCCAGAGAGTTCTCATCTCTAGCTTGTTCCTTGCCTTACATTGGCTTCATGACCATATTTATTGTCTCTATTAGAGTGCTGGAACTCACATTGCAAAAAGGAAGGGGAAGATAAACCTTTATGTTTTGAATTAAATTATTTATTCATATAGTCAATGGATTAGGCATTATTGTTATATTTAATCTCCCTCTGAAGGGTTTTTTTTTTTAATTTCTGTGATGAAATTTAAAAAGGTCTTTGTGTTTCAGCTTATATAATATTACCCATAGACGGATTAACTGAAAGATGGTAATGAAATCTTATTCAATCAGACATCTATCCTAAAATTTTGTTCTTTGCACATGATCAAATGAAGATGAGGTTAGTAGAGTGGGCCTTATCCAAAACAACTGTGTGTCTATAAAAAGGGAAGATTTAGACACAGAGCCAAACACAGAGACAAAGTTATGAGATGATGAAAGAAACGATTAATGTGATATAACTATAAGTCAAAAAGCCCCAAAGACTACGAGTGAACCACCAGATGCGAGGAGAGAGGCATGGAACAGATTCTCCCTCACAGCCCTAAGAAGTAACTAACCATATTGGCATCTTGAGTCCAGACTTCTAGCCTCCAGAACTGTGAACTAATAAATTTCTGTTATTTTAAGTTATCTAGTTTGTGATACTTTGATAAGGCAGCCCTAGGAAACTGACACAGGTGTTGTTTGGCCAAAGGGCATCATAAATACCTGTCTTATCAAAGTGTTAGCCCTTTCTTTCATGTGTCTGAGAGAAATAAACGGAGATAGGATGATAATTTGTAAAAGTACTTGGTTTTTATTAATAAACGTTGGCCTCAAAGCTTAGGGTAAAATTCAGTAAAGCAAAATGGATCACGAGGACAACTTCTTTAGCTTAGGCTAAAAAGAAATCAAAGTAGATAAAAGTACTTGCCTTTTTCACTGAGCTCTTAAGTGAATACCGCATTTTACAAAGGATGGCAAATAAAACTTGGTCAACTCAATCTAGGTCACCTCACACACTTTGTAGAAAACAGACATTTTGGGGGAGGGTATGGGAGATTTCCAAATTTATTTATAAATCTAGCTTCATGGAAGCAAAAGTATGTCCCCTGGATTTAGATTATTTGGAATAGCAGGGGAAATGCACTGTCCTTGCTTCATGAAATGTTATTGACTTGATGAGCCAGAACAGGAATTTTTCTTGGGACTGAAGAGAAATAAATTTTTACTGACTTGCCTCTGGAAGAAGAGGGAGGGAGAAATATATCAGTACAGAAAGAAACAGTACTTTTTTTTTTTTTTTTTAATCTAAAGGCCAACACCATGTAATGTAAAATATTTATAGCTCTTTTTTAAAGAGTATAAGCTCAGTTATTCTGAGCAAATCTTTGTTATCTTTATAAAGTTCTGACTTCCAGAAGAATTCATGTGCTGTTAAATAAAGTTTTTGAACTAAATGGGCCCAATCTGCCTACTAGAACCAAGGTTCTATTTTGTAGAGTAGGCAGATCTGGGGTTTTCTTGAAGATGATAATAGACATATTATTAAGATGTATCAATATACAAGGCAGGATACTAAAGAAATGGAGAAATCTGTCCCATGTGACGTGATTAATAATGAATAATTCAAGAAAAGCCACTTTTTTTTTTTATTTCTAAACACAGTATTATACTTCAACAGTATCTTCATGCCTTCAGAATCTTCCTTAACCAAGATTTATATTTGTTAGGAGATGTTAAAACATATACTATTTATTTTCAAACCTACACTTAGGTTGTGTGATGAAAAGAAAACCATCTAGACTTCCAGTGAGGGATAAAGAAGAGAAAAAAAAAAAAGCAAACAATATAATGATAAGATGTATCTAGATCCTTTATTTGGCACAGTTTCCTTCCAACATTCTAAAATTCCCTCTGTGTCAAAAGATTTGAAAGACTGGAAATTACTTTTTCTAGCTTTTCTGCCAGTAGGGTTTCAGTTAGACTTAGCTGATGAAAAGAACTTCTGTGAGATGGAAAGTGGAGTAAGAAAAAGAAGCTATTATTCTTTGGTGAAAGCAGAAAACAGGCATGTGGCATATGTATGTGATAAATGTGGGGTTTTTTTTGCCAGGGCTGTGCTAGCATCTCCCTAAGAATCATATCCTCTGGTGCTTAGAAGCTGCCATCACCAGGGTGCCTCTCTTGAGATTTTTTAACTTTTCTATTTTCTGAGAAACAGATACATTCTCATTAACCTTTAGTCCATCAACCCTTCTAATTGTAGTTTAAGCTTCAAATTCTTACTTAAAATACATAGAGTAGTTCATCTCTAAAGGATAAATCATGAGACAGAGAAAAATCAAAATAATATAATGTTAAAAATCCAGCATTGAATTAAAAGTAACTTGGCACATAAGGACACATGTTGATGTAAAGAATAATGAGGGAAAAAGAGACTATACAGAGAGAGATTTATGGGAGCTTTACATAATGGAATTCATTATTGTGGATTTTAAAATAATACTTAAAATAATTGTGTATGGACATAAAAGACAAGCTTGACAATGGTGGTCTGAAGATTTGTGTTATGGAGTTCCCAGGTATTGCTGATGCTACCAGTTTAGGTACTACATTTTGAGAAATACTGCTTTAGAGAATGCTGCCAGAGTGTGGAATCCTTTCTGTTGTAGAAGATGCTGTCTGTGGTTGGATATCTGTTTAATTCAGTTTTATCTGCCCATCCTCCAGCTTCTCTGTAATTCAGTCCTAATAATTCATAATGCAACTTCTTCAGATAACTTTATTTCACCCAGGCATGGAAAGAGCCAGGATTACTTGGTGATATGTGTCCCCCTTGAGTGTCCTATATTCAACAACATATTGGTAAAGAACTATAAAAGCATGGCTCTTGTTTGAGGTAGGGGACAAACCCATCAGTGCTATGTATAAGCCAGAGTTTCCTATAGCAGCAGGAGATGGGGATTTCACATTGGATCATACCCCTTTCTTGCCCTCTTTCCCTTTCTTAGTCCACATTCATGTTCTTCCCTGTTCCTCCTTGACTAACTTCCTTGATAAATCAAGCGTACATGTACCTGAAAACTTCAGAAAGTGAGGCATCTAATAGGTTGGTTTTAATTACCTGTTTTTTGTTTGTTTGTTTTAACCTTTTAGTTATAATCATTTATTCCTATCTCTTATTATAAATTATAATTTTAAAATGAATCCTGGACATTGTTTGGCCAAAAAAATGCACTCCCCAGTAAAATATCCATGAACCTCATGTGGCTACTTAAACTTAAATTTAAGTAATTAAAGTGAAATGGAATTTAAAATTAAGTTCCTAAGTCACAGTAGCTAACTTTCAAATGTTTAATAACCATATGTGATTCAAGTGTTTAATAGCCATATGTGATTAGTGGCTACATAGTTAGGCAGGGCAGCTTCCACAGTGACAGAAAATTTTATTCGAAAGGGCTATTCTAGAGACTTTGGTTGATATCATCTTCCTACAGTAAGGGTTTATTTGTTGCCTGATCATTATTCCAATTGGGGATAGCAATAATTAGACATTGCATTTAATTTTCTTTTTTTTTTTTAATCTTGTTTTTTTTTTTTTTTTTTTTCAGCATAACAGTATTCATTGTTTTTTCACCACACCCAGTGCTCCATGCAATCTATGCCCTCCCTAATACCCACCACCTGGTTCCCCCAACCTCCCACCCCCCGCCCCTTCAAAACCCTCAGGTTGTTTTTTAGAGTCTGTAGTCTCTCATGGTTCACCTCCCCTTCCAATTTCCCTCAACTCCCTTCTCCGCATTTAATTTTCTTAAGGTATACCATTTTTGGTTTGCCATATGAGGTCTCAGATAATAACCTGGTGGTCTTTTAACTCTGATCTTGGTATTCCCAGCACAATGGAATTCTTGATGGTCTTTATTTGTTTTATTGCTTTTTAGCTAGTATATTTTACTTGTGTACCAAAAGCCACATATACAGTCTGAGAAAACGGAAAATGCTTTGGGGAGGTGGGGTGGTGAGGAGGACTAGGACAGATTTGGCCTCATTTCTCTTTTGTTCTTTTTTTTTTTTGTTTTATTGGTTTTTGTTTTTGTTTTGTTTTGTTTTTGTTTTTGTTTTGTTTTGTTTTTTCTGTAAGATCTTGTCCCTTCAAGTTTGGACTGCCTTAGTTTCCCTGAACTTCAGCTTTCTCTCCCCAGTCCCCTGACTCTCCTAGAGACTCTGGGCTTAAGAGCTCTGTTTGGTTGCTTCAGCCCACTCTTAAGAAGTGAAGACTTGAAAGAAAGCTTCACAAAATGCTACGCTTACTTCAGAAACATTTTCTTGGCTCTGGTACCTTGGCCTTTCAATTCCAGGCTGCCCTGCATGCTCTTCTATGCCCTTATTTTGTAGCTCAACTATAATAAAACTATCTTTGTTTCTCCCCTAATTATTTTCTTCAGTTTTTATTTTAATTCCAGTTAATTAACACACATTGTTTTATTAATTTGAGGTGTATGATATAGTGATTCAACAATTCTGTACATCACTAGTGCTCATCACAAGTGTGCTCCTTAATCCCCAGCACCTATTTCCTGTGTCCTACTACCCACCTCTCCTCTGGTAACTATCAGATAATTCTTTATGGTTAAGATTCTGTTTCTATGTCTTTTTTCTGTATTTTTTTTCCCTTTGCTCATTTGTTTGTTTCTTAAGTTCCACATGTGAATGAAAGCATATGCTGGGCACCTGGGTGGCTCAATTGTTAAGCATCTGCCTTCAGCACAGGTCATGATCCCAGGGTCCTGGGATCAAGTCCCACATTGGGCTACCTGCTTAGCAGGAAGCCTGCTTCTCCCTCTCCCACCCCCCTGCTGTGTTCCCTCTCTCAACTCTCTCACTGTGCCTCTTTCTGTCAAATAAAAAAAAACTTAAAAAAAAAACAAAACATGCTATTTGTCTTTCTCTGACTGACTTATTTCACTTAGCATTATACTCTCTAGCTCCATCCTTGTTTTACAAGTGACAAGATTTCATTCTTTTTATGGCTGAATAATAGTCCATTCTTTTTATGACTGAATAATAGTCCACTATATATGTGTATACACACAATGGAATATATTATATTTGTATATATTATATATGTGTGTATCTTCAATATTATCCTATATATAAGTATATTTATGTGTATATAGAATATCCATTCACCAATTGATGACACTTGGGCTGCTTCCATACCTTGGCTAGTATAATAATGCTGCTATAAAAATAATGGTGTATCCCTTTAAATTAGTGTTGTTGTTTTTTTTTAAGATTTTATTTATTTATTTAACAGACAGAGATCACAAGTAGGCAGAGAGAGAGAGAGGGGGAAACAGGACCCCTGCTGAACAGAAAGCCCAACGCAGGGCTCGATCCCAGGACCCTGGGATCATGACCTGAGCCAAAGGCAGAGGCTTTAACCCACTGAGCCACCCAGGCACCCATGAATTCGTGTTTTTGTATTCTTTGGATAAATACCCTGTAGTATGATTGCTGAATCACAGGGTAGTTCTATTTTTAAATTTTGAAGAAACTTCATACTGTTTTCTACAGTAGTTGTACCAGTTTGCATTCCCACCAACAGTGGAAGAAGGTTCCTTTTTCTCTACATCCTCAAGAATACATGTTGGTTTTGGTGTTGTTGATTTTAGCTATTCTGACAGGGTCAAGTTGATACCTCATTGTAGTTTTGATTTGGATTTCCCTGATGGTGAGTGATGATGAATATCTTTTCATGTGTCTTTTGGCCATTTGGATGTCTTCTTTGGAGAAAAGTATTTACATATCTTTTGCCCATTTTTTCATTGTCTTATTTATTTTGGGGGTTTTAAGTTGTATCAGTTCTTTATATATTTTGGATACTAACCCTTTAATTGAATATGTCATTTGCAAATGTCTTCTCCCATTCTGTAGGTTGCCTTTTAGTTTTGTTGGTTATTTCCTTTGCTGTGCAGAACCTTTTTATTTTTATGTAGTCCCAGTAGTTTATTTTTGCTTTGGTTTCCGTTTCCTCAAGAGAAATATCTAGAAAAATTTGCTTACAGATGATGTCAAAAAAGTTATTGTCTGTGTTCTCGTCTAGGATTTTTTTCAAGCTCATTGAATTCCTAAATCTGCAGTTGAGTATCATTAATCAGTTTTGAAAAATTCTCAGGCATTAAAGCTGCAAATATTGCTTCGGGTTTATTTTATTTTTCCTATATTTCTGAGTCTCCAATTATACAAATTAAATTACATTTCTGTGCCTTTATGTTGTCCTTTCTTCTGTATTTACTATTTTTGTTTCTTGCCTCCAGTCTGAATGTTTTCTTCAAACTTATCTCCCAGCTCATTATTTCTCTTTAGTTTTATCTGTTCTCCTCTTAAAACCATTAATTTTAATTAATCTTTTACTTTCCAGTTCTCTGTCAAATTTTCTATCTTGTATTTTATATTCTTAAATATGTTGAACATTATCTGGATAATTACATCAAATTGATCTCTTTTGGATCTGTTTTTGTTGTTTATTCTTGCTTTGTATTAATAGTATATCTTGTTTTCTTTGTCAGTTAAGGGGTAAAATAGTACTGAATATAATATGTAAAAGTTGTAGAAATAATTAAAATACTGCAATTAGTTTACATCCTTCTAATGAGGGTTTGTATTTACTCTTTTCAAGTGTCAACATCAATAGCAAGCCCAGATAACCTTAATCTTTTCATAGGCACTTAGAATATTTGAAGCAGGCTGCACAAGGGTGGCTCAGTGGGTTAAAGCCTCTGCCTTTGGCTCAGGTCCTGGTCCCAGGGTCCTGGGATTGAGCCCCACATCAGGCTCTCTGCTCAGCTTGGAGCCTTCTTCCTCCTCTCTCTCTGCCTGCCTCTCTGCCTACTTGTGATCTTTCTGTCAAATAAATAAATAAAATCTTAAAAAAAAAAAAAAGAATATTTGAAGCAGGGTTGCAGTACTTAAAAGGGCCAGTGCATTTCCAGTTCACTCTTACCTCTAGAGGTTGACATTTTGTGGTCTTAAGACAATGCAAAGCAGGTTTAAAAGCTTCCACAACTAGGACATGTGGATGGCTCAGTCAGTTAAGTGTCTGACTCTTGGTTTCAGCACAAGTCATCATCTTGAGTTCCTGGAATCAAACCCAGGTGGGGTTTTGCACTCAGTGCAGTCTGCTTGCCCCTCTCTATCCCCCAGTTGTTCTCTCTCTCTCTCTCTCTCAAATAAATAAAACCTTAAATTTTTTTTTTAATTAAAAAATCTTCCACAATTTACCTACACCTAGATTTTATTTTGTTGTTGTGATTACTCCTTATCCTCATAAAAATGTAAAAACTTGTTCAACTTTTCAATATCTCATCTGCCTTGTCTAGAACTACCAGATGTTTGCCAGAGAAAAGCAGCTAAAAATATCAACATTATCTCCTTTTGATTCCTAATTATCTAGCATCTTGGCCTCATAATTCTTTACTGCCTATTTTTCCCATTAGTGGGAAAAACAAACAAACAAACAAGCAAAAATTTCCTATCTGTCTAGTCATTGTCAATGAGAGGGTTGATTCAAATTATTTAGGTTACTATTACTATGTATTTTGACTATCTGTGAGTATTACTTTAATGCAGACTCTTTTTTCCAAACAAAAGAATAAATACACCCTATTTTTAAATTACCCACATTCTATAAATAACTTAGTGTTTTAATACATACACAGATACACACATACTGAATTGTCTATGGTAAATGGCCTATGAAAAAATGTATTTCTCCTAATTAAATTATCTTCAATATCTGGATTATCACTTATCTTCTGGATTTATTTCCTTGCTGGAGACTGATGATACAGTCATGTCAGCATCTATCACAGGGCTTATATAAAATATCTGGCCAGATATGCTAATGATAATATAGACAACTTTTCTATATTTGTTCAAAGGTCAGACTCAAAATTATTATCTTTCTTAGATGTTTATATAGTCATGTTTGTTCAGTTCTGTATGGTTACGTATATTGTGTGGCATATTATAGTTTTGTTGGCTAGGAGTCTAGTATTTGTTAACCAAAAAACGAAAGTTTTAGTGGCTTGACACTGTTTAAGTTCAAAATTTTCTCAGGTAATTGTACTAGGTACCAGTTTCTTTAAGTGCCCATTCAGATACCTCAACACCTTACCTCTACCACTCAACCAACTCCTAGCACCTTGCCATTATAGAGTGCTTCCATGAAGAGAAAGTTGGAAGATATGTAGGAGGATTTTATAGTCCAGGCAAGGCTGTAAACAGGAAAACAAAAAAATTACCTACCACTCAGATTATATCATTACTTTAATTATAACTCAGAATTCTCTATCCCCAGGGATATGAAAAATGCAGTTTAGCTGCATTCCCAGAGAGAAGGGGAAATAGGTTTTAGTAAATATCTGACCATCTCTGCCCCAATAGTGGACACATTTTCATCTCTATTGTCTGTAAATAAGCATGCTATGGTCTCAAGGGAACAAATTCTGTCTTGTTGCTTGCCCCAGAAAGAAGATGAGTAAAGGGGAAAATATCAGATAATGACAAACTGTGATGTTACCTTCATTTCTGTTGAAAATAATTTCTAGATTGTACCTCTGCAATAGACACACACATACACACCCATACATTAACAAAATAAAAAACAGGAGCAAAACTGTTTTCCTATATATATTTCTTCTCTTCTCTGCATTGTGCTTTTACAGGTTTTCACTGCGAATAGTATTACTGAAGTTCAGTAACTTAATGTTTTGTTTTTCCAATATTTACTGTGTGAGCTACATGTATTGTAAACATAATTAATGTAAATGAAGAACAACGTAGGTAGCATCATGTAAAATACTGAGAAAACAACACTGTTAAGAGTTTTTGGTTGATTATTTAAATAAATTATAGTATTTTTAAGATTGTTCTACTTATTTAATCAGTGTTTAAAACCAAAGTTAGTCAAAGTTTCAAATGTGCAGCCAGAATTCAGCAAAGTGGGATATGTTTTTGGCTCTATAATACATTTCCAACGCATTATTTAAGTTGACCAATTTACCCTAATACGTCTGTTTCTTAAACTTTTAAAACTTTTTAAAAGGGATTGATTGATACTGAAATCTGCTAAAGCTCATGATAAAAAGTATATAAAATAGTTTCACTCCTAGGGTTCTTCTCTTGTATCTTCAGCTCCATAGTAAATCTATTTATACAAAAAATTTTCCTAAGAGAGGTCAGTTACATATGCATTCAGCCTTTCTCACTGGTAGGAGTGGAAAATTAACTTCAGTTAACATTGCTAAAAATATGCTATACTTGCATATATATATCTAAAAACATTTTCTGCATTCATAGGTATAAAGACTTAATTAGAGATAATATAACAAGTATTTCTGGTATTAGACATATTTTAGAAGAAAGGAGCTTAAACATTTGGAAATTATACATGGAATATCTGCCAACATATTAAGTTGTGTAGTTCACTATTTATTATTTCTCTAAAATAAGTAATTAACTCCCAGAGAAGAGATGCAATGGGTAGAAGGATATGATATCCATGTTTAGGGTGATTTGAGGATAAAATAACCTTGTTGAAAAATATTTTAATATTTAAAAGTATATGTAGCTAACTGTGCACTTTTGTGGCAATTTTCCATGGTGCTTTATATTTCAAATATATTTCAGTGGAAGTTCTATATAAGCACATATTGAGAGAATAATTTTTGTTTTTCTATTGCTCACTGTGGAGCCTGGAATTTCGAAAAATGGTAGTGAATACCTCTGAGCTACAGAGCTACATCTGAATAAATTATAATTCTTGTTTTCTGGATGCTGTCTCTTATGCATACATATGCATTAATCTTCAAACAGTTTTTTCTTGGCATGTTTCTTTCAACACAATGCTGTTGTATTGTTCTTAAATTCTTGTTTCACAGCCTTACACATTTTCCTGGTTGTGCTATAAACATTTCAGCTCTTTTCTAGCTCTCCATATATATTTTTCCCTTCACCAATGGAATTATGCAATAATTGCTTTTGATTCACTAGAAAAAATATTCTTCAGCATGAAACTAGTTTTTCTTCTTTAGTAAACTTACAGTTAAAAAATTTCCTAATAAATATCACCTGATTAGAGAATCTAAGACTTTAAAATACTATAAAATCATTTTTATTCATTATATTGAAGCTCTGCTCCATTGTCTTTTAGTCTTTAAGATTAGTGCCTAGAAGCCTGATATCAACCTGACTCTTATAATTTAAGAATCTTTCTCTCTGTCTCTATTCTCTTACTTTAAAGACTTTGACAACATTTTCCTGAAACTTGAAATTTTATCAAGATATTACTCTGTATGGATTTATTTTTATTCATTGTTGTATTCAGAAAGTTGGAGATTTTCTTTAGATAATCTATGTCATTTCTGGGGAGTGGCTTTTGGGGTAGTGATGGAAATAAGGATTTCAATTTCTGCTTTTATTATTGCTGGTTGTGTCCATAACTCTAAATTAAAAAAAAATGTAATTGCATATCTAGTTCTTTGTTTGTTGGTTATAAACACAATTTGCTTATTTACTGCTATGAAACTAGAAAATAATGATCACTGGTAGTTTCCTTAGTGTGATATGATATTACATAGTTATCCCCATGTGTCTTGGCCTGTTAATTTTAGACAGCATCTCACTGGATACATCAACATATCTTTCTCCAAACATTATTTCACCACTTTTTATTTCACATGTCTCTCCATTGTATTATTGCAAAATTCATAGAATTTTTACTCTGGTAAATAAAATAAAATTTTCCAGGATGTGCTCATAGGTTAATACCAATGTTTAAAACCAAATTTATGGTTATAAATATTATATACTCCAAAAGTACAATAATGAGTTTGGGCTTATAGAGATGTATGTGTAATTATGTGTCATGATAAATCTGCTTCTGAAAGGAGAAAAATATCCAATGAAAATTTGGGGAGAAGCATGGGAAAAAATAATAAAAAGCACTCTGAAAAGTTTAATTTCATTAAATAGCTAACTTCTCACTGACATCATCTTGCATTTTTATCATATCACAAATAGCTGATATTTAAGTTTCCTTCTAAATCATTGCATTTGGAAAAAGTAAATCATTATATTTGAAATAGTTTCCTTTTTAATTCTATTTTAGATGGAATTCTTTCTAAGTTTGATGTGTGACTCACATCTTAGAGTCTTGGCAATTATTTTGTATTCTACTTCATTTTGATCAGAGTTTATGTTGAATTTCTAATTTCTAGAAAGTGGCTTTCCCTTTCCTTTAGTATGAACTGAATTACATAAATCATTCCAGGGAGATGGAATATAAAGTTACACTGTATTTATAATCATTTTTGTTCTAAACTATTTCAGCCTAGTTGAAAAAATATTTCATTAGAGCCTTTTCCTAGTCAGCAGAGAATAATATATTTCAGATTGACTCACTTTCTTTAAACAATTTTTAACTGGAAAAAATATATATGAATTAACTGTTTCACAATACATAACATGGATCCCTGGTTCTTGAAAGAAAGGAAACACACAAAGTCAGCTCTATATTTATTCCAACTTTCTCTCTAAAGGCATTTTAAAAAACACAGAGAAGTAGACCCCAGACAAGGAGCAATATGGATTACCTGGGCAGAGAAAACTGATCAGAGTGTGGGGTAATTAAAATAGAATTCATGTGTAAGTTAGCAGAAATAAGAAACCCACACAGAAAGAAAACTCCATGAACGTACAAATAGCTCTCCTTGGAATTTCTGCAGAAAAAATTAGCTAAACATGTTCAGGGTAGAGTTTCTGGGATCAAATAGAAATAAGGCATTGGATTTCTGACTACACAGAGTGAGGAAATCCTACTGAATAACATGTACATTTAGCTAAACCTTAGGAAGGCAAAATCTCAAAAGTAGAGATACTGTGTAGTCTTTCTTACAGACAGAACTAAACTAAGGTTTCTAAGAAAACTTGAAAACAAATACTGGCAAACTGAGTCTACCAGTAAATAATCTGTTAACAGAACAAACTTAAAACTGTTGAAAGGCAGATAGGAACATAATTTTAACAGTAGCATCCATAATGTCTGTCATACAATAAAAATTACTAGGCATGTACAGAAACAAGAAAATTTTACTCTACTCATTCTGAATCTTACTCTACCCATATATTGTTATTTTTGTTAAACTAAAAGTCATTTGTGTTTAATATAAATAAAAAAGCAATAAAATATGTTGTATATTAACTCACATGCTAAGCATTATTAATGGTTTTTTTTTTTTTTTTTTTTTTTTTTTTTTTTTTTTTAGTAGTTCCCAATTTCTTTCTGGTCATATTTTCTTCCAACAACAAGAAAAAAGTCTTAAAGATCATTTCTGAAGGTGAAAAAATTCTTTCAGCTTTCATTTAACTAAAATGCTTTTATGTTATCTTCATTTTAAAATTGCTATTAAATTAGAGGATAGTTATATTTTTTAAATTTTTTCTTTTAGCACATTAATGATGTTCACCTTTTACTTTTTTCCTTTTGTTGTTTCTCACAAGAATTTAGTACTGGCTCATCATTTTGTCACTAATATATTATTTTTCTGAACCCAAGTAAATTTTTTTCTACAATTTGACTCTGGTTCTATGCTATATATTATTATATGATTTTTACCCTATATATAAAATTGCATAATCGTAATGTAAGAGATGCTATGATAAATTTAGAGTAGATATTGTAATCTCAGTGGAAACAATGAAAAAATAATTACATATGTAAAATAAACTAAAACAACAACTAAAGCTAAAAAGATAAAAGTAGATAGGAATGGAATCCAAAATATACTTTTTTTTTTTCAAAAAAAGAGGTAGAAATCAAGAAAGAAGAAATAAGGAACAGGTAAAACAAGTTGAAAACAAACAGCTAGTTAGTGGAGTTAAAAATTAACCATATCAGTAATTACAATAAAAATAGCCAGTATAATCTAATTAAAGACAGTTATTGTCAGGCTGAGTAAAGAAGAAAGATGCAAAAATATTCTGCCTATAAGAAGTGCACTACCAACATAAAGACACAACTATTTTAAAAGAAAAGAAATAAGAAAATAAATACATTCAACACTCAGCATTAGAGTGTGAGAATGTCTATAGCAATGTTAGAAAAAGTAGATTTCATGAAAAAAATAATATCAGAATTACAAAAAGTCATTCCTTACTGATAAAAAAAGCAATTTAACAAAGAATTTAAAATAGTCCCAAATATTTATGCACTTAATAACAGTGTCAAAATATATAAGACAAAAACTGCCAGATCTAAAGAAGAGAAAGAAGAAAACTTATAATTAGACTTTCTGACAATCTTCTTTTCTTTTATTATTCGAAAACATTCATTAAATCTCATAAGATTTGAATATTATCACAAAATTTAACTTCATTAATATTAATTATGTGATGACCAAAAATCACAGAATGCTAAATTTTCAGATTGCTTGAGATTTTGACCAACATATAAAACATGTCTGAATAAAATACAAGGTCACAGCAGTATTTTCTCTGACTACAGTGGAATTAAATCAGAAATCAGTAACAAATAGCTTTTAGAAATTAAACAGTACATTTATAAATAAATAATAGGTTGAAGAAATCAAAATGGAAAACTAAAAATATTTTAAATAACTGACAATAAAAAAGGTAACAATTTACCTTTCTGGAGCTAACAAATGGAGCTAACACAGTACTTAGAAATTTTAAATATTTAAATTTTAAATAATTTTACATTAGAAGAGAAGCTAACATTTATTATGTGAGTTTTTACTTTAAGAAGTTATCAGAAATAGAGTAAGTAGAAGAAAGAAATTAAAGTTAATTGCAAAAATCAATGAAGCCAAAACTATTTTAAAAGTTAATGAAAATAATAAGCATCTAAATGGAATGAATGAGAAAGAGGAAGAGAGAACACAAATACACAAATTACAATATTGGGAATTAAAGGAGGAATATTATCTACAATCTAGCTTGTCCATAATATAAAACAAACAAACAAACAAACAAAAAAAAAACTTCAGAATCAAGGAATTCCTATCAAAATTCCAATGGGAATTTTCATAAAAATAGAAAAAAAGACACAAAGATACTTAAATTTGTGTGGACCCACAAAAGAGCCCAAATAGCCGAAGCAATCTTGAAAGAGAAGAGCAAAGCTGGAAACATCACACTTCCCGATTTCAAACTATTCTACAAAGCTATAGTAATCTGAACAGTATGGTACTGACATAAAAAGACACATTGATTAATTGAACAGAATAGAGAGCCTAGAAATAAACCTATACATGGTCAATTAATTCTAAACAGAGGAGTCAAGAATATAAAATGGGTAAAACTGGGAAAGCTGGGAAAACTGCATATCCACTTGCAAAAGAATAAAACTAGACCTTATCTTATATCAGACACAAAAAATAGCTAAAAATGATTTAAATTCTAAATGTAAGACCTGAAACTATAAATCTCCTGGGAAAAAAAAAAAAACATAAGAGGCAAACCCCTTGATATTGATATTGATCTTAGAAATAATTTATTTGACACAAAAAATGGCAACAGAAACAAAAATAAACAATTGGGACTTAAACTAAAAATCTTCTGCACAATAAAGAAAACCATCAACAAAATGAAAAGACAACTTATGGAATGTGAGAAAGTATTTACAAACTGCATAGCCAACTATTGTTAATATCCAAATTATACAAAGAAACATGTAACTCAAGAGAAAAAAAATGTAACTCAAAAAATCCATAAAGGATATAAATACAGAGTTTTCCAAACAAACAAACAAACAAACAAAACCATACAAATGGCCAACAGGTACATGAAAATGTATTCAACATCTGTCCTCATTAGGGAAATGCAATTCAAAATCATGATGAGATATTACCTCACATCTGTTAGGATGTCTATTGTCAAAAATAGAAGACAAAATAAATGTTTATAAGAATGTGAAATGAAGGGAACCCTGTGCCCTTACTGGGAACGTGAACTGGTATAATCACTATGAAAAACAATATGTACGTTTCTCAATAAATTAAAGGTAGAACTTCCATATGATCTAAAAATTCCATTTCTGGGTCTATATCCAAAATAATTGAAAACAGGATCTTGAAGTGGTACTTGCACTACCATGTTCTTTGCAGAATTATTGACAATACACAAGCTTTGGAAACAACTTGTGTCCACGTCTTTTTTTTTTTTTTTATTTGTTTGACAGAAATCACAAGTAGGCAGAGAGGCAGGCAGAGAGAGATGGGGGGGGTGCGGAGCAGAGAGCCTGATGTGGGGCTCGATTCCAGGACCCTAGGATCATGACCTGAGCTGAAGGCAGGGGCTTTAACCCACTGAGCCACCCAGGCGCCCCTTGTGTCCACGGCTTTAAAAGAAGGAAATCCTATCATTTGCAACATGGATAAATCTGAAGGCCATTACACTAAGGAAAATAAGCCAGACAGAGAAAGATAAATACTTCATTATATCACTTGCAGGTGTAATCTAAAAAGGAAAAAAAGCAAACACAGAGAAAGAGAATGGTGGTTTTCAGTGACTGTGGGGTTGGGGATATAGGCAGAAGCTAGTTAAAGGGTACAACCTTTAACAGGTTGTACAACTCTGAGATGAACAACTCTGAGAATTCAATGTATAACATGGTGTCTATAGTTGATAATATTGTATGATCTGTTTGATTGAAATTTGTTAAAAATAGAATATATGTGTTCTCACAATAAATAAATAGATAAATTTTTTAAAAGGTACATAAACAACAATAACAACAACAACAACAACAACGATGGGGTTTTCCACAGTGGGCAAGAAGTCTATTTGCATAACCATCAGTAACCTGAAATTTACAGGGAAGTGTGAAATAGCACAAAGATAATGAACAGGATCAGAATCTATCTGATAACCTAAAAGAATGTGTTACAGTTTTTTTATGGAAAAAAAAAAATCTCCTTATAGATTCCCCTCCTTCTCATCAAAGATAATTTTAAAGAAATACTTCTCTTGATCATGAAATAAAGCTAATTTCATCAGTTTTGGTCTGATTACTTATATACAGTGAAACAAACATGATGATTTACCATGCAGGCCTTTCTAAGTTTGCTTTGCTATAAGTTTTCATAAGAAATCTCAGATTGGACTTTCAAAATTTCTTGAGGCTAGGAAGCTAATCCTAGAACTATCTCTATTTCACTTGTAATACTAGAGATTCGGTGAATTTCTGTTTTCAATGCCCCAAATATCCTAAATTTCCTGAGCCTGCCAAGAAAAACCTTCCTTGCTCACCTATAAGGCTAGAACTCTGGTACTTGGGAATCCATGATAGTTTTCCCAGCAGGGCTTTATAAGCTTTGGCTCCATAATTAATCATAGCTCCTGTCAAAGCAAAAGTCACATCACATTTAAACCAGCAAGAATGACTATTTTTTTTTTTTAAGATTTTATTTATTCATTTGACAGACCGAGATCACAAGTAGGCAGAGAGGAGGGAGAGAGAGAGGGGGAAGCAGGTTTCCTGCTGAGCAGGATGCGGGGCTCAATCCCAGAACCCTGAGATCACATCCTGAGCCAAAGGCAGAGGCTTTAACCCACTGAGCCAAGCAGGCACCCCAAGAATGACTTTATTTAAGGCTAAAAGAAAGAGGCCGACAGTACTTGGCATAGCCTTTTGCCATGTGAGTCTCTTTCAGAGAGTAGCAAACACCTTCAGGGAGGCATCAGAATAAATAAAAATCTATTTGTAGATGACAAAAGACTTAAAATGCCTGTGGTCAACTTATTACTAATAATTTTCAAAAGTGAAAGATCTGATACAAGTTCATTACACACATAATTCAGCTGGCAAGGAAATTTAGTCTTTTATATAGCATGCAAAACAAAATAGTCAATGCAAAGAAATTTAGACAAAATAGCTATAAACATAAATAGCTATATATAGCTATAACATAGATAAATATAATATATATTTAATCAATCATCAAACATCAATCTTATGGAAATGGATAAAAATAATCTTTACAGAGAAAACAATCTTCAGATATAATATCTAATAGTCCTGAGTCATAATATGCCATGGATATTAAAACATTTATAGTTAGAATATATCAAGATTATCAAGTGAAGAGATTAAGTAAGTCTGGAGAGGGTCCTAAATAACTATATTTCAATAAGACTTCATAGGTAAGTGATAGGAATTCCTAATTTGAAAACCATTGCCCTGGAACATACTGTATTC
Organism: Martes martes; assembly: GCF_963455335.1. Taxonomy (NCBI): domain Eukaryota; kingdom Metazoa; phylum Chordata; class Mammalia; order Carnivora; family Mustelidae; genus Martes; species Martes martes. The sequence goes on along the minus strand of NC_137900.1, from coordinate 40,908,662 downwards.
AAATTAAAGAAAAACAAAACAAAACAAAACAAAACAATCACAACCAAGTTAATATTTGAAAGAATAACTGAAACTATTTCTGCAAATACTATATTTTTGTATAAAATCCAGCAAAGCAACACCAAGATTCTCACAAATAGAAACATCATGGACAGCAAAGGCATTGATGATTCTATATAACATATAAATTCTGGACTTTTCACATTCATAGACTTTTACCCATAAAGATTTGACATAAGGAAAGCTAAGCATTTCTTCTGATTTGGCAATACTTCCTATGCAACTCACAACATCGGAAATATTATTTTTTGGCATTTCTATTTTTTTTTCTTTAACAAGGTAAGAGAGCATAGGCTCCAGGAGATCTCAAAGACAGTTTTAAGTGCAAAATATATCTTTTGGGATTGGGAAACTATCGACAGTTGTTAGGAAGTTTGAACATTTAATTAAAAGCATCCTGGGTTAGTGAGTAACAATACTCAGATACCTATTTTACTAAAGTGATGATAAAATATTAAAAAAAACATAGAAAGTAACATGATTGTAAAGAAGTATATCTTTCAAAAGCGAGAAGACTTTTTTTGTCTTAAATAATCAACGACTTGGTAAAGTCAACATGAAAACACAGTTCATTATTTTGATATGGCATAGTATCTTTGCCTTTTAGGCAGATTTTTCAAAAGGTAAAGAAAACCCCTTTTTAACCTCTCACTAAAGAGAAAACCAATAATTCAAGATAATTTGGTCATTTCTGCAGAGAGAAAACCAAATATTACTTTTGGATCAGTATAATTTTTAAACTAAAGTTCTTTTTAGGGTATCTTAATAAATCCACCAAAATTTCAGCCTGCTTTGGCCAGGACAAATGAAATTTCCTTGCCAGGGAAATTCAAAAAATGTATATATTCTTTTAGGTCTTGTCATACATTTATCTTTTTCTCATTCTGGAAAAAAAGTGATTTTACTTTAGAACAAAACTGTCCTCTTTTTTCCTTGACAAAAACACATCCTGTATACCTGGTATACAAAATTGTTCCTCTCTACCACCATTGTTTCTAGTAGAGTTTCTTTGTAATTTATGATTGTGACTCTTAACCATAGTAACTTCTCTTTTCCAGATAAAATTATGAGGTGGATAATTGTGAACTTTATTCATACATCAGAATTCTGTAGCAGACTAGCAGAGATCATGAATCTACTCACACATTTTTTACAGCAATACACTTAGTTCAGACTCAATGTTACACAGACTTTTTGTACCATAGAAACAAGGGGAAAATGTATATAAACTTGAAATATGCTTCAGTATTTTATCTTACTGAAAACAATTTAGATAGCTAAAGACTACTCATTAATTAACTTAATGTAGCCTAAGTCTAAGATTTCATGTTAGTAAAGATTTTGGAAACTATCTTCAAAGTGACATACTACAAAACTTAATTACTGTTGAATTAAAATTTGTCAGATGACTGATTCAATTTGATTAAACACAAATTTATATTTGTATCATCTTAATTATTTAGTATGACTACTCCTAGCTCATTTTATTAGTAAACTTGTAGAAATGCATTTGTTTTTGTTTGGGGAACATGCCCAAGTGAAATAAATTGTATGCTTGTATTGTATTTAACATTGGTAACTCAGAATACATAGCTGTTTTTGTTAACACAATATTAAATGAGTTTTGTTGGCCAAAGACATACCTAAAATTATGTGAATTTGAATTCTTAAAACATTCTGTTGGTTTCTATTAGAATACTTTCTTTATACATTAAAATATTAATTGAATTTCCTCAATTTCTGAAAAGTTTGAGAATATTCAGTTTATTGGGTGCCTGGACGGCTTAGTTGGTTAAGTGTTTGACTCTTGATTTTGGATCAGGTCATGATGTCAGATTCCTTAGATCAAAGCCTACATTGGTTCTGATCTCAGTGGGGAGTCCACTTATCTACCCCCCCACATGCACGTGCACTCTCTCTCTCTCTAATAAATAAATAAATAAATAAATCTTTTCTTAAAAAAATATTGAACTGAATATTAAGTGCTTATTTTATTTTTAAGCTAATCAGAATAGACCTCTATTGAGGGATTTTATAATTTACTTTGATAATATCAATGGAAGGAGGATAATATTACACATATATTACATATATACATACACATGTATAAACAGAGACAGACACAAATAGACAGCTTATAGCTTCAATTCTAAATCTAAATTTATATAAGAACTGGCTCTTGTCCTTACCCCACCTTTATATTTTTAGCATGGTTATGTTTCTGACAGATGGGACAATTGAGATTACCATCTTAAAATGACAGCTGAAATTACACCAATATTTATGAAAGAGAGCTTTAAGAATTTCTGTATTATGGGGTACCTGGGTGGCTCAGTGGATTGAGCCTCTGCCTTCGGCTCAGGTCATGATCTCGGGGTCCTAGGATTGAGCCCCGCATTGGGATCTCTGCTCAGCAGGGAGCCTGCTTCCCCCTCTCTCTGCCTGCCTCTCTGCCTAATTGTGATCTCTGCCTGTCAAATAAATTTAAAAAAATCTTTAAAAAAAAGAATTTCTGTATTATGATATGTAATATTGTAGACTGTGAAATATGTTTTAGGTGAGGGTCTAAGGAAAGGTCAGGGGCCATCTGAATAACTCAAAGATAATCTGAATGAAAAAAAAATAAACAACTGTCCAGTTTATTTCTAGTTATGTTTTTTCAGTCTTAGATGGTAACAGCTGTTATGTCTTAAATTCCTTATGGAGAGGTTCTGACTCTAAGGAAGATTAAGTAAAGGAATGCATAATGGTGATTGTAGAAAGGTTTTCATAGGAAATGTTTATCTTAGTACATTCATCAGCCAAAGAATTTCGTTTAGCTTTGGGGTAACTACTAATTCCTTAGGTAAAGCTTGCAATAGGTTAGCAACTCAGGTTTCTTTTCAAAGGATATCCCTGACCCCATTGTTTCCCATGAGGGGTTGAGGGAGCATTACCATGAGCAAGAATTGTCTTATGGTCAGTGGAAGACATTAAAGGGCAAAGGTGTGTAGGTGTGGAGTTAGAAACATTGAGAAGAGTGAAGAATACAGATATTCCAACTGGAAAGCACATATTTTCGCAGAAGCTTTACTGGGATAGTAAGGTTAAGCAGAAAGCTATTGAGGGTAGTGAGATATCATAGCAAAACAAAATGATGTTTAGATAAAGTCAGGACACAAGATAGATTGATTATCAAGTCCTACCACACATATGGTTTGTCTATTCCAAGGAAGGGTTGTAGGAGAACAAGAGAAATGTGTTGCCCTTATGTCCACTAAGATGGAGGAGTATCCATTTATGGAGATGACTATTTCCCCCTTGCTTATTGTAAATTTGTTGTAAGAACAAGGAGGATGGTTGCCCAAAGGAAGATCACTGGGGAGGTGGATTTTTGGAGTCTTGATCCCTTTTGCATTTTAAAGCTATGTCCTATGATGCCCCTCCCATCACTAGGTTTTTTTTTTTTTTTTTTTTTTTTTTTTAACAACATCTAGACGTGTTTCCCTTTCTAAAAGGATTTTGTAAGGATATTTCCCTGGTTTAGAAGGGTTTTGAAGTTGCAGATAAAGGCACAAATTTCCATTGTGTTGTTCATCTTTTCTGTAATGGAGTTCCCATGGTGTTAAGCTAGTGTATGCATTTCAGAGATAGGAATGTTCCACCAATTTACTTTTTTGTATAGTACCTCTAATTTTTGTTGTTAGCTCTTAACAAAATTAATGTCAATGGTGAAAGTGATTTGGTTGTGGAGAGCAAACCCACAGTAGTTCTTTTAAATACATTCTTTTTTTTTTCTTTTCTTTTAAATACATTCTAATCTATGTCTATAACTGTGTCGGATTAATCTCTTTGTTGTCTGCAATCTTGCGTCTTTGTTCAATAAATTTTCACTCTCCCTTGTGGTTTTTGGCTGTATATAAGCTTTAGGCATGTTCCAATTTCTCTGATGGTCTATCTCCTGAGCCCACTAGCAGCTGCACAAATGGATATAAATCATGGAGTTTGAGAAAATATGTCTGGAGGACCAGTCTGAATTGATTACTAAATTCTTTTCTGTTCTTACAGGGTTCTGGGAAATCTTTAACAATATCATGCAAATCTGAGTGAGACCAAGGCATAAGGTGTTCAGATGGGTGCTCGGATCATTAATCATTCATCACAAGTAGGGAAAAACCATAAGCCGAGTTAGGATGGGAAATTGGAAAGCAGAGGGATTTAATGGAGACAGAGAAGGGTAATGAGGAGGAATAGAGCTGAAAACAAATAAAAGAAACTAGCGTAAAGAGGAATAGTTAGTGGGAAAAGGGTCGGGGATAGAATGTGTGAGGAGTTTTGAGGGAAGAGAGGGCAGGAGTTTGCCCAGGAGTCTACTGGTGTGGAAAGACACAATCCTGAGTAAAATTCTGCCAAATAGAGGTAATGAATTCAATTGATGGTGAGATAGATATATAATTTACAAGGATATATAATTTACAAGGATTTTGAAGGAGTTTGAAAAGTGAGTTGGGGTTTTCCTTAGTAAGAAATTTAAACAAAAATTGGCAACAAAACTAAACCAAAAGAGCACTGAAAAGAAAAAAAAAAAAAGGAATTAAAATTAAACCCTTACTGCTGTGATGGACAAATATCTGGGATATAAGGGTCAGGGGCTGAATTCACTGTGGGATGCCCAATATGTGGATCATGAGGGGCTCCAGAGGCCTCCATACCTGAGTAGAGAAAAAAGGGGAATACAAGTGGATGGGACTTCCACTCCTATGCACATTGTGGCACCAAAGAGTCAAAAACAAAAAAAGCTAAGGAAATTAATTTCAATCAGATTCTTGCAAATATAATAAAACACCAGGTCTGAAGATTAGAATGTGTCTCGGAGGATGGTTTTTGCCTTAGACTTTTATAGCAAAAAGTAGAAAAGTTATATGTGGGGTGATTTTACAGCTGGGACTGTTTTATAATCAGGGAGTCTCAGTCAGCTAGGAAATATTTATCTCTGTGTCTGGCTAGTTTCAGGGGGACAAATAGTTCAGCTGATCATCTATGAGACAGAGAATGGGAATTTGAAGCATTTGTGGCTTGCCTTGTCATAAATAAACAAGAGGCTATACATGAGAGTCATCTAAGTCATTTGGGAAAAGATAGTTCTTTGCTGTAAACTATTTTCTAGAACATAAAGTAGTGGAGGATTTCTTAACTGCTGCTATTTTCCAGGAATACAGGGCTGAGGTAAAGTTTATCATTATCAACCCATGTGTACTTATTGTTTAATGTTTGACAGTTGTTTGGCAAGCTGCTTACTCATTTTACCCTATTTTTAATGTTTCCTTCTTTTTTTTTTAACTTTATTTACAGAAGCTATGTCTTGTTTTCTTGTTTTCTGTAGGTAGTGTAGACATTATTGTCATTTGAAAATTATAGATGGCTTTCAAATACAAACATATCTACATATCTACATATCTCTAGTGAATAAAGACAATGTAAGGTTGTCATTTTCAAGGTAATGTACTAAGCCTACTTTCTTTCACTGCACTTCCCTATTTCTAAGTCAACATAATATTCAATTATAGGCCTAGACTAAAAAAAAATGATTTGTACTCCAATATTTTATTTAATACATGAAATCTTTAACTTTTGTTTTCATTCAGTTAACAGCTCATATATATTATAGCATTTTATACATAAGTATAAATTATTTTAACATTTAATTTCACTGTTCATTGTAAATCATTTTGTACTGTTTTTTTGTGATGTTCTTTCACCCATAACCAATGCCAAATAACCACACCTATACTAATAACCATGATGTCTTCTGCATTCTATTTAATAGTAGAAGCATAGAGATCAATATGACTGCAGAACCTTAAGAACTGTATTGTTCTTACAATGTTTGTCTGTGGGATACTCAATAATGGGGAGCATGATTTTAGATACACAAACACAATTTTACTTTACATTCTATACATTGTTCAATACATTTCCGTTTCCTCCCAGCAATCGCCTTGCCTCACCAAACAACAACATACTTCCATGGCAAGCCTGATGAACATGATCAGGAAGGAATAATAGAGAATAACAAATCCCAGTTAGAGATAATTATTTGAAGGACAGTGCTTTTCAGAAGTCTCATGCATTGATCAGGGCCCTAATAGATACCAATCAAACAGTACTGAAAAGTCCCCATCTTAATCAAGGCATCTTGATGATTTGAAACCATAGTTACTAAATTATGCATACATAGGAGAATTTCAGAGGTTTCAGAGGATTCCTTACAATAATTCAATGGGAAGGGGGAATTCACATTGTTTTTTGAGAGCCTTGTACTCAGGGAAATGCAGTGCATTAATAATAATCTGTCAAACATATTTACTGAAGTCTTACTTTGAGCCCATTGCTGAACTAAAAGCATAGGACAAGAGAAAGTCATGATAGTGATCTCTCCCTTTTCATTCATAATTTTATTAATTTGGGTCCTCTTTCTTTTCTTTTGGATTAGTTTGGCCAACGGTTTATCGATCTTATTGATTCTTTAAAAAAACCATCTTCTCTTTTCACTGATGTGTTCTACTATATCTCTGGTTTCTAGCTCATTGATCTGTGCTCTAATCTTGATTATTTCCCTTCTGTACATGGAGTTGGCTTAATTTGTCATTGAGTCTCCAGTTTCTTAAGGTGTAGAGAGAGAGAATATGCAGGGGATAATCTCAATCTTTTGGTATCAGTTGAGCCCTTACTTGTGAGCCAGTATGTGGTCTATTCTGGAGAAAGTTCCATGTACAGTTGAGAAGAATGACTATTTTGTTGTTTTAGGGTGGGATATTCTGTATATATCTATGAGATCCCTCTGGTCACTCAAAGCTCTTGTTTCTTTATTGATTTTCTGCTTGGATGATCTGTCTATTATTGAAGGTGGCCTGTTAAGATCCCCTACTATTAATGTATTCATATCAATATGACTTTATCTTGATTAACAGTTGGCTTATGTAGTTGGCTGCTTCCATGTTTGGGGGCATAAATATTTACAATTGTGAGGTCTTTTTGGTGGGTAGACCTTTTAAGAATGATGTGGTGTCTTTCTGTATCTCTGACTACAGTCTTTAGTTGAAAATCTAATTTATCTGATATGAGAATCGCTACCCCAGCTTTCTTTTGAGGCCCATTGGCATGAAAGATGCTTCTCCATCCCTTTCAGTCTGGATGTATCTTTAGGTTCCAAATGGGTCTCTTGTAGCAGCCTATGGACGGGTCCTGTTGTTTTATCCAATCTGCAACCCTGTACCATTTTATGGGAGCATTTAGGCTGTTTTTGTTGAGAGTGATTATTGAAAGATGCATTTTTATTGGCATCATGTTGCCTGTGAAGTTCTTTCTATAGACTGTCTCTGTAAATTTCTGTTCTATGACACTCTTGGGTTATTTCCCCTTTTGTAGAACCCCCCTTAGTATTTCTTGTAGTGCCGGCTTGGTGGTCCCATACTCTTAAACCTTGCCAGTCTTGGAAGCTCTTTATCTCTCCATCCATTTTGAATGTCAGCCTTGCTGGATAAAGTATTCTTGGCAGCAAATTCTTCTCATTTAGTGCCCTGAATATGTTTTGACAGCCCTTTCTGGCTTGCCAGTTTTCTGTGGACAGGTCTGACATTATTCTTATGGATCTTCCTCTGTACATAAGGAATCTCTTCCCCCAGCTGCCCTCTGAAGCTCTTGTCCAAAATTATGATTCATCAGTTTCACAATTAAGTGCCTTGTGGTCTTTCTAGATTTGTTGATCTTCCGGGGTAGTTTTTCTGCCTCTAGGAAACAAATGTTTGTTCCATTCCCAGACTGGGAAAATTTTCATCCAGAATTTGTTCAACTATATCTTCTAATCTTCTCTCTTTTTCTGTCCCCTCAGGTACCCCAATAATTCCCAAATTGGAACGTTTCATGGTATCATTTATTTCCCTAATTATGTTTTCATGGCTTCTAAGCTGTTTGTTCCATGCCTCTTTCTAATCCCTTTTCTCTGTCATTTTGTCTTCTAGATCACTAATTCTTTTTTTTAAGATTTTATTTATTTATTTGACAGAGAGAGATCACAAGTAGGCAGAGCAGTAGGCAGAGAGAGAGGGCAAAGTAGGCTCCCCGCGGAGCAGAGAGCCCAATGTGGGGCTCGATCCCAGGACCCTGAGATCATGACCTGAGCCGAAGGCAGAGGCTTAACCCGCTGAGCCACCCAGGTGCCCCTAGATCACTAATTCTATCATCTGCCTGAATTACCCTGTTGTTAGATTATTTAGATTAGATTGGATCTCATTGATAAAATTTTAAACTTCTGCCCTGGTGGCTCTCACTTTTGCCCTTAGAAATTCTATGATGTCACCAATCGTTTTCTCCAAACTAGCCATTTTCTGGATAATTGTTACCCTCAATTCCCTTTCAGAATACTGTTTATGTCCATACTTAATAGTTCTGATGGAGAGGACACAGTCTCTGAATTTTTCCTCTGTTGGGTTTTCCTCTTCCTAGTCATTTTGGGATTTGACAGGATGTGTTGCTAAATATATCAACCATAATCCAGGCAAGATGCACCCTGGAAGGCTTCAGAGCAATTGGAAGTCAGCACCAAAATGAAAGGAAAAAAAAAAAAAAGACACAGAGAAAGAGAGATAGAGAGAAAAGAACAGAAAAAAATACCCTGTCAGAATGAGCCCCAGAAGTAAGATTTATAAGGTATATAAATAAAAACAGACAAACAAAAATGCTGACAAAAGTTAATGACAAGAATGGAAAAAAAAAAAAAAAGAAGAACGCAGTCAGAATGAACCCCAAGAATAAGATTTATATAATACCAGGAAAAAAAAATACACAGAAACACTGACAGAAGAAAAAGATAGGAAGGTGGTTATTCATCCTCGATGTGTGCACGAAACTTTATTTTGGTTCTTCCTGAATGTATCTTGTTATCTTTGTAAAGGATTCAACTTTTCATTAAACATTCTATTAAAACTGATTTATATATAGTGTAGTATTGAATAAGGAAAAAGGATTTCCTTGAAGCTTATATCTATATGTATTTAAAAAAAAAAAAAAAAAAAAAGAGGGACACCTGAGTGGATCAGTGGGTTAAAGCCTCTGCCCCCAGCTCAGGTCATGATTCCAGGGTCCTGGGATCAAGCCCCGCAACGGGCTTTCTGCTTAGCAGGGAGCCCACTTCCCTTTCTCTCTCTCTGCCTGCCTCTGCACCTACTTGTGATCTCTGACTGTCAAATAAATAAATACAATCTTAAAAGAAAAGAAAAAGAAAAACACAGGTATATATATGAAAAAAGTTCAAGTTAAAAGGTTGTTATGGAGTATGTTGTATTAAGCTTCTAGTTGTAATAGTAGGTAGTTTAAGAAATTAAAAGAACAAGAATTGTGAGAATGAATTAAAAAAAATAAAACACCTTTTATCTATGAAATATGCAGGTTTTAGGGCAATACCAAGAGCTTTATATGTTGTTTTCCCCTGGTATTGGGGTTTTACAGTTTTATGGGGACCCTGTGATGGTTTTCTTCTCATTCTTTTGGCTGGCTTTCTGGGGGAGGGGGCTGCCACGTTGTTTTCCAGTCAGTCTTACCTGGGTTGAGTCCTCCTGCTCCCTATTTAGAGGCTGAGGTCTGTGGAAACCCATTTTTCAGGTTTTTGTTCTCTGGAGGTTTTTGTTCTTTGGAGGTTTTTTGTGGCATTTTGGTGGTTTAGTGGAAAACACTGCACCCAGACCTCCGTCTCAGAGAGAAGCTTCAGTCTGTTCACCTCATGGGTAGTCCAGAACACACAGATTCTGCTCTGCAAACTCCACTGAACTGTACAACCTTCCATAGGCAGTACATGTCCCCAGCCACCCTCTCAGTGCCCGAAGCACCTGCTTGTCTCTGTACCTCCATGCCACTTAAACTTCAAGCAATATTGGTCCAGGGAGACTGCTTTCAGTGGCTCCCTTTGCCTGGACTGCTGTCTGGGTTCCAGACCTCATGGTTATACAGGTTGCTGCCAAGAGATCCTGACCAGAGATGTGCTGAGGTCCTTCAGTATTGGGCTGGGAGAGTCCAGACTCTTAGCTGGTCCTAGAGAACATGGGCTAGTGTCCACATGGAGCTTTCTCAGGTGCTGGTGGGGAGTGGGTCAGACCCCATTTGTGCAGTTCATGCAGAGCACAAAGGCTGTAGTTCTAGGGAGCATAGGCTGGCATCATCACCAGATTCCCTCATGTGCCCAGCAGAGGGGTAGTGTGCAAGCCATGCAACCCTGGGGATTCAGGGACAAGGAACTGGAGGCTTTCCACCATGCTCTCTCTGGGATGGGTGGTTGCTAGTGGTGGCCATCCTGGGATAGTGAGCTTAGGCCCAGGCCCATGACTGCCCGGTTCTACCAGCTGCCTCTTAAGACCTTTTGCTCTTTTTGGAGTGCTTTTAACCAGACTTCAAGTTAATGTTGGTCCCCAATCACAGGGCACTTTTGCATTGGGGTATTACTTTCCAATGGGTCACTTCTGGTGGCTTCCCTCCCCTTCAGTTTATCCTCCATTATCACTCTGAGCGTTCTCACTCTGCTTTACCTCTCTGCTGGTGTCTTCTGCCCCTGTAGAGATCCAGAAGTGTATAATCTTACATCTCAGGCTGATTTCATGGGTGTTCAGAGTGTTCTGGTAGATAATTAGCTCACTTTAGGGGACCAGTTGAAACAGGGTCTCCTACTTCTCTGCCATCTTGCCCCTCCTAGTCACTGCCCTTTTGAAGTGGGAGTGGTAATTCACATTAATTCATGGTCTCAACCCATTATTGTTTTTTAATCCTACACTATCAGGGGTGCCTGCATGACTCTGTCTATAGAGCATGCAACTCTTGATCTTGGGGTTGTAGTTTTAAGATCCACACTGGGTGTAGAGATTAGTTTAAAACATCTTTAATAACAGATTTTCCAGTCTGATGTTTTATTTTGATTGACATTTGTTTGGTTAGATTAGTTCTTTAAATAATCTTAAATAGGCAAGAATATTGCCAGAGGTCTTATAAAACTGAACATTTTTCTCTGAGGTCTTTACATGTGAATGATAATTTTTCAAGTACAGATCACTTAGATCCTAAACTTTCCCTCTCAAAATTCCAGTGTCTTCTTATGTTCTATGTCAATAAATAGAATTTTAAATCCAGGGACACTTGGGTGGCTCAGTCCTTAGGCAACTGCCTTTGGCTCAGGTCATGTTCCCAGGGTCCTGGGATCGAGCCCCACATGGGGCTCCCTGCTCAGCAGGAAGCCTGCTTCTCCCTCTCCCACTCCCCCTGCTTGTGTTCCCTCTCTCATTGTGTCTCTCTCTGTTGAATAAATAAATAAAATATTTAACGAAAAAAAATAATTTTAAATCCAATCTTTCTTTCAATCTAATTAATTACTACTACTACTACTACCACCACCACCACTATAGTACTACTAGTACTACTACTACAGTAGAAAAACCACTTTTTCTTTATATGTGATTCTAGGTAGGTTTGTTTTTGTTGTTTTTTATCTTGTTGAAATTCAAACAATTTTCCTACCCAGGATATATCTAGAGAGGGAAGTGCTTTTGTAATTTTCTCTCCTGTCAAACACCAAACCCCTTCAAACTTAAAACTCACATTTTTCTTCAGCTCCCTGATAGTAAACATAAAGTACATCACTTCTAGAAGTGAATCAACTATATTTGCAGCATCTGCTTCTTACTAACTCTGTGGCAAGTTATTTACAATTCCCTGCAATCTTCCCCTCAATAGCTATTAAGGATATGTAAGATTGTATATTATACAATTTTCCTGGGATTAAGTGAGATAATGGAAGATCAATTCACAAATGATTCATACATGGTAGTGGTTATTATTTATGATTATTGGTTTTGTTTCTGTTATTCATTGTTTCTTCCACTGAAAACTTATAATTCTTAGGATTCTATCATTTTCTTAGAATGTCTATCACAATTTTATCATTCATCTATTATTTTCTTATATTTAATTTTCATTGTGAGTGAGATTATTAAGTGTGGTCTCCAAATAGTCATTTTACTTACCTCAAAATTTATTACCTCCAAAGAAGTTTTTAATGTCTATTTTCTATTTTAAACTTTTATTCTCTCTAGATTTTCCTTCCTTCCTTCCATCCCTCCTAATTGCCAGCTCCCATTGCATCTCTGCTTTTATTTCAAGGTGTTCTTTCTTTATAGGTCCCTAGTCTTGTACAGAGAGAATTTTTGAAAGATATGAGCATCCTCAAAATCATCAAGGCATTGTCTCCTTTTCTCTAGTTTCTGCTCATAGCTCTGCTATTGTTTTTGTTTTCATTTTTGAATTCAGAGAATTGTCCAGTCCTGATGTAGTTCAGGAGCATAGTTACCACCACACAGTAGCTTCCTCCTTTCAGACTTCGATAAAATGGTCAGGCTGATATAGAAAATCTTTATTTGCAGGTCAAAATTTATGAGTTGTGTTTAGAGTAATTTGAAGTACCTTACTGGCCTAAAGTTAGGTCTCCGTTTCTCCTACCCTTTTGGATTTTTGGTTGAGCTAGACAGTCAGATGCAGTTTGAAGTTGTCATTTCAACACTGTAGTTTATGACTGCCCTACTCTCAGCAAGTTAAGCATGGTCTCAGCACTCTTCATGGTGCTTTCCCTACAATATGTATGCATTTCAGGAAGTAAGGAAGCACTGCATATGCCTATTTCCTGCACTGATGTATGCTGGCAGTCTCCTAATGCCAGTGAGAAAAGAGTTGTTGACAAAGTTGGAGACAGAACTTTTAACACTCATGGGATAAAATGACAACTTCTGTGCGCTTGAAGGAAAGTTGCCTATTTTTCCTTCTCTTCTAAATTTTAGCTTCTAGTTCTCACAGTTTGGTAAAGTCAGATGTATTGTCATAGTCTTTTCCTACTTTCTTCTTGGCAACTATTCTGGCTTGTTAAGATTTCAGTTGAATGTGGGATACTATTGGTATATTTTTTTTCCTGTTTTATTTTTGGATGTCTGTTCAGCTTCATAAGACTATAATTGCATGTGATATGTCCTTCAAGAATATACTTTTAAATTCAACTCCATCCCAAAGGCCATTTGTTTAAATTCAGGATGAAATTTTACATATGTCCTTCATTTTTTTTTTAATTACACTAGACCTTTTTCTGTATTTAAGAGAAAACTTGGTAAGAAGAATATCAAGCTCATGTAGTCTGTCAGCCCACTAATTAAAGTTTGTCTCTTAAAACATTCCAGACTATTAGAACTTGATATTCCACAACTAAATATTCCTAGGGAAATATTCCTACAGAAATATTCCTGCAATTAAATTCCTAAGGGAAATGCTCAGACCATTTATAGCAAAGATTGTTAAATATTCCCAGTAACCATATCTATTTATCCATTGTTCTATCTCTCTCTCTATTTTTTAAGTAATGCAACATTTTCTCCCTATTCTCTGATCAAGATTTAGCTGAGAATGTGACTGTCCACCAGAGACCATTTCTCAGACTTTACAGCATCTTGCGGAGGAAGTGTAAGTTAAGGCTAGTGGGGTGCTTATGAAAGGGAGGAAGGCAACCTCATAGTTTTATATACTTATATGTTTTCTCTGTCCACCCCCCCCCCCCACCTTATGTTATGAGAACCAATCCTGGAGGCTTCCAGCTTTAACCCCACAGACACATATAACACCCTGAGCAATGAAAGAAGAGAAATATAGAGGACTATCAGTCCCTGCATGACTTCAACTATCCAAGGCCCTTAGCCATTGTAGTCACCAACGGACTCTTTTACGATGAAGAAATAAACTTCAGTCTCATTTAAAGATCAACATTCTGGTGCTGTTTTTATTGCAATAGCTTTCACTGTAACTTAACTAATACAAAGTACTTCTATACAATGTGCTGTTAATTGAAGGAAAAAAAACACAGTGAATGACTCATAAATTTTTACATACTGCTTTCATAAGAGCAGGCTCACGATTACTAAAATCTCTTCACAGGAAAGCTCTAACAACTTCCAAGAGTTTACATTTCTTTTCTATTTTTTATTTTTATTTTTATTTTTTTAAAAGATTTTATTTATTTATTTGACAGACAGAGATCACAAGTAGGCAGAGAGGCAGGCAGAGAGAGAGACAGAGAGGGAGGAGGAAGCAGGCTCCCTGCTAAGCAGAGAGCCCGATGCGGGGCTCTATCCCAGGATCGTGAGATCATGACCTGAGCCGAAGGCAGAGGCTTAACCCACTGAGCCACCCAGGTGCCCCAAGAGTTTACATTTCTTTCAAGACTTTCATAAGTAGGACATCAAAAATGAATGTGTTTCTGCTTGTTTGTTGTTTGTTGTTGTTCCTAATGAAAGAATGTAAGCATATCTGTTCTTATTTATTGGCAACAAGATGGTTGACGGGAAACCACTAAGTGAAATTCAAACCCAACCAGGTCTCACAACAGCATGATGTTTTTCAAGAAAAATGTAAAGGGATTAGAAAAACAGAAAAGAACTAGTAGTCTTTTGTCAATGGGATCTTCTATTCTCTTTCAGACCTACCATACTCAGAGGGATATTTTAAAAACTGATTTTTTTCTTTTTTTGCCCTTTGTAATAGCATAAGCATCACTTTTTAAGATTGGCCTGACATCCTGTAACTTCTCTTTTTTTTTCCATCCAGTGGAGATGTGAAGTCAATGGCAGCTTCATAGCTTTGTACTGAATGTCTTTTGAACATGGACTATATCAGTATCCTATGGAGTTTCACAAAAGAGAAATTTTGGCAATGAGAAAAGCCTCTGGCATGTTAGGAACAGAAAGGAACACATATGCTTCAGAAATAGCAAATGGCTTGCCTGCCAAACCAACCCTGTGGTGCACATGCTTCTGTATTACAGGCCTGCTTTCCCTGAAACACAAAGCAGAGAGGAAACCAGTAGAGTCCTTTCTGGCTTAAATCTGTGTCCCCTGAATCTGTGCTGAAAGAAAAACCCGTGACCTCCATATCTCATTGAAAACCTTATGCCTCACTGACTCTCATTTTAATGCAAATTTCTATGCCCTTGCATATAAAAGCAATATTTTGAAGGCTTTATGAAACAAACAAGGCATTGCAGAGAAATGTAAGCATGAATGGTTATTTAGCATCATAAACATGAATAGTATGCTGGAACACAATTTTTAAGAATAATAAGCACTATGTAGCATGTTCTGTGCTAAGAATTTGGCATGTTGTTATTAATCTTAAAGATTCTAGGATATACAATATTATCTCCATTTTACAAATGAGAAAACTTGAAGTTAACAGTCCCAAGGAAATATAGCTAGTATGTGGTGGGTATGAGTTAATTCAGTTCTACCTAATTCCCAGATCTGTGTTATTACCACTGTATTTTGTTGTCTATACCTTAACTACTACACAAAGTAATACAAATGATTTGGCATCTGTGATTTATAAGAAATACGTATTCAATGACCAAAATGCATTTCTCATATATATTTGGTCTTCCTCCACAGTTCCAACTCCTAAAAAACTTGGAATTTCCTAAGTAAAAGAATGATAACAATGTCTTTTCTTATATAAATGAGGTGACTTTTGGATCCCACTCCTTGACCTCTGGGGAGGAGAGAAGGGCTGGAGCTTGATTAAATCAATCACACCTATATAATGAAACCTCCATAAAGATCCAAAAGGATGGGGATTAGAGAGCTTTTGGGTTGGTGAACACTTAGAGAGTGGAAGAAGTGGCCTGCCCAGAGAGGATGAATAAACTGTGTCCTTTCCCCATGTCTTGCTCTACACAGACCTCCCATCTGACTGTTCCTCAGTTACATCTGTGTCCCGGGAGTTTTCAGAGTAATGACCAGAATGCTTCCAGGTGCCATTATGCAGGGCCCCAGGCTGTTGATGCCTATCCTTTAATAGCCCTTATAATAAACAATAATCTAGTGAGTAAATGGATTTCCTGAGTTCTGTGAGCTGCTCTAGCAAATTAGTCAAACCCAAGGAAGGGATCATGGGGACTTCTGATTTGTAGCTGGACTGTCAGAAGTACTGGGCAACTAAATTGGAGAGCAGGCTTGTGGAACTGAACTCTTGAACTGTGGAATCTGTTATCTCATGGTGATTTGTATGAGAATGGAGTTGAATTATGCAACATCCAGCTGGTGTCTGAAAATTGTTTGGTGGGGGAAACCCATACCTGCACACACATTTGTAATTGGTACTAGAATCACTTTTAGCATCAAAATACTAAGTGCCAATGCCACGGAAGAGGACTAAGAACTTTTTTTTTTTTTAAGAGCATGATCAAGAAATATAGTACTGTAGACATTTTCTCCAACTTTTTGAGCTGAACTTTTGAACTGATGCCAACAAAAATCACACCAACCTTAAAAGCTTACCAGACCATAAACCATTTATGAAATCTGGCAGTAAGAATTATCCTTGGGCTCATGAATTGGAAGAATAAACGTTGTTAAAATGTCTATACTGCTTAGAGCAATCTATACTTTCAGTGCCATCCCGACCAAAATTTTGCCAGCATTTTTCAAAGAGCTGGAACAAACAATCATAAAATTTGTATGGAATCAGAAGAGACCCCACACTGCTAAGGAAATGCTGAAAAAGAAAAACAAAACTGGGAGCGTCACGTTGCCTGATTTCAAGCTTTATCACAAAGCTGTGATCACCAAGACAGAATGGTAATGGCACAAAACCAGACACACAGACCAGTGGAACAGAGTAGAGAGCCCAGATATGGACCCTCAACATCAAATAATCCAACAAAGCAGGACAAAATATCCAGTGGAAAAAAGACAGTCTCTTCAATAAATGGTGCTGGGAAAATTGGACAGCTATCTATACAAGAATGAAACTTGACCATTCTCTTACACCATACACAGAGATAAACTCAAAATGGATAAAAGACCTCAATGTGATGCAGGAATTTATGAAAATCCTAGAGGAGAACATAAGCAGTAATCTCTTCGACACTGGCCACAGCAACTTCTTTCAAGACATGTCCCCGAAAACAAAGGAAACAAAAGCAAAAATGAACTTTGGGGACTTCATCAAGATCAAAAGTTTCTGCACACCAAAAGAAACAGTCAACAAAACAAGGAGGCAACCCATGGAATGGGAGAAGATATTCGCAAATGATACTACAAACAAAGGGCCAATATTCAAGATCTATAAAGAATTCCTCAAACTCAACACACACAAAACAGATAATCACATCAATAAATGGGCAGAAGACATGAACAGACACTTCTCCAAAGAAGACATACAAATGGGTAACAGACAGATGAAAAAATGTTCATCATCATTAGCCATCAGGGTGATTGAAATCAAAACCACATCGAGATACCACCTTACACCAGTTAGAATGGCCAAAATTAACAAGACAGTAAACAACAAATGTTGGAGAGGATGTGAAGAAAGGGGAGCCCTCTTACACTGTTGGTGGGAATACAAGTTGGTGTAGCCACTTTGGAAAACAGTGTGGAGATTCCTTAAGAATTTTAAACTAGAGCTTCCTTATGACCCTACAATTGCACTACTGGGTATTTACCCCAAAGATACAGATGTAATGGAGAGAAGAGCCATTGGTTCCCCAATGTTCATAGCCACAATGGCCACAGTCACCAAACTGTGGAAAGAGCAAAGATTCCCTTCAACAGATGAATAGATAAAGAAGATATGGTCCATATATATAATGGAGTATTATGCCTCCATGAGAAAGGGTACGTACTCAACTTCTATATTAACATGGACAGGACTGGAGGAGATTATGTTTAGTGAAATAACCCAAGCAGAGAGAGTCAATTATCATATGGTTTTACTTATGAGTGGAGCATAAAGAATAACACGGAGGACATTGGGGGATGGAGAGAAGTGAGTTGGGGGAAATCGGAGGGGGAGACAAACCATAAGAGACTGTGGACTCTGAGAAACAAACTGAGGGTTTTTGAGGGGAGAGGTGTGTGCGTTGGGTGAGCCTGGTGGTGGGTATTAAGGAGGGCATGTATTGCATGGGGCACTGGATGTGGTGCATAAACAATGAATTTTAGAATACACACACACACACACACAGAGAAAAATAAAATAAAAAATAAATAAAAAAAGAAAAAGAACTATCCTTGGTAATTTTTTATCCTTAGTAACATCATTTTATACTCTACACTTTGCCTCTTTTTTAAAAAAAAATCCCCAGAATACCAAAAGTCAAAAAAGCACAGTAAGGAAAAATGAAATCATGACAAGATAGAGCATTATGACATGAAACAGAAACAAACAAACAAATCTAAAATAATATCTTTCAGCAACATTTGTTTCAGCTTCTCAAGAGAAAGTAGAGTTCCCTAAGCTTAAGAAGGCAATGCTGACTGAACAAAAACAGTAAAAACAAAATGAATGAGAACTGCTTATTTTTGTGAGGCAATTGTAAGGGATAGAATCCTGGAAGCATCTTGCATAACTTATTCCTGATTTTCTTAGCAACAGAGTGAAGGCAGTCACAACTGCCAAGCCAGAACTTGTGGGTTTTTGAGTCAAAGCCCAGCTCTCAGCAAAGTGATTTTGGTTTCAACTAATCACCTGGCATTGGAGGCAGATGAAGATAAATTAAGCCTTTTGAATTCTGGATATGGGATCTCATTCTATACATAAAAATGATATACTATTTCAGTTAACATTTTTGGAAAATGGTTTACCCATTCAGAATATATTTTTATCATTTTGGACCTCCTTCCAATCTGTTTGAAACCTTTCTGGTACCTCCTAACCAATGTCCAATTACTTCATTTTGCTTTCTGGTCACCTAGTCTTTTATTTTTGTCCATTGAATAATTTGAGGTAGGCTTCCTGGAAAGCTAATGGCCCATGTATTAAGTTTCCCTTATACTCTCTTTCTTCTATGGAAAATACCTTTCTAAGTCATAAGCTAGACTAACTGTTGCTCTTTGTGTCATTATATTAGCTTATTAAATGTCACTGTGTTTATAGATTTGACTAGAGAAACAAGTGTCTAATTATGAAAATAATGTAAGAGTGGAATAAGATCCTTATACTTCAAAATGTTATCATTTGAAGCCTTTCTCATGGCAATCAGAGAGGTATGAGAAAGCAATGTCACAAAAGTATTTGAAATCTTTTCTGTGCCATGTTTGGTAAGAGAATTTCCTGTCTGAACACTGGGCACAAATAATATAGAATCAGATTATTTCTCTTTCAAGTGATGCTCAGAAAACTCAAGACTTAATTTGTGAGAGGAGGAAGCACTATGAAGATGGAAGCAGAGGTTGGAGTGCTACAGCCACAGACATGAATGCTAGTAACCACCAGTATTGGAAGACACCGGGAATATAGTCTCCTCTGGAGAGGAGCAAGCCTGCTGATAGTTGCTTTCAAACTTCGGCCTCCAGAACTGGTGCATCTTGCCTGGATCATGGTTGAAATATTCAGCTATGCATCCCTCAACCACCTTTCACCAAAATTACCAGGAGTAGGAACACCCAACAGAGGAAAAATTCAGAGACTGTGACCTCTGCCACAGAACTATTGGATATGGACATAAATAATATGCTGGAATGGGAATTCAGGACAACAATTATCCAGGTAATGGCTAGGTTGGAAAAGACTGTTAGTGGCAACATAAAATCTCTAAGAGCAGAAGAGAGGGCTGATTGGGCAGTACTAAAGAGTGCTATCAATGAGATCCGATCTAATCTAAATACTCTAACAGATAGGGTAACCTAGGCAGAAGATCAAGAAGGTGAAGATCAAGGCAGTGATCTAGAAGACAAACTGGTAGAAAAGCAGGGTCAGGAGGAGGCATGGAACAATCAGTTTAGAAGCCATGAAAACAAAATTAGGGAAACAAATGATTCCATGAAACATTCCAGTGTCAGAATTATTGGGATCCAAGAGGGGTTGGAGAAAGAGAGAAGACTAGAAGATATAGCTGAACAAATCCTGGATGAATATTTCCCTAATCTGGGGAATGGAACAAGTGTTCATGTCCCAGAGGCAGAAAGGACACCCCCAAGATCAACGAGTCTATTAAGACCTCCAGGCACTTAATTGTGAAATTCACAAATCATAATTTCAAAGAGGAGGTCTTAACGGCAGCCAGGGGGAAGAGATTCCTTGCTTACAGAGGACAGACCATCAGAATAATGTCAGATCTGTCCACAGAAACCTGAAGCCAGAAAATGTTGGCAAGACATATTCGGGGCATTAAATGAGAAGAACATGAAGCCAAGAATACTTTATCCAGCAAGGTTGACGTTCAAAATGGATGGAGAGGTACAGAGCTTCCAAGACTGGCAAGGTTTAAGAGATTACGTGACCACCAAGCTGGCACTACAATAAATATTAGGGGGGGTTGTATAAAAGAAGAACAAACCCAAGAATGACATAGAACAGAAATTTACAGAGACAACCTACAGAAACAAGGACTTCACAGGCAACATGATGTCAATAAAAAATTATCTTTCAATAATCACTCTCAATGTGAACAGCCTAAATGTTATTTTATTTTCTGTTTCTCTGAGTTTGGCTTTTTTTTTGATTTTGCATTTAAGTGATATTATACAGTATGACTCACTTAACAGCATCATATTCTTAAGGTTCATTCAAGTTGTCACAGATCATAGGATTTTCTTCTTTTGCATAACTAAACAATATTCCATTGTGTTACACTATGGAGATTATCGTTCAGTTATGAGAGAAAAGGAAATCCTGCTGTTTGTAGCAACTCAAATGAAAATGAACCTTAATATACATTGTGGGTGTATATATATAATATTGTATATAGTACATATAAAGTGTGTAAATAAAATGCGTGTTTATATATATAACAAATGTACAAAGTATATATAAATTGTATATATATTGCATGCATACACATATACACATACATACGTATAATATGTATATATATTGTATATATGTATATAGTATGTACATACACACACTGTATATACACATACTATGTATAGAAGTATCTGCACTCCAATGAAGATATTTCTATCAGCTTCTGATCTCAATTCTTTGGATATATATCCAAAAGTGGGATTGTTAAATCATATGGTAGGTTTGCTTTTAACATTCTGAGGAAACTTCATAGTGGTCTCCATAATGGCTATACCAATTTGTATTCCCACCAACATTGCACAGGGTTACCCTTTCTTCCACACCCTCAATAGCACATTATTTCTTGTCTTTTTGATGTCAACCATTCTGACAGTTAAGAGGTGAATAATTCTTCTTTAAATATTTGGTAGAATTCACCAGTGAAACCATCTGGTTCTGAGCTTTACTTTTTTGGATTTGATTACTGATTCCCTCTCCTTACACATTACTGTTTGTTTACATTTTCTATTCTAATAATTCATTCTTTGTAGGTTGTATGCTTCTCATGTTTTATTGATTTCTTTTGGGTTATCTAATTGTTGTTATATAATTGTCCCTAGTAGTCTCTCATGATCTTTTGTATTTCTGTGGTATCAGTTGTAATGTTGTCTCTTTCTTTGCTGATTTTATTTCAGTTCTCACTTTTTTTCTAATTAGTCACTAAATATTTGTCAAATTTGTTTATTTTTTCAAAAGTGAAATTGAAAAGTTGACCTTTTATATTGTATTTCTAGTCTCTATTTCATGTATTTGTGCTCCTATCTTTCTTATAACTTTCTGCTGATGTTGGGCTTAGTTTGTGCCTTTTTTTTTTTTTTTTTTTTTGGTCCCTTATTGTATAAAGTGAGGTTGTTTTTTTGAGATCTTTCTAATATCTTCTTGTAAGGGTCTGTTACTAAAAACTTCCCTCTTAGAACTGTCTTGAGTTATTTTTGCCTTATTCTATATGTTTGATATGTTGTGTTTTCATTTTCATTACTTGAGAATATGTATTCTGCTTTTACTGGATCAAATGTTCTTTATGTCTGTCCCATCTAGTCTAAAGTATGGCTCAAGTCCAAGGTTTCCTTATTGATTTTCTATCTGGATGATCTATCCATTGCTGAAAGTGGAGTACCAAAGTCCTCTATTATTATTGTTGTCTATTTCTCCCTTCATATCTGATATTATTTGCTAAGTATATGTAGTTTCTCCAATGTTTGGTATGTATCTACTTGTAATTATTGTATCTTTTTGATGGATTGGCCTCTTATCATCATATAATGACTATATCACCTATTATCATTTTGGTTTAAAGTGTGTCTTATATAAATTTTTATATAAGTATGCCACCCCTGCTTTCTTTTAGTTTCAACTTGCTTGGAATATCTACTGCCATCCTTACACTTTGAGTCTGTATGTCTCTGGAAAACTGAAGTGAGTCTCTTGTAGCCAGCATCTAGTTTTGATTTAATTTAATTAATTAATTTATTTTTTTATCTATCAAGCCACTCTTTACCTTTTGATTGGAGAACTCAATCTGTTAACACTTAAAATAATGATTGACAATTATAATTATTACCTTTACTATTGTCATTCTATTAATTTTTTGCAGCTGTTTTGCAGTTCCATTTTCTTTTCTTCCTTTCTTGTTTTCCTTTGTAAACTGGTGATTTTCCATAGTGATATGCCATAAGTCCCTTCTCTATATATTTGGTGTATTTATTGTAGACTTTGTAGATTTTTGCTTTGTGGTTCCCATGAGTCTTACATAAAATCACACACACACACACACTCACACACACATGATGTTTTATGTATATTAAACTATAGATCAGTATCAATTATGAATAAATATTTAGAGTTCCTAGTAAAAT